>NC_133454.1:129303856-129609834 GCF_048565385.1 Saimiri boliviensis
TAAACATGGCATCCCAAGGGGAGAGGGAAAGCTGGAGATGTTGAGGGCATCTTGCATCTGATCCCCAATTAAGAGTGGGAGGCCGGGCGTGGTGGCTCACATCTGTAATCCCAGCACTTTGGGAGGCCGAGGCAGGTGGATCACCTGAGGTCAGGAGTTTAAGACCAGCCTGACCAACATAGAGAAACCCCGTCTCTACCAAAAATACAAAAATTAGCCAGGCATGGTGGCACATGCCTGTAATCTCAGCTACTCAGGAGGCTGAAACAGGAGAATCACTCGAGCCCGGGAGGTAGAGGTTGCGGTGAGCCGAGATCGCGCCACTGTGCTCCAGCCTGAGCAACAAGGGAGAAACTCCGTCTCAAAAAAAAAAAAAAAAAAAGTGGCGAGTCCGGGCAACACTGCCTGTGTTTGAACACAGCTCCACTCTGCTGGCAGCAGGACTGTAGGCTGCGGCGACTTCATCTCCCTCAGCCTCAGTGTTCCCATCTGTGACGGGGGCCTTTCTCATCAAGCTGCCGTGAAGGTTGACGGAGTGGGCTCCCATGAAGCCGCTAGCTCATGCCACCTCCTCAGCAGCCAGCGATCGGTGACTCTCTGCTACGCACTGTTGTCATTCAGGACCAGAGAGAGGTGACTTGGCCAAGCTTGCAGCCATTTCGGGGGGGAGCCGGAGTTGAACTCGGGCCCATCTTCGAGCCCCTACGTGAGGCTGCCCATTCTTTTTAGCATAAAGTCAGTGCAGATACAAGGGACCCCAGGGAGTGGACCCGGAGCAGGCAGAGGTGTGGTCCTGACCCACAGCGGGAAGAGACCCAGAGGGTGACCCTCTTCAGCACTGCTCAGGGACTCACAGGTCCCTGAGTGATCCCAGGTGGAGGCCGGGGGACCTGGGTTCTGCATCCTGAAAGGTTTTCTTCTGTGGCCTGGGCTGCTTTGCGGTCCTCGGCTAAACCCTCCTGAGAACTTCCCAGGTGCTTTGGAGTCTATACCCCTGGGGACCCTCCTCTAGACCCTCCTGGCTCTTAAAGGTTCCCATGTGACCTGGGGGAACCCCCGTAACCCCCTGCACTCCGTCCCACCATCTGCAAAAAAGGGATTCTGGCAGCGCCTCAAAGTATCAACATGGAGTGAGACCGCAGCGCAAGCAGCCGTGCGCAGCAGCTGCTCAGTGAACTGCAGTCACCTGTGAAGATCCAGGTGGGTTTCCACACAGGTCCGCCCACCCTGACCCAGAACTTTCCTCCTCTACCTAGACTAAAATCCATGGAGTTGGGTTTGTGAAGATCCACGCCCCCTGGAATGTGCTGTGCAGAGAGGCGGAGTTTCTGAAACTGAAGATGCCGACGAAGAAGGTTAGTGTTGATGGTTCTGTTTCGAAATGTATTGTCAAGTCTCCACGTCACTTGAATGCCTGCCTGGGTCACAGGAAGCATACCTACCTGGAGGCCCTGAGTTTTATTAAAAAGCCGAGCAGGCTTCAAGGCTACCCCTGGGAGGACAAAGAGGTTTGATGTGACAAGGCCCCCAAGCTCCGGGGTCCTGACCGTGGTGAATGTGACCCAGCCCCAGGTGGTCTTTAGAGACTGCAGAGCAAACCCCACCAAGAGACGGTGCAGGCGGAGGAGCCCACCTCTCCGCCCTGGGAATTTACCGTAACTGCAAACACAGTTACTCCTGGGGCCCCGGTGCTTTTGTGCTTGTGGCGTCTCCGTTTATCAGGTTCATTTTAATTACATTTGCGGGCTTACTGGGATTCTTCTCTTTAATCTGTGAAAACTTTATATCTAAAAGACAGTTTGACAGTGTTTTCCCAGAAGCTTAGCGTGGAGTCAGTGTTTCCTTTGGCGGGCAGAAGGGTGAAGCAGGCTAGGCAGTAAATCAGCCCTCGGCCTCTCGGCCTCAGAGACCACTTGGATTCCTCTTGTGAAGCATGAGTAAAGTGTAGGGGGAAATTCTCTGGAACGCATTATAATTGTGCTTTTGGCTGGGCGCTCCTGAAACCCCGGGCTTTCACAGCGTGGGCGGGGGGTGGGGGACATTCTGGCCCACCCAGGCATTCTGCTCACAGGATGTGCCATTGCCCAGGGTGGGATCGTTCTCTGACCATCTGAGGACAGACACGGACCGTGGTCCAGCAGGGTGACACATCTCCCCGTCCCTTGTCTTATCTGCAGATGTACCACATTAATGAGACCCGTGGCCTCCTGAAAAAGATCAACTCTGTGCTCCAGAAAATCACAGACCCCATCCAGCCCAAAGTGGCTGACCACAGACCCCAGACCATGAAGATACTCTCCTATCCCTTCTCCCGAGAGAAGCAGCATCTGTAAGTGGGGGCCCCCATCCTGCTCCCCAAAGGGTCCTGTGTGTGGGGATTTAACCCTCTAGCTTGAGAAATGTGGGTTGATTTTCTGTCCCCCAAAGAAGAGCGTATTCTTGTAAGAGCCCTGTGGTTACTGAACCCAGAAGAGGCCGTGGAAATGATTTCCAGGGTCCCTGTTATCTGAGGAGTGAGGGGGCCACAGCATCATGTCCTGCTTGGGTCACAGGAAAAACTTCTTCAGCCTGAGTGAGAACCCCAAAGCACTGTCTCCACCTGCCTCCCCTCGCCCCAGCCGCCCCCCCCCCGCCGCCCCTCCCCCACCCGGGTCTGGGTACCCAGGCCTCCTGAAGCCCAGGCAGCCTTGAGCCCAAGGAAGTCTCATTCCTTGTGGCAGAAATTAAAAAACATCCCCAGGCGGGAGGCCTGAGGCCCCAGGGACTCACCGCCAGCTGACTTGCCTGGCAGGGCCACGCCTATTCTGGAACCTTCCCTCCTCCCCCGCTCCCGAGGGGCGGTAGGGCGTAGCCACCGGGGTCAGCAGTGACTGCAAAGCCTCTGCTGGCCTCACTGGCAGAGCTGGAGTGCGGGCAGAGGCGGGAATCGAAAGCTTGAGCCATGGGAACCCAGAGGGACTTTGGATGAAAGCCCGCGGGGGCAGGAGGGCTCCTGGACAGTGGTCCTCACGGAGTCGGGGCCCGGGAAGAATGGACAGGGAGGACGAACAGGTGCCCCAGCCCACAGGGGTCCTTGCTTGTTAATGTAGGAGGGGTGGAGCCGTGAGTATCAGAGGATGCATTTACCAGGTCCTAATTCCTAGAGGGGACAGGGCACTCCCCCGGAGAGAAGGAAGCACCCCCAAGCCCAGCCCTCTCCTCCAGCTCCAGAATGGGGGCTTAGGGCACTACAGGAAACTGCCCTCCTTCCAGGACCCCTGCCCACCTCCCCTGTCTCTGCCCTGAGACGCCTCCGTCAGCCCCGCTGCCTGGCCAGGGCTGGTCTCACCTCCAGGCCCCATGGAGATGGCAGCTGCCCAGCTGCCCTCCCCAGCTCTACCTCAAGTGCCTTGGAGAGCAGGAAGTGTGTTCAAGATGCCCCTCCACCCTCAGGAAGCCTCAGGCAATCCCTGTGTGGCCCGTCAAGACCCAAACCATTAGAAGTCCAGGGAGATGGTTTTCAAGGTTGAAACTGTCTGATGGCAGTGGTGGCACTGCCCCCGTCCCTCGCCTTGTTGAAGCAGAGGCTTTAAAAACTGCCTGCTGAAGATGTCATCAAGCCGGGATCTTCCGGGGGCCTGTGGGGGCTGTAGGGGATGGGGGATGGGGGATGGGGGATGGGGGTCGGGGGCGTCTGGCCATGCTTGCCTCTCAGGTCACTTCCCAGCTGTGTAGGTCTCAGGCCTCACCCAGGTGCAGGGGCGGTAACACAGGCCGTCCCGAAGGCCCAGGGGTGGACGGGTCATACCTGATGTGCGGGCAGAGTTCCGTCCATTTCAGGGCCACCGCTAATGGGGACAGTGTGGTTTCCCAGGGCCTTGAAACCCAGAGGAACTGGACCGTATCTTATTTCCTTCCCGTATTTCCACAGATTTGACCTGTCTGATAAGGATTCCTTTTTCGACAGCAAAACCCGGAGCACGATTGTAAGTATCACAGGCTCCTGGAAACAGCTCACCGGCAAGGTGGCCCTGGGGAAGCAGATGATAATTTCATTTTGGTGAAACTCCTTCGGGTGGAAGCCGGCTCTAATTGTCTGTGACAGAAATAATTAGAATAATGAAAGGGAGAGGGCAGCGAGGGGCCCAGGGGATGGCCGTGCCCCAGGCTGGGGCAGCTGGGAGAAGGGAGGAAGCATGGGGCTTGGAAAGCAGAAGGGACGCCAGCCCCCCAGAGTGATTTCAGAGGCTGGCATTCCCGTGTCTGTGCAGCTCCCAGCACATGCCTCAGAGCCTCAGAGCCTGCTCGTGGTGGGCTTGTGTGGGCCTGACCATCAGGCCACAACTGGGGGTTTCTGGAGCAGAGAGGTGGGGGCAGGAGGGAGGGGCGGGGGAGGCGAAGGCACGTGGGTTAGGATCTCTTCCCAGGCCTTTTCCAGAGGAGCCGACCGAGGTAATTCTGACCAGGCCACCCTGCCCTACTCAAGGCACTGGCTTTGTGTTTATCCGTCGGCCGCCAACCTGTCCACCGGCCAAACTGGGGCTGTGCCTGGCTCAGGACCCAACTTCTATCGAAACAAGAAATGAACCTGGCAGCCAAACTGCTGCCGTGTTCTCTCTTCCCTGCCCAGAAAGCCCAGCCTGGCCGGGCAGAGACGGAGGGCTGGGAGGAGGCAGCCGGGGTGACCTTGTCCAGACGACTGCTCCTCATGGCCACCACCTGAGCCTGGCAGGCAGCCAGCAGCAGGGCGGTGCAGGTCACATCAGCACCGGGGATTCTGAGCCACTCCTGGGACAGGCAGATCTGGGGTGGGGAGGACGGGCAGTTTCTCCCAGAGACCCCAGAGGCCAGTTCCTAAACGGCCAACGTGCTCCAAAGAACCAGCCCTTCCCCACTCCTCTCGTCCACACTGTTCACTCTGTCCTGGCACTGGGGTGGCCCAGGGTACAAGTGGGTGGGAGTCGGAGACCAGCAGTGCTTGACAGTGATGGGCCCACTGTACTTCTCCTGGGTCTTAGACTTTTGGCCTTCAGGCACCGGGGAGCCATGGAAGGTTGTGGGGTACAGTTGAGGGTGTGGTCAGATCTGTTCTAGAAGGATCACTGCCAGAGGCCAGCTGCGGGAGGCCAGATGACTGGTGGAGGAGGGCCCATGGCAGTGGTCATGAGTGGGAGCCGCAGCTGCGCGTGGAAGGGAGGAGGTGGTTACAGGAGAATCAGCAAGGTCAGGACCGATGAGATCTCAGGGATGATGGGGAGGGAGCCATTGAGAGCAGCTGAATGGGCAACTCTTTCCTTCATTCAGCAGGGATGTGTTGGGCACCTGCTGTGTGCCCAAGCCTGGTGGGAGGAAAAAGACGCTGAGCGCATTTCTGATCCGGCCGGTGGGCAGGGGCCCTGCGGCTGCGGGAGTGAGTTTGGAAAGTGAGAGAGGCAGCCGGGGTTATTGCATGGGTGGGTTCCACAGAGGTGCAGGGGAAGAGCTCCGACCCCCTGGGCTTGGGGCCCCTGGAAGGACGCTGGCCTTGCCCGCGAGACGAGGCAGGATCTGTGTGCTCTGAAATGCACATCTGTGCAGCAGGACCAGTTGTTCTCACCCCAGTTTACACATAGAAAATCTGAGGCAGAGGGTGGCGATGTCACTGGTCCAAAATCGCATAGCTGCAAGGGGCAGAGCCGGCGCCCGGGTCCAGGCGGAAGGACTCCTGAGCCGGAGCTGCCGAGGCCACCAAACAAGACATTTCACTAGCCAAGTGGCACATACCCAGGGTGGGATCCCTGCAGCAGAGCTCAGCCCAGGCACCGGGACCCCAGAGCCCGATGGCGGCCACCTCCTGCCGCCACCGTGGGGAATGGATCCCAAAGCCTGTCCTCCCACCGATCCCCCAGGGTCCTAGAACATTCAGGATTGTGTCCTTGAGTGGTGCTGTTCGAACTCATCTCTCAGCACGAGGGGACTGTCAACCCACCAGGCTGGGGACGGGGCCCAGCTGTGACATGGGACACCAGCACTAGGCCCAGGAGGGCCCTGCATTGCTTTGCTGGGCCCAGCAGCCATGACTCCGACGTTGGGAAGTGAAAGATGGGGCCTGCAGATGCAGCCATTTCTCCCTGAGGACCTCGAGCCTCTGACATTGTTGAGAATCTCAAGCTGGGCCCACTGAATAAAGGCCACCATCCTTCCTTGGAAAATAGCTCAAGGAGGGCGTCATGGGTAACCAGGTCCACTGCAACCACAGCAGACGGACCGTTTCTGCCGGAAGGATGTGCCCAAAACAACTGCTCACCCTCCGTCTTGTCTCTGCAATAGGTCTATGAGATCTTGAAGAGAACCACGTGTACCAAAGCCAAGTACAGCATGGGTAAGCACGTGTCTGGGGCTTGAGATCAGCGCTGCTTTCCAAGCGGGAATCTCACTCCGAGCCATCTCTGTGGGAGGTTGGGCAGCCGGCCTAGGGTGTTGAAGAGGCCTTTGATTTAAGCCTGTGTGACAGTTTCGGGCTGGAGGGCTGGGTTGGGAGGCTGCAGTGCAGTTTTATGGCCCAGCACTTTTCGGTACGAAGGTAGCCTCCGCTTTGGCCATTTGTGAGCGTGTGGACAGGCTCTCCCAGCAGAGGTGGTAAATCCAGGCTGGAAACAGAGCAGCGCTAGGGGTGACCAAGGGTTCTGGGCCCTCTCTTGACCCTCACAGTCCATCGGGAAATAATCAGGGTTTAGGGTGGGGATCACCGTGCAGCTGTTCTGGACCCTTAAAGGCACACCAGGGCTCACGGAAAGCAGTTTCCCTGGCCAGGCACCACCAGGTACAGACAGCCTAATTCCTGAAGCTGCCACAAAACCATCCTGACCAGACTCCCTGGCTACCGTTTCCAGAACCCCTGAAGCCATAGATACAAACTCTTCCCAGTTAAATTGTGTAGCTGGGGACCGTCCCCCACAGTGGGTCCCTTGCCCACAGCTGCCGGCAGTTTGTGCCAAAAACATTGCAGAGCCTTTTCCAGCCTTTCCTGCCCTCCTTCTTGAGCTGTTTCATGCCCTGCTGAGAGCCGTGCTAGAGGGGAGCATCCGGCACTCTGTAGAAGCCTCTAAAATGACGAGGCCAGAGCTCCCGGGGAGCACAGCAGGGCTGGTGAGAGCTGGAGTCTGTGCGTACAAGAGGGACCATCTTGCTGTCTTGGCTTCCCGTGGTGGAAGGAATGCCGTGGGAAGTAAAATGGAGAGCAGTGGGAGTCAAGGGCTTGGGACTTGAATTCCCAGGGTCAGGCACAGGAGACAGAAAATGAACCCTTGACCACCTCTGGTGGCTGTTTCGCCCCCGACCATGTGGCCTGTGGTCACTCACAGGGATACCCTGGCAGGCCCAAAATCTCTAAGTCCATGTCCTAAGTCAACGGGAATGTGGAGGAGTCCCATCCAGGGTGCAGAGGACCGAGAACCTCTCGAGTGGCCAAACCCTGGTCCACACGACTGCTTCGAGCTCAGGCAGAAAGGAAGGTGACGCTGGGAGTTTGGGTTTTTGAAATTGCTCCTCTAGGTCACCGCTGCCAGGGCAAAGCCTTGGTCACTAGGGTAAGGAGGAGGCATGGTTCTGGTCCCAGGCTGGGTCTCGGACCTCAGTTTTCCCCCTGGGTCCCTGCAGCATTCCTTCCAGTAGAAACGTGTGTGTTTGCAGTAAAAGTCCAGGGTGCCTTGGGCTGCACAGCCCGGGCTGACTCTCAGGTCCCTGGAGACACAGGGTCTCCATATTCCCACCCGTTTTGTGTCAGGGCAGGGCTGGTCCCCTGCACCTGGCAACGGGCAGATAGATTCGCGTCCTCCTCTCCAGCCCTGCTTCACCGTGGCACCTTGTCTGAAAGTCGACCGCCTCTAAATTCATCCTCAAGTAGGGAGGATTCCCGTCACCCCCCCCCCAGGCTGTGTCCCTTAGTCTTACAGGATGAGCAGGGCGGGGCCGGCTGGGGGATTTAGGAACTGTGCTGAGGGAAGGCCTTCCAGATAGAGAGAGCGGCATGTGCAAAGGCCCTGCGGCAGGCGGCACCGGGTTTGGAGCGTCCCAGCAGCAGGAAGGAGGCCGGCCAGCCTGGGTCAGGCCCCAGGTCCACTTCCTATTGCAGACAAACTTTTCAGTCACATGTGTGGCTGAAGCCCCTTCCCCTGAGTATCCTTCAGGTCCCCTGATTATTCCAGGTCGCTGATCACAGAGATGGCTCATTTTCAAGGGGATTTCCGGAGCCATTTTCCCACCGCTATCAGGTGGAGTCTCAGAGGGTGGGTTGCCCAGGCTGCTGTGAAAACCTGACGCTCTTATTGACCAGGAGGCCTCTTCAGCCAGGCAGAGGGTTCCGTGAGCAGCAAAGGGTCCCATGGAAACGCCCCCACCATGCTGGGCCCCTATGATGTGTCTGGAGCGAGATCAGATTTCCAGAAGCCCCTTCCCCACACTTGGCCCTGGTCGTCCCACCCTCTCTCGTAGTCTCCTGGGCTGGGCGCCTGCATGCGCACCTGTTAGGACACGCAGGTGTGGTGTTTTAATAGTGTGCCCAGTGAAGGCCCTGGGGGTCACCTGAAAAGGGACCTCACCAGCATTCCACCGCTTCTGGGAGCACTGGACCGCCCTGAGTCCGCCGGAATCGCTGGCCACCGGCACCTGCTGCCCCAAATGTGGCTTTGATCCTCTCCGGCCCTTCACGTCACTAATAGGCAATGTATAAACAGGGCAAGGCGAGGGAAGAAGAAAGGACTCCGCCCTTCTAAGTAAAAGGCGGAAATGTGGGAAGTATGGTAAGTGTGGGCCGCCTCCGGCTTTCCCAATCAACCTAAAACCTAATTCCAAATTGTATGTGTGTTTTCTGACACCATCAATTTTTCCATCCGTATATTTCCTCATGATTCAGCTTCTCTAACCACTTACAATCCACCTTCCCCATCTGCAGGCTTGCCCTCGGACAGGTGGGGGGATCCGGTGAATCGGAGGCTTGGGGGCGACAGAGTGAGGCCACCGTCCGGTCCGCTCGCACCGCCTGCCTCTGAGACGGAGCCGCCTCTTGGGGTTTTCTCTGGGTCTTCCTAATTCTGCCAATCGAGCATGTGTTTCGTCATCTCCTAGCAGATAGATCAATAACCCAGCTGCGCCCTGTCATTCCTGGGAAAGAAACCCCGGAAAGGTGTCGGGGCTCTGTGTGGTCAGATTCGTTTCACTTTGAGAAGCTCTTGGTGGCTGAGAGGGCCCCGTGACCTCTGTGACTTTAAAATGTGAAGCGGAGACCCGCCCGCTCCATAACCTTCTCTCTGCCTCTGTTTTTAAGGCATCACGAGCCTGCTGGCCAATGGCGTGTACGCGGCCGCATACCCACTGCACGACGTGAGTAACCTTGACACACGGTTTATCTCTGCGACATTTGACTCCCCAAATCCTGCCGGGCCACGCCCCCCCGGGAGCTGTAATTACCCTGTGGTCACAGTTTCCTGCTTGGCTCTCACTGTAAATGTCAACCATACACAGGCCTTCCCTGTTCCCCGTGTGAGGAACGAAAAGTCACACACAGGGCCATCTTTTCTTGCAGAACAGTCCCACTGAAACGGGGGCACGGGTGGCAGTTGCTCTGCCCCAGCTTTCTCTGAACCTCGCAGCCAGCCCAGCCAGTCCGGACAATGTCCTCCCGGCTCGGCCTCCTTGACCCCCGCTGGCCCCGGGGCCCTTGCAGAGTGACTGGGGATCTATTTCTGCAGAGCAGTGGCCAGCTTTCTGAGCTGAATCTCCAGATCCCACTGGTCTCCCGTTGACAAATATAGCCTGTGTCCGTGGCTGGCTTGGGCTGGAGAGGGAGGACTGTCTTCTTGTCCCTATGGAAACAGGCACTCAAGTTCAGCAGGGCTCTGGGAATGGGCCGCCGGGCCGACACAGTGTGGGAATCCCGGACAGACGAGCTCTGAGACTTTGCAAATGTGCAAAGGCCGGGGGCCAAGAAGCAGGAGAGAAGAGACAGGCCTGGGATTAAGGCGACCCAGATTCTGGTCCCAGCCACTTGAACCCGCATCTCGGCCTCGAGTGGTGGAGTCAGCCCCTTGTCTTACTGAGTCTCAGTGTCCCCATCTGTGGGTCAGGAAGAATCGCGCCTTGCCCTAATTCTCTTCTTTTTTTTTTTTATTTTTATGTTTATTTTTTTGAGATAGAGTCTCGCCCCTCTGTCGCCTAGGCTGGAGTGCAATGGCTCGGTCTCAGCTCCCTGCAACCTCCACCTCCTGGGTTCAAGCAATTCTCCTGCCTCAGTCTCCCAAGGAGCTGGCATTACAGATGCCCACTACCACGCCCAGCTAATTTTTGTATTTCTATTATTTTTTTAGAGTCTCGCTCTGTCACACAGGCTGGAGGGCAGTGGTGTGATCACGACTCACTGCAACCTCCACCTCCTGGGTTCTAGCAATTCTCCAGCCTCAGTTGGGACTACAGGCACCCGCCACCACGCCCGGCTAATGTTATGTATTGTTAGTAGAGACGGGGTTTCTCCATGTTGCCCAGGCTGGTCTTAAACTCCTGACCTCAGGTGATCCGCCCGCCTCGGCCTCCCAAAGTGCTGGGATTACAGGCGTGAGCCACCGAACCCGGCCTAATTCCTTTCTTGTTGAGGAAGAAACACTGGATTAGACAAACGTAAGGTGCAGGCATCATGCGGGGCAGTCTGTCCAGGGGTGTCTTCTTCAGACGGTTGACCCCAAAGGAAAGAGTGTGGGCCAATCTCCCACCCGCCACCTCATTGGCTCTCTGTCCAGGCCTCCTCCTCACTGTAGGTCCGGGGATTGGGGTTGACCAGCCCAGCTCGCCCCCATCATGCACCCACACATGCTGTTCCTTCTGCTACGGCACTCTTCCCTGACCCCGCCCCGCCCCACCCCACCCCAGGTGGACAGAGGCACCCACGCCAAGCCTTCCTGTAGCCTTCCGCCCCAGGACTGGTGGCTTCTTCCTCCTTTCTCTGGGCCTCGGACGGTCCCTATCCTGCAAAGACACCACCATCTGACCACCTTTGGTGATGTGTGTCGTCTCAAGAAGCCCCAGCACTCAGCACTTAGTAGATGCTCAATAAATGTGGTGTCGATTCAGATTGGATTGAGTCAGCTTGCCTCAGCCAGTGACCAGCAGGTCTGAGGAGCTTTCCAGGGAAGGCTCAGGCCCCGAGGGTCCTGGCAGTGGCTCCGGGCTCCTGCCCTGAGGCCCTGAGTCTGGAGGGGCTCACTCCTCCACTCTGTCAGGCTTTCCTCCTGAGGACCTGGCCGGTCCAGCTGTTCTGCCTCACCCTGTGCGGTCTCCGGCTGGGTGCCAGAAGACAGCCCTGTCTGGCACAGCCCATGACCCCAAGAAGGCAGCCTAGAGCTACATCCATGCTCCTGACTGGCCTCTTAGCGGGTAATCCCTGCTGAGAGGTTGAGGCACAGAAGCCAAAATGTGTCTGGGCTTCTGGCCTGTTTTGAGTCAGCCCTTTAAGTCTTAAAAGGGAAAGGGGAGAAATCAACATGTCTGAGCACCTACTGTGTGCAGATCCCAGTGTTTAGGAGAAACTGTACCTCATTTAGCTCATGCAGACACAGAGACTCAGAGAGGTTTAGTAACTTGCCTGAGGTCACACAGCCCCTGCGGAGGAGCTGGGGCCAAAAGCTGTCCCACTGCTATGCCAGCCCCCCCGCCGCGTCCCCACCTCATCCCGTCATGGAGGCCACATGTATCCCTCTTCTTGGTTGCCACTACTGCATTTGTCTTAGGGGTTGACTGTCAAGAGTTTAAATTGACTGGCACAAAATTTCCTCAGAACTGGATCTGTTTACTGTCAGAAAGCCAGTCTCACAAGAAGCATCTCCAAGATCCAGTAGAGAATCTCCTCTTTCAGAATCTTCATCACGCCTTATACAGCCATGCATGTCTGTTCCCACTTGAAAGAGAAAAACTGGCTGAAGGGGCTCAGGCCCCTTGCTCGGGGGCGCATAGTCAGGAAGGAGGGGAGCTCAGAAGCCCCGGGCTGGAGGTGTCACATATCCCTAGGGAATGTGGAATTTTACAGCCACAAATTTTCCTTATGCCTGAAGGGCACTCCTGCTGCTAAGTACCAAAGCTAATGTTTAAGCATCGGGGGAGATGACTGGTTCTGGTCTGAGCTGCATGCACCCACGTCCTTACCCAGAACACCGACGGGGGAGAAGCTCAGACTGGCCTTGCCGGTCCTGGGGAGGCTCTCACTGCATGCTCTGGCGTTCTGCCTTCACCTTTTGCTTCCATCTTCTTCACCATTAAGCTGTCCTATACCCTACCCCGTTCCAAGCCTGTGCTGACTGCATTCATTCATCCATTAAGAATATCTGAGGCCGGGCGCGGTGGATCACGCTCAAGCCTGTAATCCCAGCACTTTGGGAGGTCGAGGCGGGTGGATCACGAGGTCAAGAGATCGAGACCATCCTGGTCAACATGGTGAAACCCCATCTCTACTAAAAATACAAAAAATTAGCTGGGCCTGGTGGCACGTGCCTGTAATCCCAGCTACTCAGGTGGCTGAGGCAGGAGAATTGCCTGAACCCAGGAGGCGGAGGTTGCGGTGAGCCGAGATCGTGCCATTGCACTCCAGCCTGGGCAACAAGAGCAAAACTCCGTCTCAAAAAAAAAAAAAAAAAAAAAAGAATGTCTGTTTGGCCAGGCATGGTGGCTCACACCTGTAAGCCCAGCGTTTTGAAAGGCCAAAGCGGGTGGATCATCTGAGGTCAGGAGTTTGAGACCAGCCTGGCCAACATAGTGAAACCCCATCTCTACTAAAAATAAAAAAAGAAATTAGCCGAGCGTGGTGGCGCATGCCTGTAATCCCAGCCATTTAGGAGGCTGAGGCAAGAGAATTTCTTGAACCCAGGAGTCGGAGGTTGCAGTGAGCTGAGATCATGCCACTGTACTCCACCCTGGGCGACAGAGCAAAACTGCATCTAAAAAAAAAAAAACAAAACAAAAAAGATTATCTGGCGAATGCCACTGTCAGCCAGATAACGACCTGATAGAACTGTGTGTGTAAGAGTCCCGTGCTCCCCGCGAGACCCCGAGGAAGTCTCCAGGCCTCGGAGTGTGTCACCTGTACTGAAAGGACTTTGATGTTGATGCTGGCTACTTTTCTTCCTGGCTGACACCTCCCTGTCTGAGGGCACCAGTATACGGGCCACCGTATAAATGAGGTGCTGCTGGGATCGTGTGGCTGTCCCATCCATGAAAAGATACTGGGAAACAGTAAAGGAGTCACGGTTGGGTGGGTGAGGACCCTCTGAAGACTTAAAAGGAAATGGGTTAAACTGCTCTCAGAGCGTCTTCATTCCAAGACCACCCACCCTGGGTTGCCTGCTTGAGTGTGTGGTCAAGTCCTCCCTGCCTGGCGGGGGTTAGAAGGGGTCATGCAAGTTGCTGGTGAGTGGAGAGGACACTGGAGAGGCCCCCAAGAGCCCCAGAGCTTGATCTGTCTGGATATTCTTAAAACCCATTGGCCAGGCCAGGCACAGTGGCTCACGCCTGTAATCCCAGCACTTTGGGAGGCTGAGGCAGGTGGATCACCTGAGGTCAGGAGTTTGAGACCAGCCTTGCCAACATGGTGAAACCCCATCTCTACTAAAATTACAAAAATTAGCTGGGCGTGGTGGCGGGCACCTGTAGTCCCAGCTACTCGGGAGACTGAGGCAGGAGAATCACTTGAACCCAGAAGGCAGAGGTTGCAGTGAGCCGAGATTGTACCCCTGAACTCCAGCCTGGGAGGCAGAGCGAAACTCCATCTCAAAAAAAAAAAAAAACAACCATTGGCCAGGCCAGGCCAGCCATGCCCTGAACCTCCGCCCAGCTGCTCCTCCCCAGTTACTCATGTCAACGTAGCTACCTGGGGTTTCCTGAATGACAGTTCAGTATCATTTCCGAGTGTTTTCGAGGGTAACGTGCGGACAGCCACAGGCAGTCTAGACCCACCATGTCCCAAGACCGGCTTTCCACCCTTAGACCTTTCTCTTCCTTCAGGTTTGAAAGTCTGGATCCAGGTCGGGGTCTGACCAAACTTAGCTGTGCGTCCTCAGACGTGTCAGTTTGCTTCTCAGAGCCTCAGAGTTTCCATCTGTAAAATGGGAGTGCTGGACTCACTGATCTAGACGACAGTGACCATGTCGTGTACTGTCCCTCTTGAGATGCCCCACGGTGAAAAGGGGGCAAGACACCAGGACCATCTGAGCAGTGGGACAGATGCACACCCGATTGATGTGACTCTTCCTGCCCCTGAAAGCCCCCTTTCCTTTGTGTTTCTGGTTCCAAGGACCCGACCATGGATCCTCTCCTTGATTCCCCTCTGTGTCGAGGGAAGAGGCAGCTCAGGCCTTCCCAGTGGTGGATGCCAACGGGGTTGTGCACAGCCTCTCTATCAGAACAGGGGGCATACCTGAGCAACCCTCACGATCCGTGTGACGTGTCCCGGGATGGTCTCAGTTTGCGTCGGCGAGGGTCGCTGGGGCTTATGTGTTGTGACATTATGGAGGCGGGCGGCTCAGAAGCTCCACTGGATGATAAGAATGTCCCTGTCCTCTTTTCTAACAGGGAGACTATGAGGGCGAAAACGTCGAGTTCAACGACAGAAAAGTAAGTTGATGGAGCGGACAGGAGGCGGCTCTGTCAGAGCCTGGAGCGGTTCTGGGGAGGGTGGGCCTGCGAGCAGTTCTGGGTGGGGTGGGGTGAGCTTGGGAGCAGTTCTGGGTCGGGGTGGGCCTGGGAGCAGGACAGAGGACTCGCTGGCCTGCAGGGTCTCCCCAGGGTGCTCAAGGTGGGGGGCTGGTGGCAGGTGTCCCCTCTCACCTTTTCAGGAGGAAAGTCAGGGACTGTGTAGCTGGTTTGTTTTCCTCTTTCTGATTCTCAAAAGTGCCCTTGGCAGGTGGCCGTGAGCGCGTGGAGGGGCCGCTCCTGGCACGATGTTCTCCCTTATCTTCTCAGGACCACCTGAACCCTGCCTGGGCCTCCAGCAGTCTCCGCTGGCATGTGGCCTAATCCCGCAGGGCTCCCAGGCGAGTCCACTTGAGAACCACTGAGGCCAGGTGCATAGAGAGCAGTGGCCCCCAGCAGCACACTGGGGGACTCTCTGATGGTGGTCAGTGAAGCCTTGCTCAACATTACCTGACCTGGAACCCTTTTAAATGGAGAAGTGGTTGAGCTAGTGTTCCAGGGAACATACTTTGGGAAATACTAGGTGACCCCTTTTTTTTTTTTTAATTTTTTTGGGAGTCTCACTCTGTCACCCAGGCTGGAATACAATGGCGCAATCTCAGCTCACTGCAGCCTCCTCCACCTCCCGGGTTCAAGTGATTCTCCTGACTCAGCCTCCCAAGCAGCTGGGATTACAGGTGACTGCCACCAGGCCCGATTAATTTTTGCTTTTCTTTTTGTTTTGAGAGTCTTGCTCTGCTACCTAGGCGCCCACCACCATGCCCGGCTAATTTTTGTATGTTTTTAGTAGAGACGAGGTTTCACCATATTGGCCAGGCTGGTCTTGAATTCCTGACCGTGTGATCCGCCCACCTCAGCCTCCCAAAGTGCTGGGATTACAGGCATGAGCCACCCCACCTGGCCCTAATTTTTGTATTTTTAGTAGAGATGGGCTTCTGCCATGTTGGCCAGGCTGGTCTTGAATTCCTGGCGTCAAGTGATCCACCCTCTTCAGCCTCCTAAAGTGCTGGGATTACAGGAGTGAGCACCCTCACCCAGCTGCTCCCTTTATTCTTTAGCGGCTGTTGCTAATTTCCCTCACTACCCGAAGCGTCGGTCCCCATCTTCTGCCCCTCGCTCTGAGCGCGGGACCTCCACCCCTCCCACCCAGGCTTCCCAGGAAGCTCTGCTCCTCTGCCATGCCCCCAAAAGAGCATCTCCCCACCACAGCCATTTGCTCTTCCCTCCCCCAACCATGCGTCCACACCCGATCTCAGCCTCCCCCCCAGGCCTCCACATCAGCCTCTGTTCCCCAAACTTGCCCAGCCTTCCCTCCCAGGGGGAGCAGTCCTTCCTGACCCTGCACGTCCAGCCCTTGCCCCGATGGCTTGTCCTTCTGGAGGAGGTGGGTAGAGATGCCTCTCCGACAGCCTCACAATAGTGGCCTTGTCCCAATTCCCAGGGGCCAGGACCTCTGTGTTTGGAATGTTCTTCGTTTCAGCCTCCCCCCAGGTCCCCAAACATGTTTTTTAACCTTTGGTACTTGATACAACTTGCCCGCCCGGGAATGCAGATGAAGATGCTATCTGACTTAGCACAAGTTACATATTTGGTTATTTTTAGTGTAACATCTGGCATCGTCTGAGACCCCATGACTTGCAGAACTCCCTGCTCTGATTCTGTTGGAAAAGGACCATCCCCTCCACGGGCCGGTCCTGACCAATTCCAGCCTCAGAGCCAGCCCCCTTCGTTCCTCTGCACCCCTCTGGCGCTTGGCGGATGCCTGTCCTCCCCCTAAAGATGCTTCTGCCATGGACACCAGCAGCCCCTTTCTGGCTGAATTCGGTTCTCTGGGTCACAAGCCCCTGAACCCTACCCCTCTCTCCGTCCTCCGTGCCCCAGCCACACTGGCCGCTTTTCTAATCTCAGGATTGCTCGGCCGATGATTGCATCTGTGCCAGGACTAGCTCATTCAGTTACTTATTCATTCAAGAAATATTTACTGGGCACGACTCTGTGCCAGGCCCAGCCAACACAGGGTGGGTTTGTCCAGGGCCAGCTGTTCACTCTACCTGGAATGCTTCCCACCCCCCATTTAATTTTAGGTCCCAGCAGTGGGTACAAGGACTGGCCCATGGGAGTAGTCAGGGAGTAATGAATGACAGTTCGGTGGATGGATGGACTAATGGCTGATAGACGGATGGATGGAGATAGAGATGGATGACTGGATGATGGATAAATGGATAGACAACGGGTGGATGGAGGGATAGATGGATTGATAGATGAAGGGATAAATGATGGATGGGTGGATGGACGGATGCTGGAGAGATGAATAATGGTTGATGGATCGATGGTTGTCTGGGTAATTCATGGATGGACGCTGAAGAGATGGATGGTTGATGGATGGGTAGGTGTGTGGGTGGGTGGTTGGATGGATGAATGCTGGGGGAATTAATGATGGATGATAGGTGGATGAGTGGATGCTGGAGGAATTAATGATGGATGAGGGGTGGGGGGTGGATGGGTGGCTGATGGAAGGATGAATGATGGATGATGGGATAAATGATGGATGATGGGTGGGTGGGTGGATGGATGCTGGAGGAATTAATGATGGATGATAGGCGGATGGGTGGATGATGGAAGGATGAATGATGGATGATGGGTGGGTGGATGAGTAGGTGAATGGATGGATGCTGGAGGGATGGAAAATTAATGATGGGTGGATGGGTGGATGGATGATGGGTGGGTGGGTGGCTGGGTGGATTGATGGATGCTGGAGGAATTAATAACGGGTGATGAGTGGGTTGGTGGATGATGGAAGGATGAATGATGGATGATGGGTTGGTGGGAAGTAAGTGAATGGATGGATGCCAGAGGGATGAATAATTAATGGTGGATGGACGGGTGGATGGATGATGGGTGGGTGGGTGGATGGATGGAGGCTGGAGGGATGAATAATTAATGATAGATGGATGGGTGGTTGGTGGAAAGATGAATAATGGATGCTGGAGGAATGAATGATGCGTGATAGGTGGGTGGGTGGCTGGGTGGATGGATGGATGCTGGAGGAATTAATGATGGATGATGGGTGAATGGATAAGTGAATGGATGGATGCTGGAGAGATGAATAATTAACGATGGTTGGATGGGTGGCTGATGGAAGGATGAATGATGGATGCTGGAGGAGTGAATGATGGGTGGATGGGTAGATGATGGAAGAATCAATGATGGACGATGGGTGGGTGTGTGGGTGGGTGAATGGATGGATGGATGCTGGAGGAATGAATGATGGATGATGAGTGGGTGACTGATGGAAGGATGAATGATGGATGAAGGGTGGATGGATGGGTAGGGGAATGGATGGAGGCTGGAGGGATGAATAATTAATGATGGATAGATGGGTGGATGGGTGGATGGATGATGAGTGGGTGGGTGGATGGCGGAAAGAAGAAGAAGAGGGAGAGAGGATTAGATGGGTGTTTGGGTCCTCACTCAGAGCTGCGGGGAAGTCCTCTGCATTCTCCCACGATGTCTCCACATCACAGCCTGGTGCCGAGTTTTTGCCTTTCCAGTGACAGAGGCTGTGGCTTCTCCATTATCGTTCCCATCAGTGGCCGGAGCCCGGGTGCCTGGCCCTGGGTACCTCACAGAGCAGAAAGGACAGGGCAGCCAAGGACATTTTCCCGTGCTGAGCCGGAGTGTGGACAGGAGACAGTGTGGGGAGTTTAAGCAGGAGGCAGGTCTGGGCCATGGCAGGACAGCCATCACTCTCTCCAGGCCTG
The DNA here is from genome assembly GCF_048565385.1 of Saimiri boliviensis. NCBI lineage: Eukaryota > Metazoa > Chordata > Mammalia > Primates > Cebidae > Saimiri > Saimiri boliviensis. Next base: position 129,322,303 of record NC_133454.1, read on the forward strand.
ATCATGGGATCACAAACACACAGGAGAACTTGGGAGTGAGCCCCTTCCTCCAGGACGCGGGCGAGTTCACACCTACACAGCACTACACTGCGGCGGAGCAAGGCATGCCCGCAGGTCTGTGTTTGGACGCGCAGAAGGTGCTGTGGTGGCAGCCAGGGTGCTGGAAGAGTGGGACCACCTGGGCCCCGAGGAGGGCTGGCTTGGGTCATGGGGGGATTTCCTCCCGGTGTGGACTGAGGTCTGCTGCCTCCCTGGGCTACACTGGGAGCCACAGAGCTCAACCTGTGATTCATCCGTCCATTCATTCAACAATCACTTACTGAAAACCTGCAGGCCCTGTTGGGGGCCCGGAGGGTGAGAAGGGACCAGACAAACCGGGTCCCTCTGGTTGGTCGTCCGTTTCTAGAGGGAAGGGCAAGGGGCAAGGACGCACACTAATTAAAGACTGCGTCCACGTCACCAAGGCCTGCGGCAGCCGTGTGAGTCCAGGCACGAGATCACGACGAGATGGATGCCTGAGGGCTGTTGGGATCCCTCCAGGGTCCGGGTGCTGGGAGGCTCCCAGGTCACAGTGGCTGCAGCCGCCTGGCTGGCCTCATTCTCCAGCCCACGGCCCCTATGCCTGGACACGCCCTGCCCGCTCACCAGGGCTAAGGTGCCCACCTTGGATTCCTTCCAGCACTAACAGTGGAGTCTTCAGTTGGATTTCTGTGCCTTGACATTGCAGGGTGGTTGGTGTCGCCTCTTGGCAGGAAGAAAAGTCCACCGAGGTCAAGTGGTTTATGTAGGAAGCTGGGGGTGGAGCCACTGAGGGTGGGTCCTTCCTCACCTGTCCTTTCTCCCTGTCCCTGTCTCCCTCTCCCGCACCCCACCTCTCTCTGCCTGTCTCTCTGTCTCTGTCTCTCCGTCTGTCTCTGTCTCTCTCTTTCTCCCCCACCTCTCTCTGTCTCTGTCTCTCCCTCTCCCCTACCTCTCTGACTGTCTCTCTCCCTGCCTCTCTCCTTCTCTCTCTGTCTCTGTCTCTCCATATGTCTCTGTCTCTGCCTCTTCCTCCCTCCGTCTCTCTGTCTCCTCCTTCCCTCCTCCTCCCTCTCTGCTGCATCTTCCACCTATCTTGGCATAAATCTGCGGTTTGACTCTAGGTGAGGGGAAGAAGCTGCCCAGGTTAGCGATGGCAGCTTCGCTTTTGCAGAGGCGAGGTTCGGCTTCCTCAGGGTTTGCTGGCCGAGGGCTCCCTGTGTACACAGGAAAACTGTAGGCTTTTCGTCGCTGTCTGCCTAACGAAATGCACCATGCTGCCTTTCACATATCACCAACTTACACGAGTTCCCTCTGTGGCTCGGGTTCCCTCCGTGACCGGGGAGGAGATATGGCATCTTCAGTGTAAAGGAGGAGGCAGGAATGGGGGGCGGTCCGTCCAGGAGTCTCAACTGGCAGGGGTGCCTGGCCAGGGTCACAGGCAAGTCACAAGTCCCTCTGACCATGGACATGCCCAGCTGCAGGTGGGGCTGGTGGCTCGAGGGGCTGTGCAGCAGCAGGCGGCCCCTTTGTGGATTTCAGGAAGCCCTCCACTTGTGAGTCTGGGTGGGGGCAGCCATGGGTGCGCCTGGGCTCCTTCCTCTCCTGTTTGTCTGTGGGAGTCTCCATAGTCCACAGCCCCAGTGTTACCCGAGACGCTCGGGCACGCCGGGCTCCGTCAGCCGTGGAGATGGCTCACACCCGCTTCCCGGCCTCCAGGCACTGGGAGCAGTTACGGAGGCTCCGGGGGGTTCCCTGTCCCCCAGCGGTGACCTTGACTCAGAGTCTGGGAGGCAGCTTGGCCCCAGCTTGGCTCTGAGCTGAGGAGAAGGGCAGCTGGCCCCACCTCTGGCTCCTGGTGGGCAGTCTCTGGGCCCCTCATGGTACCTGCAGCCTGCCCTTCCCTGAGGGAAGCCCTGTAGCTGGGCGCGCGTGATGTGTGAGCCTGGGCTTGGAGTTGAGGTCTGGAAGGCATTAACTACCCACATGCTTGGTTTTATTTAATTTTATTTTATCACCAGCAGTCCTAGGCCAGCATCTTCCTTAGGACACCCTCTGCATGTTCACACAAGGCTTCCAATCCACCAAACTCACTACCGTCCCTGCCCAAAGCCTGGGGGGTAACAGGGTGTGTGTCAATTGCATTTATTTCACGAAGCGCTGTTAATCAGACGGCCCAACGCGGGAGATAAACCTCGAGTATCTTTTGCATCCCATGAGATTTTTTAAATTTTCGCCGCTGGTATTTGTTTCTCTGCTCAAAACCCTGGTGGTTTTGTGCCCTTTATAAAGAATGGTTTGGTGTCTGACGGGGCTGACCAAAAACCCTAAATGTGAGAAGCCGTACAGCGTCCGGCCCATTTAGGCCAATTCCAAGTCAAATCACGAAGAGCACAGATTCCGTAACCTGCCAGAAGCCTCTTTCCCATCCCCACGTTCACCTGAAAAGGGAGGCCTGCTCTTGCCGGCAGAGCCCATCTCAGGAAGCGTTTGAGGGATGAATGAATGATGTCACTGAGGCCCAGTCCCCGCAGCTCTCAGAGTGCCACATCATCACTAACCTCACTGCTTCCTCCCCTCAGCTCCTGTATGAAGAGTGGGCGCGTTATGGGGTCTTCTATAAGTACCAGCCCATCGACCTGGTCAGGTAAGAACGCCCCACACCCTGGGGGAATCAAGTCCCTAGTCCGATGGCAGTCAGATTCATCCCTGTGGGTTTCAACTGCTCTGAATATTCGGTACCTGGGACCTTGTGTAGGAAGACCCCAAGTGTCCCTGCAGGGCCGACGGTCTGGGCCAGTTTACTCAAATTCCCTGGAGGGCGGGCTCTTTTCTATCACATTCACTGCCTGACCCGACCTCCCTGGGCGGCTGGAGGAGTTTCCTGCTTTGAGACGTACAGTGGAAGGAAAAGGCTACCTCCGATGTGAAAGAATTTCTCCTCTCCCCAGGGGATCTCTGTCCCCACTGGGCAGGAAGGCGGAGTGGACCAGGTTAGGCAGTGTGTGTCCCATGGGAACTTCCAGACCAGAGCGATCAAGGTGCCAACCACGCTGCACATGAGGAGCGGTTGATTTTCTTGGCACCTCCCAGCTGAGGCTCTTTCCGGTCCTTATGCTGAGCAGGGATTGGAACCAAGCCCACAGCCTCAGGGAAAGTACGTCCACACCCACCAGCGTGGGCCATCGCACACGGAAATGCACCCACCTTCCGTGAGAGAGAAGTGGGGGCCGGGTGTGGTGGCTCGCGCCTGTGATCTCAGCACTTTGGGAGGCTGAGGCGGTGGATCACCTGAGGTCAGGAGTTCGAGACCCACCTGGCCAACGTGGTGAAACCCTGCCTCTACTGAAAATACAAAAAAATTGCCCAGGTACAGTGGTTCACACCTGTAATCTCAGCACTTTGGGAGGCTGAGGCAGGTGGATCGCTTGAGGTCAGGAGTTCGAGACCAACCTGGCTAACATGGTAAAACCCCATCTCTACTCAGAATGCAAAAATTAGCCAAGCATGGTGGCACATGACTCTAGTTCCAGCTACTAGGGAGACTGAGCCAGGAAAATAGCTTGAACGTGGGAGGTGGAGGTTGCAGTGAACCAAGATCATGCCACAGTACTCCAGCCTGAGTGACAAAGGACAGAGTGAGACTCCGTCTCAAAAAAAAAAAAAAAAAAAAAAAATCAGCCAGGCATGGTGGTGGGTGCCTGTAATCCCAGCTACTCGGGAGGCTGAGGCAGGAGAATCTCTTATACCCGGGAGGCAGAGATTGCAATGAGCTGAGATCGTGCCACTGCACTCCAGCCTGGGCAGCAGGAGCAAAACTCCTCTCAAAAAAAAAAAAAAGAGAGAGAGAAGAGCGAAGGGCTTCAGAAAAGCAGTGAGCACCCCAAGCCTGATGGGGCAGCCCAGGACCCCTCTCTGCTCTGGGACAAGAGACCCAGTGCCCCTGGTGCAGTTGCTCCTTGCTGGGGGCCCTGCTGATAGGGAATGACACTGGGTTTGTCTCTGTTTGGCTCTGCCCCCCGGTGTAGGAAGTACTTTGGGGAGAAGATCGGCCTGTACTTCGCCTGGCTGGGCGTGTACACCCAGATGCTCATCCCTGCCTCCGTCGTGGGAATCATCGTCTTCCTGTACGGATGCGCCACCATGGATGAAAACATCCCCAGGTAGGCGGCAGCCCTCCCCCGCGTGCACACCAGGGAGCCCTCTCCTGCTGTCCCAGCTACAGCGTTCATTGGGACACAGGCCTCTCACACCAATTCCTGTACAGAGGAAATCTCACATCAAGCCACGAGCCGTCAGGAGGAAAGGGCGAGGTCTGAAGCCATCTAGGAGTCTGAGTGCCCATCTCAGCCCCAGCTGTGCTAGGCTGTGCTGTATTGTTAAGAGAAAGGCATAAAACAGACATCCGACCGTTTTCATTCTTGGAGGTTGTTCTGGTTGGCTTGTTCCTTTTCATTTTCGGTCATTATGAGACAAGAAAATTATCTGTTTCCTTGTGCAGCCAGGAGGTGAGACGTGAACACTAGACGTCTCGGCGCAGGCTGGCACTCGGGGAGGTGAGACATGAAGGCTAGTGGCCTCGGCGCAGGCTGGCACTTGGGGAGGTGAGACATGAAGGCCAGTGGTCTCAGCGCAGGCTGGCACTTGGGGAGGTGAGACGTGAATGCCAGTGGTCTCGGTGCAGGCTGGCACTCGCGGGAGGTGAGACGTGAATGCTAGTGGCCTCGGTGCAGGCTGGCACTCGCGGGAGGTGAGACGTGAATGCTAGTGGCCTCGGTGCAGGCTGGCACTCGCGGGAGGTGAGACATGAAGGCCAGTGGCCTCGGCACAGGCTGGCACTCATGGGAGGTGAGACATGAAGGCTAGTGGCCTCGGCGCAGGCTGGCACTCGCGGGAGGTGAGATGTGAATGCTAGTGGCCTCGATGCAGGCTGGCACTCGCGGGAGGTGAGACATGAAGGCCAGTGGCCTCGGCGCAGGCTGGCACTCACGGGAGGTGAGACGTGAAGGCTAGTGGCCTCGGTGCAGGCTGACACTCGTGGGAGGTGAGACGTGAATGCTAGGCCTCGGTGCAGGCTGGCACTCGGGGAGGTGAGACGTGAAGGCTAGTGGCCTCGGTGCAGGCTGGCACTCGTGAGAGGTGAGACGTGAAGGCTAGTGGCCTCGGCGCAGGCTGGCACTCACGGGAGGTGAGACGTGAATGCTAGTGGCCTCGGCGCAGGCTGGCACTCACGGGAGGTGAGACGTGAAGGCTAGTGGCCTCGGTGCAGGCTGACACTCGTGGGAGGTGAGACGTGAATGCTAGGCCTCGGTGCAGGCTGGCACTTGGGGAGGTGAGACGTGAAGGCTAGTGGCCTCGGCGCAGGCTGGCACTCACGGGAGGTGAGACGTGAATGCTAGTGGCCTCGGTGCAGGCTGGCACTCACGGGAGGTGAGACGTGAATGCTAGTGGCCTCGGTGCAGGCTGGCACTCACGGGAGGTGAGATGTGAAGGCCAGTGGCCTCGGCGCAGGCTGGCACTCACGGGAGGTGAGACGTGAAGGCTAGTGGCCTCGGTGCAGGCTGGCACTTGTGGGAGGTGAGACGTGAAGGTCAGTGGCCTCGGCGCAGGCTGACACTCGTGGGAGGTGAGACGTGAATGCTAGTGGCCTCGGTGCAGGCTGGCACTCGGGGAGGTGAGATGTGAAGGCTAGTGGCCTCGGCGCAGGCTGGCACTGGCAGGCTGTGCAGTAGGCTCTACCCACTCAGCTTCCTAAGGGTACCTGCCTCCCTTATCCCCACGGCCCCAGGAGATGCTGCAGGAACCATTCCATAATGGAGGATTGCACCGCACAGCATAACCAGGCGTCTGAATGTAGATCCCATGTGCCTTCTGCTGTTCACCAAGGGGACGTCAGATGTCAGGAGCCTAGAGAAGAAGGCCCAGGCCCGAGACAGCCAAGCCTCACTCAGGGGCGCAGTTCCCCTAAGTGACTCCAGAACAAGAGTCCAGTTTTCCCTGGTGTGGTGATGCATGCCTATAATCCCAACACATTGGGAGGCTGAGGCTGGAGGATCCCTTGAGCCTGGGAGGTCGAGGCCGCAGTGAACCGTGATTTCACCACTGCACTGCAGCCTGAAGGACAGAGTGAGACCCTATAGCCACAAGAAAAAAAGTCAAGTTTTCAGAAGCTCAGCCTCAGTGTGCAGAGCCCCTCTGGTGCTTTTGTAGCTATTTCTTAGATTTCCTGACACGAACCAGGGGGTAATTTCAGGCTCGCAGCCTCTGGCGGGGACCCTGTGCCGACAGGCAGTGCCTTCGGTGTGCAAATCGCTCCGCCAGGGAATCGACTCTAAAGGGGAATTTGGGCTGGCCTGCAGGGGCTTAAAACCTCAGAAAAGCCCTAAAATGTCAGTTTGGTTATTTTCGACCCACTCCTGCCAGGTCTCTAGAGCAGAGCTACAGTTCGGAAACTGTGTCTGCTGAGCCTGTCTGGAAAGACCCAGTCAGTCTTCCCTAGGAAAGAAACTGACTCTTAGTTGCACGGAAAGACTATATCTGGTCAATTTTTGTTTAAATGCTGTTTTGATACATGAATAACACCTGAAATATTCCACCCACCCGAATCGAAGCTCCGAGGAATCTGGCTTATCTCCCCTTTGGCGCTGTTTGGGCCTAGACAGGAGAGAGCGTTTCCTTGTGTTTGCTCATGTGATAGGAGGTCATGGGCACTTGGGTTTGGTTGTGGTAAAATCACAGTAGCCCAGATTTGGTGGGGATTATAATGCCGGCTTTAGGCGAAGAGCTCAAAGCCAGAGGGCCATGGTGAGTGCAAGGTGGGGATTCTCACCATGACCCCCGAGGAAGCCTGGGGGACGGCCATCTTCCTTCCTTCCTCCCTCTGGGGGTGGCCTCAGCAGGGAGGCTCTGCCTCCCAGGGGTTGGCCTTGCCAGCTTGGCCCTTCCACCACATGGCCAGAAACAGCAGTTAACTCAGGATTCAGCCACCATGGGGCGCGGCCAGGCCAAAGCCAAGGCCCCCGCCCCACGGGTGACCTGGAACGAAGCAGGAGGTGCGTGCTACCCGCAGGGTCCACCCCATCCCCCAAGTGTGCAGGGAAGCCCGCGCCCAGTGTGGAGCTGCCTGCCGCCCTTGCACCTCTGGGCCTCCCTGCGCAACAGAGCTTCCTGCTCTTTGTATTTTGGCTAAAGGTGGTGAAGTGAGAGGCGGAGGAGGATTTAAAGCTGGCAGGAAAAGGCTTTTTGTGGGGCTGATAGTGTTTGTGCTGGAAGCTGAGTGGGCGGGGAGGAGAGCCCAGGAGAGCCGCAGGGCTCACGGCAGGCCGTGGGTGTACGCCTGAGTCCTGCCCGTCCCGGATCCCACCACTGTGGACTCCAGGCCACCCTCAGCCCAGGTGGTCACTGTGGGCTGGGCCATATGCTGACGATGACGGGGGTGGCCTTCCACATGCCTGTTCTCTGAGAGTGGGGCTCGCGTTGTGCCCAACCAGGGACATCCTGCCCTACAACACGCTGCCTCCTCTGCCCTTGAGAGGCCCCAGAAGAGATGAGGCTGAATGAGGGGCAAGAGATGAGCCCCGAGAGGCCGCTCCTGGCTCTGCTTAAAGCTCGCTGCTGCTGCAAGGCGCCCGGCTACTGCATAATGATGACAAGAGTGTTGGTGACACATGACGGCTGAGGGCTGCCAGGCGCTGCTCCGAGGGTCACTCGTGTTGGTTGTTGGTTGTTGGTTGTTTGACAAGCTGTTAACACAGCTTCTCTTCACTATCAGCAAACCCATTCTGCAGACGGGAAAACAAGGCCACACAGATCACAAATGCCAGAGCTGAGATACGAACCCAGAGCTAGCCAGCCGCGGAGGGCAAGTTCTCGCCCGACTTCTGTGTGCCTGCCCGCCCCAGCCAGCCCCTGCTCCCATGCACACACACACACACACACACACACACACACCTCTGTGTGCGCCTGCCCACCCCATCCGGCCCCCTGCTCCCATGCACAGGCTCACACTGACACACACACTCACATTCACACACACTCACACACACACCTGTGTGCGCATGCCCACCCCACCCAGCCCCTGCTTCCATGCACACACACACACACTCAGACTTACACAACTGTGTGCACCTGCCCACCCCACCGAGCCCCTGCTGCCATGCACACACACACACACACACACACACACACTTACACACACACACACACACACACACCTGTATGGACCTGCCCGCCCCTCCCGGCCCCTGTTCCCATGCACACACACAAACACACACACACACACACACACCTGTGTGCGCCTGCCCACCCCACCCAGCCCCCTGCTCCCATGCACACACATTCACTCACACACACACACACACACACACCTGTGTGCGCCTGCCCACCCCACCCAGCCCCTCCTTCCATGCACACACACACACGCAGACTTACACACCTGTGTGCACCTGCCCACCCCACCTAACCCCTGCTGCCATGCACACACACACACACACTTACACACACACACACACACACCTGTATGGACCTGCCCGCCCCTCCCGGCCCCTGTTCCCATGCACACACACTCACAAACACACACACACACACCCCTGTGTGCGCCTGCCCACCCCACCTGGCCCGGTCCCATGTACACACTCACTCTCCACACTCACACCCCTACACCCTCACACACATACACTCACACTGTGCACCTGCCCACCCCACCTGGGCCCTGCTCCCATGCACACACACACACACCACACACACACACACCCTCACACACACATTGCACCTGCCCACCCCACCCAGCCCCTGCTGCCATGCACACGCTCACACACACACACTCACCTGTATGCGCCTGCCTGTCCCACCTGGCCCCTGTTCCCTGCACACACACTCACACTCACACGTGTGTGCCTGCCTGCCCCACCCAGCCCCTGCTCCTATGCACGCACACACACTTGCCATACTGACACACACACTCACACCCTCACACACATACACACTGTGTGCCTGCCCACCCCACCCAGCCCATGCTGTCATGCACACATACACACTCACACACACACTCACACTTGCTACACACACACATACACTCACACTGTGCACCTGCCCACCCCACCCAGCCCCTGCTCCCATGCACACACTCACACACTCACACTCACAAACACACATACACTCACACCTGTGTGAACCTGCTGACCCCACCCAGCCCCTGCTCCCATGCACACACTCACACTCACACACACATACATGCTTCCTTCATGCTCCAGGCATAGCCATGGCTGCAGTGAATCATTCTTACCTGCCCACCTTTTGTGCTCAACACAGTGCCCGGCACATGCAGTACCTACCACTTTTTTTTTTTTTTGAGACGGAGTCTTTCTCTGTCACCCAGGCTGGAGTGCAATGGCGTGATCTCGGCTCACCGCAACCTCTGCCTCCCAGGTTCAAGCGATTCTCCTGCCTCAGCCTCCTGAGTAGCTGGGATTACAGGCACACGCCACCATGCCCAGCTAATTTTTGTAGTTTTAGTGGAAGTGGGGTTTCACCATGTTGGCCAGGATGGCCTCGATCTCTTGACCTCATGATCTGCCCGCCTTGGCCTCCCAAAGTGCTGGGATTACAGGTGTGAGCCACCGCGCCTGGCCTAATTTTTGTATTTTTATAGAGACGGAGTTTCACTACATTGGCCAGGCTGTTCTCAAAGTCCCGACCTCCAGTGATCTGCCTGCCTCAGCCTCCCAAAGTGCTGGGATTACAGGCGTGAGCCACCTCACCTGGCCCTACACCGCTTTTTAATAAATGTTTAGGGACTGAAGGAAGAGAACTGAACCAGGATGCCCATGATGCTGGGCAGAGAAGAGGCCCCGCGGAGCCTCGCGGAGGACGTTGCCTAAACACCGGCTGCTGTGAGTCAGGCATAATTCTGTGCACAAATTCAGTGTATCCAGAAAGTCAAAAAACAAACACCCACTTCCCCCAGATGACCCTCTGACCTAACCAGCCTGGGTGTGTGTTTAGAGCCACAGCCTTGTCCAAAGTAGCAGAAAGGAGAAAGTTCAAAGCAGGCCAGAGCGGAAGGGACCTGCTTCTGACCCCTTCCTCATCTTCCAGTAAGAAAAACTGAGTCTGAGGCTAAAGGACCTGGCCAGGGTCACAGAGGGTACGCGTAGCCGACTGAGGGCCCAGCCAGGCCACCCGGCTCCCACAAGGAGCCCCCTATGGCCCTTGAGCAGATGAGAGCCATGTGGCACTCGAGCTTTGACGACACAGAGATCAGGATTCACATCCCGCTCTGCTGTGTGGCCCTGAAGAAGTCACTTCCACTTTCTGGGCTCCGGGATTGTAACGGTCCCCAGTGCTGGTCCAGGCAGGTGGCACATCTGTCCCGGCCAGTGATGAGGCTCATGCCGCCGATCGCCTGGAAGTATTGGTGTTTTCTAATACGAGTGGGAGAGAGTCTGAGTGGGAAGGAGGCAGAGATGGTTCTCGGGCATCGCGAAGATGCTGTCTTCTGGCCGCACTGTTGGGCTCTGGCCCCAGGCTTGCCCGTGCTCAGCAGAGCAGACGCCTGCACTGAGCGGGACCACCGTCCTGGCAGGCCCCCATTGCTTCCCGAGTGAGCCTACAGGGTGGGCCTCCCCTGCGCCGGGTGGCTGGGGACCTGTTCCTCCTGGCCCAGTGCCCGGTCTCCCAGAGAGGAGTCCTGGGATCCCTGTTTCTCCACTTCCTGTGTCCAGAGCACCAGGCCGCGTCCAGGCAGCCGCCCCACAAGGTGATGGAGTGGCTGCGAGAACAGCACTTGGACAGTGCCTGGTGCAGAGCGAGCGCCCTCCTCTCTCACCATTTGCCAGGGCCTTATCACGTAAAGACCTGGCGAGCACCTGCTACTGGCACCAGCCCTGACAGTGGCTGCTGATTAGAGGGCGCAGGCTGGGAACTTTACCTCTCCTAGAAGTGGCTCAAGGACCAGCCTTGGAGGCGGCTGCCTCAGGGTCACCCCAGAGGTGAATGTTCCCGGCCCATCTCCTGCCATAAAGCAAGTCTGGGTGACTCCACCCCCAGGCCCGGCAACAGAGACCGCAGGGCCTCATGCGAGACGAAAACACAGGTCCCTTGTTCAAAAATCTCGGCAACAGGGGAGTGTCAAACCAAGCGTGAGGCTCTGCTGAGCTCGGGGCCAGTGCCACGGCATGGTCACAGGCCTGCGAAGCTACCCTGGCTGGCGAGGAGGGACGGGGCACGGCTAAGCACCCGGCTGGTGTCCACCGTGGCCGGGACCCTCACCCACCCCCGGCTCGGGCCCCGCACGTCCTCCCAGGCCAGCTCAGCACCCAGGAAGCAGGCGCTCCATCCGCATGGCCCCGCGACTCCAGGGCTGCCCCTCTCTTGCAGCATGGAGATGTGTGACCAGAGTTACAACATCACCATGTGTCCGCTTTGCGACAAGACCTGCAGCTACTGGAAGATGAGCTCAGCCTGCGCCACGGCCCGGGCCAGCCACCTCTTCGACAACCCCGCCACCGTCTTCTTCTCCGTGTTCATGGCCCTCTGGGGTAAGCAGCGCCCCAGCGCGCTGGGATTTGGGGCGGCGGTGAGTCTGAGCGGTCCCTACCCTTCTGTCTGCCTTTGTGAAATCATCCTCAGGCAGGCATGGCCAGGAAAAAACGAAGGGGGAGGTGGAAGTGACCCCCGTTTTGTGTTCAGTTTACTGGGGTCTGCACTGCATCAAGAGACACACAGGGGTTCTCCTGACCCAGCCAAGAGGCCCTTAGGGAAAGCCGAGGAGGGACATTTTGCTCTGAGAAATCCTGACACCAGGGTGTGTTGGCCCGGGAAGGGCAGCTGACTGAGAGCAGAGGCCCGGCCCTGCCTCCATCCCTGCTGCTGCTGCTGGTGACCGCCAGACCCTGCAGGAAAGCTGACCGCGGCTGGGCCCCGGGGACACCGTCTCTCACTAGAGCCTTCAGCGTTCCCACAGGCTTCCTCTGCCGGTTTACAGATAAGGAAGCAAAGGCCTAAGAGAGCTGGGAAGTGCCTGGGGTCACTCAGCTCCTGATTCCAAAACTGTGCCCTTTGCTGCTGGACTTTGCTGCCACCCAAACCTAAGGCACCAGGCTCCTCCCCCAGGAAGCTTCCCTAACCCCAGTCCTACCTGATACCCGACTCCAGCTTTCGGGGTGGTGGCTGAATGCATTTCTGCAGAGGTTTTGGATCAGCAAGCAGGGCCGTTCTATCCTCTGTGGCTCCAGGTCACAGCCTCTGCCAGCTGGGCTTTGAGATGCCCCCAGTGGGCAGCCTGTACTGAGCCATCCCAGACCCGGCCCCGTGCCAGGCACTCGAGGCCCCATTTTTACCTGTGAGCTCCCACTTTGCAGGAGATGGGGTCAGGAACCAAACCTGATGTATGTGCTGCTCTGAAAGCTGCAGTATAGGTTTCTAGAGGGGCGGCATGGGCCAAGGCCCCATGGCAAGGGTGCGGGGCTGTGGCAGGAGCTGCAGGTGGGAGGGGCGTCAGAGCATCTGAAGAGGCCAGCAAGGACACGCTGAGAAGAACTTAGCGTGCTCATGCTGAGGAATCAGGACCCAGTGCCGTCGGCTGCTCTGTCAACGACGTTTTCCTGTCTTATGCTCGAGGCAGAGACCACAAGCCTAAGAGGGAGCTCGTACAGGAATTAAGAGAAGGAGAGAGGGGTGCCATAGCGGGGCCCAACTCCGGGAAGGGCACCTACTAGAAAGTGTGAGAAAAGCGACTGGGAGCCTCACTGCATCCTCCCCAGCCCTGGGGGTCCCTGACTTCTTCCCGTTTCCTCTTTCCCTGCCAAAACTGCTGGGAGCGATCCAGCCCCTAGACTCCCTACTTCTCCAAAGAAAGGGCCTCCGACGGAGAAGAGATCATTCCGAAGGACTCCACACTTTGTTTCAGTTCTCATGCTGCTCCCGAGAGTTAAGGAGACACGGGCGGGCTTGGCATCCCCACACTTTGACCATGAACAAAAGGCGTTTAAGGGCCCTGGAGACAGCAGCCTCCACATCCTTCCACCCCACGTTCTGCCCATCCCTGCCATCACCTTCCGGTCTGGGAGGGCACAGCCCTCTGAGAGCCCCTGGCTGGTGTCCTTCTCTGCAGTGGCCTCCAAAGGCACCCACTTCTGTGGGACTCTCTAAACGTCCAGTAATTCCTGGGCTCACGGAACCGGGCCTCCCTCCTCCGTGGAGAAAGAAGCACGTGGTATTTCATTTTCTCCTTCTCTAGTCATAAGCACTACCGGCCCAGCGAGAGCCCATGCCCAGGGGATGGGAGCAGAGAGGCCGGAGGAGCCCCGATGGAGAAAGAAGCCGTCTCGGGCTGCCGCGATCCCACGCCCAGCCAGCGTGCCGGGCGGTAACAGGGCTCTGTGATAAGGGCCTGCTAGGTTCTTGTTTTGGGGAGCCCAAAGAGCTCCGTGGCATTCTGGTCACTGCAGATTCCTTCTTCCAAATGCCAGTGTATCACCCGCTCACACCTTCCAGGTCACCCTTGGGAGTGCCTCCTGGGCAGGCGTGGGTGCTGAGCCTATAGAACAAGCCTCTTCCCCCAGGCCTCCCTCCTTCTTGGAGTTCCTTCTGCAAGACCATCCTTTGAGAGGGTGTGGGCAGCGCAGACCGCTCTACACCCTGGTTGTTCCGGGAGAGACCCACAAGCGCCTGGTCCCTCATGCGTTGGCCTGGGCAGTGGCCCTGTGGCCCCAGGGCTGGCCGACCCACGCGGGCTCCTGCTGAAGGCTCTGGGCCCGGGCCTGCTTCCCAGACAGCAGCAGCACTGAGTGTGCCCATCCCCCAGGGTTCTCAAACTGGGTCCCATAGGCCTCTGCAGGGTTCCGCACCCGTCAAGAGGTTTACGGGCAAGGGAGGGATGCCCGGGTACACATGGAAACTGGCATCTCATCGCAGGTGCCTGCGAACCTGAGCGTGAGCGTCGTGAGACCCTGCGCGGGCCCCTCCCTCGCCTCACCCTGGTCTCGGTCCTGATTTAAATGAACGCAGACTCGTGGCCGATATCGAGTTTGGGACTTCTGCCTGGAGTGAGTTAGGGGAAGACGTGAGTTCCTCTGCTGGGGTTCGAGGGCTCAGCCAGGGCCCGAAAGCCTCTGTGAGCAAGGGAGGCCCGGGAGAGTCAGGAGAGGCCTTTCCTAGTGAGGTCAGGTGCCCGTGGCCGGCCATCTGCCCCTGCCTGGAAGCCGCCCTCTGACACCCTCAGCTCCACCACACGAGGCTGTGGGCCGAGCAGTGTGAGGGGCAGGTCTTGCGTTCCTGGGATTCCAGTCACAGGTGGGGACAGACATAAGCAGAAATCAGCATAGCCTCGAGATAAGTGCAGCCGTCTTCTTTGTGGACAAAGGCGTTTGATTCTCCAGAGGAAGTGGGGAATGGGAGCTGTGAGTTGGAAGCACAATGTAGGGAGTGATTTCCAGCGGTGAGCAGGGAGAAGTGCTGAGCTGGGCTAGCCAGGGAGGGGGTGAGCGCCCCGTGCTTGGAAGCATTCAAGCTGAGGTTGGAGGACTTCTTGCTGGGGCTACTGCACAGCATTGGGAGGTGATGTCTGTGTGGTAGCTGCATGTGGTCCAAGGCCACGTGGTTTATGGGACGAGCCCCAGGCCTGCAGCCCAGCTCTGGTTTTTAATTTGGGGATGAAAATGTACTATAAATTTAGAATTATAAATGTAAGGTCAGCAGCAGTCTGTCACTGCTGAAAAGCACGTGTCCGAGCTCCCTGTTATTTATCACGCTGTATCTGAACAGCTGAGAACCTGTCCCCAGTTCACAGAGGAGGAAAGCTCTCACCTTGTGCTTGGTGGCCTCTGTCCATTCAGTGACTTTCTCTCCTTCAGAAAAGAATAACAGCTGGCTGGACTGTAATCCCAGCACTTTGGGAGGCCGAGGAGGGCAGATCACCTGTGACCAGGAGTTCATGAAACCCCAGCTCTACTGAAAATACAAAAATTAGCTGGGCACGGTAGCGGGCACCTGTAATTCCAGCTACTTGGGAGTCTGAGGCTGCAGAATTGCTTGAACCCAGGAGGCAGAGGTTGCAGTGAGCCGAGATTGTGCCATTGCACTCCATCCTGGGCAAAAAGAGTGAAACTCTGTTTCAAAAAAAAAAAAAAGGGAAAGAAAAGAATCACAGCTGAAAGTAAGTGAGTTTTATTTTCTGCCAGGCACTGTGGTAGCGTCTTCTGTGTCCTGACTCACTCCCCAAAGGAGATAAATAGCTTTATGTACGTCAAGCTTACGCCAGCTGGTAAGCAGGGCTTGAACCCCTGAATTCTGATTTCTGAGCCCCAAATCCTTCCTCATAGCTTTTGTTTTAGTTGAAGTTATTTTTCTTTCCAACTTTCGTTTTAGGCTCAGAGGTTACCTGTGCAGATCTGTTGCATGGGTCCATTGTGTGACGTGGGTTTGGTGTACAGGTTAGTTTGTCACCCAGATAATCAGCGCAGTACCTGCTAGGTAGTCTTTCCACCCTCCAGTGGGCCCCGGCGCCTCCTGTCCCCTTCTCTGTGTCCCTGTGCACTCAGTGTTTAGCTCCCACTTAAAGGTGAGAACATGCGGCGTTTGGTTTTCTGTTTCTGTGTTAGGTTTGTTCTCTCAGGTTAATGGTCTCATCCACGTTGCTGCAAAGGACGTGATTTCCTTCTTTTCATGACCGCGCAGTATTCCAGGGTCTGTATGGACCACGTCTTTTTCTTCTTCTTCTCTTGAGACAGTGTCTCTCTGTCACCCAGGCTGGAGTGCAGTGGCGCCATCTCGGCTCACTGCAACCTCCACCTCCCATGTTCAGGCAACTCTTCTGCCTCAGCCTCCCGAGTAGCTGGGATGATGGGCGCCCGCCACTGTGCCTGACTAATTTTTATATTTTTAGTAGTGTTGGGGTTTCACCATGTTGGCTGGGCTGGTCTTGAACTCCTGACCTCAGGTGATCTGCCCACCTCAGCCTCCCAAAGTGCTGGGATTACAGGAATGAGCCACCACACCTGGCCTGGACCAAATATTCTTTACCCAGTCCACCACGGATGGGCATCTGTGTCGAGTCCATCTCTTTGCTCTTATAAATGGTGCTGCAGTAAACATACGCATGCATCTCTTTCTGTTTTGTGTTTTGTTTTTTGTCTTGTTTTGTTTTGTTTGAGATGGAGATTTCACTCCGTTGCCCAGGCTGGAGTGCAATGGCACGATCTCAGCTCACTGCAACCTCCGCCTCCCAGGTTCCAGCGATTCTCCTGCCTCAGCCTCCCAAGTAGCTGGGATTACAGGCGTGCGCCACCATGCCAGGCTAATTTTGTATTTTTAGTAGACACACGGTTTCTCCATGTTGGTCAGGCTGGTCTTGAACTCCTGACCTCAGGTGATCCATACCCACCTCAGCCTCCCAAAGTGCTGGGATTACAGGTGTGAGCCACCGCACCCGGCCACATGTGTCTTAATGGTAGAACAATTGATATTCCTTTGGGCACATACCCAGTAATGGGAGTGCCGAGTTAAATGGTACTTATGTTTTAAGTTATTTGAGAAATCTCCATTTTGAGCCTCAAATACCTGACTCTAGGCCTTACTCTGCGGGTGTTTCTAACTGTCTCCGGCTGGCATGTGCGCTGAATGGGTGCCTTACTTATTCCTGACTGGGTCACCTCCAAGTTTCTCTCTCACCTAGAATAGTTTCCTCGTCTATATCCACAAAAATACATCTCCTTCCCTTTGGGAGCTGCACTGAGGACTGCCTCTGTGCCAGGCCCTCGGCTCGCTCTGTAACCCCACAGCAGCCCCAGACCGAGGCTCTGTTCTTTCCTCTGGTGAAGACGCTAAAATGTTAGCAGAAAGGGGTCTCGATCCACAGCCCAGTAGAGGGGTCTTGGCTCTCGCACAAGAAAGAATTCAAGGTGAGTCCACAGTGCAAAGTGAAAGCAAGTTTATCAAGAAAGTGAAGGAGTGGCCGGGCGCGGTGGCTCACGCCTGTCACCCCAGCACTCTGGGAGGCCAAGGCAGGTGGATCACCTGAGGTCTGGAGTTCAAGACCTGCCTGGCCAACATGGCGAAACCCCATCCCTACTAAAAATACAAAAAGTTAGCGGGGTGTGGTGGTGTGTACTTGTAATCCCAGCTACTTGGGAGGCTGAGACAGGAGAATCGCTTGAACCCAGGAGGCAGAGGTGGCGGTGAGCTCAGGTTGTGCCACTGCTCTCCAGCCTGGGCGACAGAGCAAGACTCCATCTCAAGAAAAGAAAAAACAAAACAAAACAGAAAGAAAGAAAACCAGTGAAAGAATTGCTACAGAATAGGGCATTCCAAAAGTAAGAGAAGGAACATGCCCACCCTAGGTGCAGAGCGTGTTTATATAGAGGTTAACGAAGAAAATCATGGGGAGATGTGGCTGGCTTCAGTGTTTTGTGATAAAGGATTAATTTTCTCTATTACTCTATGTTGCAATAATCAATATTATTATCTTTAAAGCAAAGTTAAGAATGCCTCTGTTTGCAACATACCAGGATATCAGGGCATTCCCAGTCTGGGTCTGTTTAGTAAACATTATCAGTCTGTTCCCTTAACGTAAACATCTGGAGGCTAGGAATGCCTGACCTTCTGGGAATGAAGGCCTCATTGTTCCTAGCCCTCACTCAGGATGGAGTTGCTCTGGTGGGAATGCCTCTGACAGAAGCACAGAGAGGTTACGCGACTTGCCCGAGCTCACACAGCTAACAGATCCCTAACAGACGTCTCAGATGTGCACCCCGGCCCATGTGCCTCCAAGGTCCCAGCGCGGGCCCCGGTTCCACCACTGCACCCAAACATTCTCCAGGCCCTCACCATGGGCCCTCTTGGGGGAGCAGACATGTGCCTCGAGCCAGTATCCGGGACGGGCAGGTGCGGTACTGCTGAGCACACCGGCACCCTCGGGGCTGTGCTTGTCAATTTGGGGGCCCTGTTTCCTGAAGTCACCTTGCCTGTTTTTCAGTTCTTCACTGAGCACCCAGGGCCTCACGCCCCAAGAACTGCGGGCCATCCCCTTCCTAGCAGCTGGCTGCATTCCCTCAACTCTGGGAGAGCGGGACTCTGTACCTGCTGACCCCCCAGACTCTGGGACAGCAGGATTCTGTGCCTGCTGACCACCCACCCCCCACTCGGGGAGAGCGGGATTCTTTCCCCCCACCAACTCGGGGAGAGCGGGACTCTGTGCCTGCAGACCCTGCGGGAGGTTTCTCTGCTGGTCTCACCCCTCCCTGGCTTCACTTCAACCCTGGGAGACGGCAGATGTGCCCTGACTCTCACATGGAGTCAAGTACGAGTTCCATCTGCACACTCCCATTTTGAGCAGGGGCGGGAGGAGTTCACAAAAACAGCCAGGTCACTCCCGAGAAGCCCTTACTTTAGAGAAAAGGAGCTTATTCTAAATCAAGACAGAAACCACAGGAAAGAACCCACTTCAGCTGAGAGGTGTGAGCGAGACCCCGCCTGGGGCCCTTTCACACTGGCTGTCAGGGCAATTACCAGGGATCGCTCCTGGGTGTTTTTAATCCCTTGTTCAGTGATTTGTTCTTTACCCTCTAAGGGATTCTTTTCCCTCTGATGTTTCTTCTCCCCTTGCTTCCTTTCTTTTTCTGCCTACAGCTGTTCTCATTTCTGCTCCTACAATGGCAAAGAGGCATAAACCTGTTACCGCCTGGCGGCCGGCAGCCTGGCCGTGGCCACCTGCCCGCCAGGGTGTGGGGCTCCCCAGGGTGCGGGGCTCCGTATTCAGGCGGATGAATCACTTCCAGCCTGCTGTTTTAATCGTGGCTTCCACTGGGGTCCGTCTCTCCTGGAGCTGACACATTGGTCCCAGAGACTTGAGCTTGCTGCTTGCTGTCTGGGATTTCTGAGATTTGAAAGCCTCAAATAAGACGTCTCATTAAGCAATGCTGAGCCCTGTTTAGCTATTCACTTGGATCCGTTTTCTGAAATTATAGCATAATCACGGGGTTTTAACTACCTGTCAGTTCCACAAAGAGCAAAGGAATGTATCTGATTTGAGCCTGGCAGCAGAAAGCCCGAGAAAGACAGTCTCAACTTTAATGAAATGTTCCAGAGTTGGAACTGGAACCCTCCCAGGGGCTGGGCCTGAGATTGTATGTGGAGTTGACAAGTCACCCAGCTGAGTCACTCCCAGCTAGGTGGGGACGTAGGGAATGCCCTGGGATCGTCTGCGGGAACTAAATTTGTTCCAGGGATAAACAGGTAGGGTGCCTGGTGACTCAGAGCAAAGGGAAGGCCGAAGGCCCTTGTGCCCTGCCCGCCTCCCCTGAGCACTCAAGTGTGTGAGCGGAGCTCTGCCCGGTCCTGCCGATCCCCAGGAGACCCAGCTCTGACCTCCAGTTCGTGGAATTGGAGTCTGCACTAAGCAAACATTGCACGGTGTTGGGAGCTACGGGTTAGCAAAGGGTGGTTTCCAGCGAAGGGTGGGTGTCTTAGTCAGCTCCAGCGGCTGTCACCTAATGCCACGGGCGAGTGCCTGCAATAATAGACATGTATTTCCCACAGTTCTGGGTACGGATCAAGGTGCCAGCTGATTGGGCCCACGGCTTGGCTTTCAGACAGCCACCTTCTCCCCTTGTCCTCAGGTGGCAAAGGGAGAGACAGGAGGCCAGTTCTCTGCTGTCTCCTCTTCCAAGGGCACGAATCCTATCATGGGGACCCCACCCTCATGACCTCAGCTAAACCCAATCGGCCCCCAAAGTGCCCATCTTCAAATACCATTACATGGAGGGTTAGGGCTTCCACATGAATTTGGGAGGACGCAAGTTAGCCCAGAGCAGGGAGTCACATTTCAAGGAGGGGAATGGATAGGGACCCCACATGCACAGTCCGAGCGAGATGCACCCCTGCTCTGTGGTCATGTCGGGGACTGTGCCCTCCTTGCCTCCCAGAGCTGGTGGGCTCTGGGGTAGAGGGCAGAGGCTCAGATGCGACCTCAGTGAGCACAGGTCTCACTGGGGAAATGGGACCGTCCACTGGGCAGCTCGCTCAGAAGAACCGAGAGCATCAGATGAAGCGCCTGAGACTGCCCTGGTTTTGGCAACAGCATCTCAGGGGAGAGAGAGCTCAGAAAGGGTGTCCAGCAGCCAGCCGAGGAGGTGCCGTGGAAATAGGGAAATGGGAGTGAGGCCTGAGCGGTGGAGGCATTGGGATAGGTCAGAGCAGGGTGGGATGCAGCCTGGGAGGAGAGACAGCTAGCCTGATGGATCGAGGGACGGTTGGAGAAGGACGGCAGAAGAACGGAGGGGTCGGTGCTTCCCGATGCCTGCTGGCTCCAGGGCAGCTGTGGCGCTTGCTGAGAACGCAGATTCCAGGGGCCCTGGGTGGCTCTGTTGTTCAGGCATCTGCATTTTAACAAGCTCCCTGGGGAGACTCAGAAACACCTCGGATTCCCGGACCCACACTGAGAAATCCCGGAGGAATTGGACAGATTGCCCCCACCCCACTCCTGCGACAGATAACCAACCACACGTGGATGTCCCTCCCGCCCATTCCCCTGTGGTTCCGGCAAGACGTGGCAGGTGCACATGAACACGTAAGGGGAATCTGCACCCGTCATTCTATCATTAGCTTTTTGTAAATTGCAGCGAAATTCACCTAACCATGTTAAGTGCACGATTCAGTGGCATTTAGCACGTGTTATGCATCCACGCCTCTAATTCCAGAACGTTTTCATGATGTCGAAGGGAAACCCTGGCCCCATGAAGCAGTCAGTCCTCATTCCCCGCTACCCCAGCCCCTGGCAACTACCCGTCTGCTTTCCGCCTCTATGGATTTAACTATAAATGTTCTGAGTATTTTATGCAAATGAGATGATACAAAATACGGCGTCTGTCCTGTGCTGAGCCTCTGAAGGGGACACGCGGAGATCCCCGCAACCGAGCCGGGCTGTAAGAGCAGGCCTCCGTCAAGCCCTTACAGAGACGCAGGCCCTGCCCTGAGCATCGCTTGTAGATGAAGTCAGGGACACCCCATGATAGACCCTCTCAGGCAGGCGCTGGTAGCAAGCCCATTTCTCAGATGTGGAGACTGAGGTTGGCAGCGGTGTGGTCGACTGCCCATGCTCACCCCTGACGAGATCCTATGCAGACTCAGAGTCTTTCGCTCACCTGCTGCCTCCGGACGCCTCTGTAAGTTTGTGTGACTCTGCTGTGAAAATCAATGTGGGAAGGGACGGTAGCCCAACCACCCGCCTGCGCCCGGCCTGGCTTCTTGCTTGCTGCCACCCGCTGTGCTGTGTGCTGTGCTGGCTCCTGGGCTCCGCATTTCGGGGGGATGGGCTCGTCCCTTTGGCCACCTTGTAAGGCTGCTGTGCTCAAGGCCGTTTCTCGCTGTTTCTTCGTTGTGCACTCATGGGGATGGGAAGCCCCGTCCCTGCCGCTGGCTGATGTGGGCATCGAAAGGCCTGAGTCTAGGTTTCTGCCCTTCCTTGATAAGTCCCCTGACATCTCAGAACCTCAGCTCCGTGTCTGTAAAATGGAGCCCGTCATCTCCACATTGAGGGGGCCGGGGCAGGATCCGAGGGGATCAGACATGGGAAAGCCCCATGCCAGTGCCTGGTGGCAGCTGGGTATTATGCAGCGTTTGTGTGATGTGGTTGGCACATTGGCAAGGAGGGTCAGGGTTGGGAGCCGGGGGGCAGGAATGGGAACCGTGTGTGGGTGAGGAGGGAGGGCCGCAGGAGCACTCTCGAAAAGGATGATGCTCAGAGGTCTTCCTGCCTTCGTTCAGCCCGCTGGAAGGTGGTTCTTCCTGTCACTCATGATGCCAGCTTTGAGGGCTGCCCACCAGGCACAGCGTGAGCCTTCACATCTCCCTTCCTGCTGGTCAAGTCTGACTCCACAGCTCCAGCTCCCCGCCCAGTGCCCACAGAAGCCAGACAATAGGGCATGGTGGGGTCTGTGGCCACGTGGAAAACGCATGCCCACATTTTGACAAAGGGGTGATCGTTGCTCAGCTCCAGCCCTCTGCTGGCTATGCTTCTGCCTTTTAGAGGAGAAGCAAGAAAGGCATCATTTTTACGTCAAATGTCTTTATTTTTTAAACGTAACTGAGCCAAACAAGCCTCGTCTTTGTGTCACCTCTACCCTCCATCCCAGCCCCAGCCACAGGTTCTGTTCTAGGCTCCAGCCTGAGTCCTGCTCAATCTACACACACCTCCAGGACATGCTCCTTGCTTCTGTCTGAAGACACAGTACAAATTTTGGAGCAAGAATACCAGGGTTCAAGGCCGGGTGTGGTGACTCATGACTATAATCCAGCACTTTGGGAGGCCGAGGCGGGCAGATTACTTGAGCTCAGGAGTTCAAGACCAGCCTGGCCAATGTGGTGAAACCCCCTCTCTACTAAAAATACAAAAATTACCCCGGCTTGGTGGCACACACCTATAGTCCTAGCTACTTGGGAGGCCAGAGAATTACTTGAACTCGACAGGCCTCTGCAGTGAGCTGAGATCACACCACTGCACTCCAGCCTGGGCAACAGAGCAAGACTCCATCTCAAAAAAAAAAAAAGAAAGAAAGAAAGAAAGGAATACCAGCCACCAAGCTCTGTGACCTTAGGCAAGTTACTTAACCTCTCTGTGCCCCTATTTCTTCATCCATAAGATGGTACGCTCTAATACTCAGACTTTTGACAACTACAGCTATTATTTCCTTGAGGAAAACAAAATATCTACACAGAGAGTCAGTCCAGTATCGTGGTTCCATGAACGCTGGAGTCAAATAGAATGAGGTTCACATCCAGCGGCTGCTGTGCCCCTGCAGCTGACCCTGGGCACAGCACTCCGGCCTCTGAATGTCAGGGTTCTGATGGTCTCAGCTTTGTAAATCTATGAATGGGAACCATCCCTCCTGCCTGTGGTCGCTGTGGGGATGAGGTTGACTGATGTCTGTGAAAGGCCAGCACGTAGATACGTCCTCGTTAACTGGTGGCCGTTGTTAGGCTGACAAGTGCAGAGAGGGCGAAGCCGGGGCGGCAGGGGGTGAGTGTCGGATTGGAAGCCAAGTCTGGGAAAGGGGCGGAGCTGGGGCGGCAAGACAGGGAAGGCGCGCTTGAGGCAGGGCTCTCCAGAGGGACAGAACAAATAGGCTATGTTGTACGTAGGAAAGGGAGTTTATTCCGGGGGATCGACTCACACCAGCACAAGGTTGAGCCCCGCGACAGGCCCTCTGCCAGTCAAGGAGCCAGGAAGCCAGTGGTGGATCAATCTGAGTCCCCAAATCTGAAAAGTCGGGCAGCTGACAGTGCAGCCTTCGGTCTGTGGCCAGAGGCCTGAGAGCCCCTGGCAGAACACTGGTGGAAGTCCAGATGTCCAAAAGCTGAAGAACTTGGAGTCAGATGTCCAAGGGCAGGAGGCGTCCGGCATGGGAGAAAGATGAGGCGGGAAGGCTCGGCCAGTGTGCCCCTCCGCCTCCTCCCGCCTGCTTTTTCCAGCAGCGCTGGCAGCACAGGGCATGGTGCCCACCCAGGTTAGGGGTGTATCTGCCTCTCCCCCTCTGCTGACTCGAATATTAATCTCCTCTGGAAACGCCCTCACAGACTCACCCAGAAACAATACTTGGCATCCTTCAATGCCATCAAGTTGCCACTCAGTACTAACCATCACAGCAGGTAAACGGACCAGCTCTGCAGGAGTGCGTTCAGCCAGCCCTCCTGGGCAGTGCTCAGCCTAAAAAAGAGCTGTCACAGAGCACCGTTGCTCTGGGCGGGCAGAGGAGGACAGAGAGAGGCAGCTTTCAAAGCTTGGGGAAGGTGCCGGCGGGGGCCTTGCAGACCAGGCAGAGACCAGGGGACAGCTGGCCTCCCGCAGTACTCCAGAGCAGTGGCAGCGGACAAAGGACACCTCAAAGAGGAGGAGACCTCCCTGCATTGCCTCCTGGGGAGGGTGCCCACTGCAGACAGGCCGCCCTCAGTGCCTGCCTGCTAACGGTTAGGGGCCCTGGGGGCTGGCAGCCTCCTCCTGAGCCCCGTGCGGCCCTCCTCACCTGCCACAGCCTCCCCACTCAGAGCGTGTCTGCTGAGCGGCCGGGTTCCCAGCAGGTGTTTAAGCAATAGCCGTTTGCTCACCTGCTCGGGTCTGCATCTTGGCATCCCCAGGCTCCCTGGCTCTCCCTCTTCCCAGTAGGTGCAGCCAGTGGGAAGCCCTTTTGGGAGCTCAGAAGGCGGGAGGAAGGGAGCAGCCGAGGCATTTCTCCCCACCTTCCTCCCCTTGCTGGGACGTCCCCAGCAATGACTGCGTCTTCTCCGGGCTCTGCCTCCCCCGGGAAGCCCTTCTTCCTCCGTGATCCTAGCTGCTTCTGCAGTATTGACGCTGGGCACCTCCTACTATCCTGCCACCCTGAAACGGATGCCAGCTTCTACTGTGGGTCATCTCTGGGTGGTCCCAGCATCCGCACGTGGCTTCTCAGCTCTTCCGTTGCCTGTGCGAGCAAGTCCCAGGATGAAATCACCCCGGTGTGAAAGACCCGCGCGACGTTGGGGGGTGTCCTATTTCCAGGCTGGGCCGGCTGACACGGTAGCTAATCCTGTCGGTGGAGGCATCCTAGACAAACTCGTGCACGCTCGGAAGCCCCATTCCCACCTCACTTTACTGGGAAGAGCTTTGTCACACGTAGACTAACGGCCTCTGAACCAGGTTCACGCCCGAGACTTGCATTCTCTCCGGCCATACATTGCTTTCCATCCAGGACCACATTTGTGAATTCACCCTGCATGCTCACAGTCCCACAGCCCATTTTGTTTGCACATCAGTGCTGCTGCTTCTCAGATAAGCCATTCATCCCTCTGAGCCTCAGTTTCCCCCTCTGTAAAGTGGGGGCGAGGGGACTAGCACCTACCTCCCATGATCACTGTGAGGTGTAAATAACATTGATGCTCCCTCACTGATATCCCAAGTCTGAGTATTAGAAGGTACTATTTTACGGATGAGGAAACAGAGGCACGAGAGGCTAAATAACTTGCCCAAGGTTACAGAGCTCTGTGGCTGGTATTGAACTCTGGTATTCTTGCCCTGAAATTTGTACTGAGTGTCTTCAGGCAGATGCACGAGCCCTGTCCTGGGGGTGGTCTGTAGATTGACCAGCTCCCAAAAATGCCTGGCGTGGAACAGCTCGAGAATCCTGAGCTCCAGGGAACTCCGTGACCATCCTGGCACTCTGCCCCTCAGCCTCTGCTGATTTTCTTTTGCAGGGAGAAGCATTCATGATAAACACTCCAGTCAGGGCCTCTTCTTTTGCAAGCTGTGCGCTCACAAAAGTCACTCATTCAATGCACACTCAAGCAGCTGTCTGTGCCAGGCACCTCTGGAAGCTGAGGATCCGGGGGACGAGGCCCCATTCCTGCCCCACACACAAGTCACGAGACAGGGATCCCTATGGAAGGCAGCATTGACACCGTGAGCGAGACAGATGCAGGCTG
Organism: Saimiri boliviensis; assembly: GCF_048565385.1. Lineage (NCBI taxonomy): Eukaryota > Metazoa > Chordata > Mammalia > Primates > Cebidae > Saimiri > Saimiri boliviensis. The sequence continues at coordinate 129,347,767 of NC_133454.1, forward strand.
AGGAAGGTCCCAAGAGGCGCTGGGTTTTTCTCACATTGAGGGGAATGATCGGTGGCTTCCTGGAGGAGGCGGCATTTGAACCATGCTTTGTCTGTTGGGAATATGGAGCTGAATGCAGCAGCTGCCAGTGCAGTTCAGCAGGCAGACCCCTGGGGTGGTTTGAAGCCCGAGTGAGTGAGTGGCCTTGGCTCAGCCCTCATTCCTCCTGACCTCTGAGCCAGGGTCGCCGAAAGCAGTGGTGCAGGAGGGTTGAGGCACAGGCTCTGGGCCAGGCTGCCCACCCCTCACTGACTGGCTGGGTAACCTCAGCCGGGACTTGACTGTCCTGTGCCTCAGTTTCCTCATCTGTGAAAAGAGAGAATGACGGTTTTTGCCCCACAGGATTGGTGGGAGGGCTGAACGCGTGAATTCACATGAAGTTCTTACCCCAGTATATCACCCTTGCTCACCAAACAGTGGCAAAAGAACGCCAGCCAGGCATGGTGGTTCACGCCTGAAATCCCAGTACTTTGGGAGGCCGAGACGGGCAGATCACCTGAGGTCGGGAGATCGAGACCAGCCTGACCAACACGGTGAAGCCCCCGTCTCTACTAAAAACGCAAATATTAGCGAGGTGTGGTGGCGCCTGCCTGTAGTCCCAGCTTCTCGGGAGGCTGAGGCAGGAGAATTGCTTGAACCTGGGAGGCGGAGGTTGCGGTGAGCCGAGATTGCGCCGTTGCACTCCAGCCTGGGCAACAAGAGCGAAACTCCGTCTCAAAAAAAGCAAAGAAAAGAATGCCTTTATGTCATCGGAGACTCTGGTTTTGCCCCCATAGCTGCCACCTTCATGGAGCACTGGAAACGGAAGCAGATGAGGCTCAACTACCGCTGGGACCTCACGGGCTTCGAGGAGGAGGAGGTCAGTGGGTTTGGCGCCAGGCACGTCCCACCCTTCCCCCTTTCCCCTGCCCCAGGACCTCCTTAGGACTCACAGGGAAGCCCAAGGTCAAAAAGCGCCCCCGGTCCAAGCCGAAGCAAGGCCGCCCGCACCCCACCCCACCTTCTGCCTCGCCACGTATTGCCCTGGCATTCCGAATGCCCTCCGTGGCTGGAGTGACCGCTCCCTGTCTGCTGAAGTGTTTTCATCCCCATGCTCACGTGGCACACCAGCCACCAGCGTGGTCTCGGGCTCATGCCAGGGCCCACCACACTGACTTTATTGTTTCTGGGGGCTGCCCGGGCTGTCGGCACCACCCGTGGGGGTGGAGAGGGAATGGACGCTGCCCGGGGATCTCCAAAAGTGGCCGTGAGCCCTTCCCTCCTTGACCTTCCCCGGAGCCAGCTCTGTGCCGGCAGCTGGGCCGTGGCTGACGAGTGGGGACGGGTCCTTTACCAACGTAGAGGGAAAGGCAGCACCGGGCATCTGCCTGCTCCAGAGAGAGGGACGCTCAGTATTACGTGGCCCCCGGGATGCCAGGTGACCCGCACTCCCAGGGATCCCAAAGCCCGGCAGCAATTCCCTTCAGGGTCGGTGGGAATGAGGAGTGACAGTCCCCACAATCAGCCTTGGAGCACAACAGAGGCGACCCTATGCACACGCCGTAAGGTGCAACCACGCAGGCCGCTATTTCATTTTATAAGACATGCTCCCCGTTTTTGGAGACAGGGTCTCCCTCTGTCACCTAAGCTGGAGTGCAATGGCATGACCACAGCTCACTGCAGCCTCAGCCTCCCGGGCTCAAGCCATCCTCCCACTTCAGCCTCCCGGGTAGCTGGGGCCACGGGCACACACAAGCACGCCTGGCTAATTGTTTGATTTTTGGTAAGAGTTAGGGTCTTGCGGTGTTGCCCGGGTTACACTACACACGCCCCCTTTTAAAAAGAGAAACTTTCATGCATTTTTATTGCAATGTGGACATTTCCTCTAAAAAATATTTTTCTTTTAAAGGATATTTTTTCTTTAAAAAAATTTTTACTTTTCTATTGTATTTTCTCACGCAATCTGCTCCCTCTCAGACTGAATCCAAGGGTCACTCTTCAGAAAAATGTGGCAGCTCTGGGCTGACAATATTGTCAACAGGCAAGGGGATTAAAGTTTTCTGGGGGAGGCACAGCAGCTCAGAGGGTACAAAATGGGCCTCTGGGACCAGGCTGCCTGAGTGCCATCCAGATTTGGCACCAGCCTTGCTGTGTGACCCCAGGAAAATTGCTTAACATCTCTGTACCAAAGTGTCCTCACTTGATAGCATTTGTGGGGTCTCAATGGGTCAATATATATGAAGCACTTAGATCCCGGCCCAGCACAGAGTCAGTGCCCTGTAAATGGCTGCCCAGCTGGTGGCTGCTGGGCCACACCTTTACCCGCCCGCACAACAGCCTCCCCACTCTTCCTCAGCCAGTCTCATGATCCTGTCACAAATGACCGGACAGAGACCAGCACCACCTGCCCACGGCACACAGCCCTGCAGGGCGGGGCCGGGACCCAGCCCAGAGCCTTGTCCATGACGGGGCCCTCAGGGTGGTCTCTTTCCTTGCTGTTTCAGTTAGAAAGATTCAAAAAAAAAAAAAAAAAAAAAAGCAGTTGTCGTCTTATTCAGAAGTCGATTTCAAATGCCCTTTCTGTGATGTCCCTGTGGCTGGAGGAAAGTTGAGGGGAGCCCAGTCTCCTTTGTTCAACCCCTTGGGGTCCCATTCCCTGATCTCCTAACACCAATGGCTTGGGAACTTGATTATGGAGGTGATGACCGAAGTCACTGGGGACACGGTGCCAAGGGGCCTGAACGAATTTCCCAAAGTGAGCCACTCACAGCCCCCAACAGCTGGGCAGGGCCTCCTTTGGAAGTAATAACCTCAGGCCGCCCCTCCACACAGCCTGAACCCCAGACTCTGGCCCTGAAGCAGAAGGACACTTCTGTGTCCCTTCATGTGGCCCCTGTGTGCCTCAGCTGAGTCTAAGACTTTTCAGTCCAGCACTGAAATTTGGAAATTCGGGGAATGTCCAAAACCATGGGAGCTGCAAAGGCCACAGCCCACAGCGACCCTCAAGCAGCAGTGAACTTTCCTGGAACCCAGGGTCCCCCGCCGGTCCTGGCTCACCTGCCCCTATATGCCTCCATCCTAGTTCTTAAGAAAACTGTCTTTAGTGAACAGGCCCTGTTTCTAAAATAACAACCTGAGTAATGACATCTTTGTGTTTTTGTTTTTACTTCTCTGGTTCCCTGAAGGAGGCTGTCAAGGTTTGGAATTTTTCGTCACTCACCCCTCTATCTTCCCACGGCCCGTCTCCCTGGGAGAGGGGCCCTCTCTGGCACCTAATCTCTTTCTACCGTGCAGTTCCTGCGGTTCCTCCCCTCGGGCAGGGTCTCCGCTTTCTTCCCACCTCGGTCTCTCCTAACTCGTTCTTCCCTTCCAGCGCCCTCCGCTGACCTGCTCTCAGCTCCTCAAGGCCTGGCACCTCTGGGCTACCCGCGCTTGCCAACACTTACTGCGTCTCTTCTGACCCCCACAGCTCCTCCATAGAATGTTCTCAGGGCCAGTTCATGGCTGGGCGTTCGCTGCAGCCTGGCACAGCTTCTCCACCTCTAAGAGGACACAGAGGCCAGGTTCTGTGGCCCTCCCAATGGGCTGGGGTTCCCAACGAGCGGGATCACCCTGGGTCACCATCCAGACCACAAACGGGGTGAGGCGGGTTACACTGGAAATGTTCTCAGCAGCCAACTATGAACTGGACCCAAAGGGTGCCTGAGGCTAATCCAGGGGCTGATTTGCCAAGTATGCTGTCGCTGAAGAGCCCAGACTCACAACTAACAAGGACTCCGTCTCGACTTGGTTTCATTCACAGGATCATCCCAGAGCTGAATACGAAGCCAGAGTCTTGGAGAAGTCTCTGAAGAAAGAGTCCAAAAACAAAGAGGTATGGTGGCCACTGTGGTTTAACTTCCCCAGCAATAAACTGGGTTCATCAACAGTGTAGACCTGGGATCAGCCCAGATAACAAATATTGTAGGCTCTGTCAGCCTGGGTTGCAGCTGTTCAACTCTGCCATGGTAGCAGCGAAAGGAGCAGAGACAGTAGTAAATACATGGGCCTGTGTTCCACGCATTGTGTTCCAATAAAACTTTATTTGCAAAAACAGACAGGGGGCCAGATTTGGCCAAAGGGCTATAGTTTATCAAACCTGCTCTAGATCTCTCATCTTGATGTATCCTGAGGGTAATCTCAAATTTCAGCAAGCATTTCAACCACAAGAACCATGTGGCTTTGAACCCTCGAAACTTTTTCACAGTACACTCGTTCTATACCGAACAATGAAACAGAAGCCTTTGCCAAACCAGCACCTGAGCAAACGCCCAGTTCCTTGTTTCACTCAGACTGTGAGAAGGAGGGAGAGACGTGTTTTGTGCTGTTCTTGAGGCCATTGTCTGTTTATAATAAGCGTTTTTCTTTTTTCCTGAACCTCTCATTTAAATTAAGTCATGTGGCTGGGCGCAGTTCACGCCTGTGATCCCAGTACTTTGGGAGGCCGAGGCAGGCAGATCAGGAGGTCAGGAGATCAAGACCAGCCTGGCCAACATAGTGAAATCCCATCTCTACTAAAGATACAAAAAATTAGCCAGGTGTGGTAGCACGCACCTATAATCCCAGCTACTCGGGAGGCTGAGGCAGGAGAATCTCTTGAACCAGGGAGGCGGAGGTTGCAGTGAGCTGAGATAGCACCATTGCACTCCAGCCTGGGTGACAGGGCCAGGATGAGACTCCATCTCAAACAAACAAAAACCAAATTCAGTCATATGTGCCACCAGAACTCTTGCAGACCTCCAGAGGTGCTTGCTGGGTTGGTTGGTTGGTTGGTTTTTTGAGACAGGGTCTCTCTCTGTCATTCAGGCTGGAGGGCAGTGGTGCAATCTCGGCTCACTGCAACCTCCGCCTCCCGGGTTCAAGCAGTTCTCATGCCTCAGCCTCGAAGGTAGCTGGGGTTACAGGTGCACGCCACCACGCCCAGCTAAATTGTTCATATTTCGGTAGAGACCGGGTTTCATGATATTGCCCAGGCCGGTCTCAAACTCTGGGCCTCAAGAAATCTGCCCGCCTCGGCCTCCCAAAGTTCTGGGATTACACACGTGAGCCACCATACCCGGCAAAGCTTTGTTAACGGTGTTTTTCACATGGCCTGGGACAAGCAGGCATGGAGCTGCTGGCCTTGTCAGCCTCTAACGGAGCCTGGAGATGCCCGCATTGGCCCTCGGGGGGTGAGGACAGTCGAAGGAGCTCTCGCAGTCCTGACTTCGTGTCCCATCTGCACTTCAGCCTCGGGGACCGATCAGGACAAACCCCTGGGTTTGTCTTTCCCTCGTCAGTGTGCCAGGGGACAGTGCTCACAGGTTCAAAGTGGCCGGGGGTTACACTTGCTGAAATCCCATCTGGAGGGTAAACTGGGTGTTCTGGAAAGCCCCCTCCCAAGGCCCAGCTCTTCAAATACAGTGAGAATCTGGGGTTCAGCTCAGTCCTCCTCCAGGCAGGCAGGAAGTATGTCTTTCCAAACACCCCCGAGGAACTGGGCGGGACTCAAAGGTGTGCAGAATACAATCACAAAAGCAGGAGTTATCGCCCTAAAATAAAGAGACCGTCTGTGCAACCTAACGCATGGGCGGGCACGCCTGGGTGCACGCTCCCCTCCGCCCCGGCCCTGCAGGCCATCTGCCCCTCAATCCCTCCTGAAGAAGCAAAAGGCCTGGATGCCACCATCTCTAAGGCCCTGCAAGCGCCTGGCATGTTTTCAGGGTGGCGTCCCAGCCCCCAAGCCTGGCTGGAAATGTGTCGGGAGTCAGTGTCTGGCCCCCAAGATGGTCCACCCTGTGGCTGCGTGGTTGAACCTCTTAGAGTGAGCATGGGTGGGTATTTCATTCCTTCCTAGGGGGAGAAAGGGGCTTTGTGGCACACACCAAGTCCATTTAAGGCAAGGGACTTAACCAAGCCACTTCATCAACTCTGGGCAGCGGGTGCCGGAAGGAAGCCACCTCTGGGATACAGGGTCCCTCTGCCTCTGTGGCCCATGGCTTGGTTTCAGCCCAGGCTTTCTGATGACATGAAAGTGACAGAGGCACCCCCAGGCCCTGTCTGCTTCTGATGGGCATATCCTTTATTCCTCCGTTTCATTTGGCTCCCAGAGGCTGCTCTGTGGTTTGATTTCCCCCCAGCTGTGGCACTGAATTCGTTTATTAAAAAGAGACCCACCACCTAATTGGCACCTGAGCTTGGGCTTCTGGGCGTGGCTTCCTTCCTGCTGTCATACGATGCTGGTGGTGACCGGCGCCTTTGCCCGCTACCTCCCGCTGGAATCCCGCCGCCCTCCGTGAGACGGGGCATCACGAGGTCCAGGGGAGGGTGCGTGCCGGAGTCTCTCCGGTCTCCACCACCTTCGTTACAGATGTTCCTTTCCAGCCTGGGTCTCTGCCATCTCTCATTCGTTTAAAACGCCCAGAACCCGATTCAGCCTTGGCAGCGAGCTTACCGCTGGCACCCGGAGAGGCCGGCCTGCTGCCAAGATGGGAACGGTTCCCTGGGCCCCCGCGGTCTGTGGCACCGCCTCCCGCTTCACCGCACCCTGCTCTCTTTCCCCCCACCCACCCTCAGAAGCGCCGGCATATCCCAGAGGACTCAACAAACAAATGGAAGCAGAGGGTTAAGACAGCCATGGCGGGGGTGAAATTGGTACTTCTCTACTTTGCGGGCAACGCGAGTCTTGACTGTTTGCAGACAATCACAGGCGATCGTGTTTTTCATCGACAAACCGTTGTGTCTTTTTTTTTTTTTTTAACATTCACATCCGTGTCTCTCTGCCTTCCTTTGGCACCCAGTGAGCCCGGCGTGTAGCGATGGCACTGCATGGCTATGGTGGGTGCGTGGGGGCGGGGGCCGGGCGGGGTGGGGGGCTCGGGCTTGGATTGGAGCTCGTGATACATGCTTGTCACAACTGCCTGCAAGCGTGCCTTGGTCTTCTTGTTAACACGCATGCCACCCGCCCCTGGAATGAGGGGCCTCCTGTGCCATGCCCCTGTCTGCATTCTGTGACCTGATAACGTGTATTTTCCCATCGAAGATTCCATCCCCTTTAAAACATCCTGGGTTAGTGATTGGGGCTTCTCCAGACCAAGCCAGTCTTGGGTTCTGAGAGCCTTCGGGCCGTGTGTCACCACAGAGGACATTGTAACTTGTCATGCCAGCTGCTTGTTTCAACTTGCTCCACAAAGGGAAAATAACTATTATGGTCTGCGTGGCACTGGGAAGACATCTTTGATCTTCTAGACCTAGAATTGAGACTTTGAGCTGAAGAAATGGACTCCAAGGCCGGGCATGGTGGCTCACGCCTGTAATCCCAGCACTTTGGGAGGTCGAGGCAGGCAGATCACGAGGTCAGGAGCTCGAGACCAGCCTGGGCAACATGGTGAAACCCCGTCTCTACTAAAACTACAAAAGTTAGCCAGGCGTGGTAGCAGGTGCCAGTAGTCCCAGCTGCTTGGGAGGCTGAGGCAGGAGAATCGCTTGAACCCAGGAGGTGGAGGTTGCAGTGAGCCGAGATCGCACCACTGCACTCCAGCCTGGGCAAGACTCCGTCTCAAAAAAAAAAAAAAAAAAAAAAAAAAGGAAAGAAAGAAAGAAAAAGAAATGGACTTCAAGTCCACACTTCTCCCAGACGTGGGTCTAACCGTCTTTAGAAAGGCAGCTGGCATTTACAATGCCCCATACACCGAGGAATCCCAGTGCGAAACGGCTCCGACTCCCGTCATCCCGTGACAGAGGTGATAAAGCCCCAGTACTTCTTGGAACGCTAGGCGTTGGCACGGGCTAGTCGCCAGCGAGCATTTTTGAAGGTTTTTCTTACTATTTCTGTTGTTCAAGCTGTTCCCTGGGCCCACGCACGCACACGCACCCACGCTGACACACAGACGCGTCTTGCCGTGGTGGTTCCAGCCAGTGACCAGCGTCGTTTTTTGTTGTAGACTGACAAAGTGAAGCTGACCTGGAAAGACCGGTTCCCAGCCTACCTCACCAACATGGTCTCCATTATCTTCATGGTAAGTTCCAGAAGGTTAAGGCCGGAGGAAGGCAGGGGAAACCTCAAGGAAATGATTGGTGTCGGCTGGGCAGGTGAGGGGCTCACGCCTGTAATCCCAGCACTCTGGGAGGCCGAGGCGGGCAGATCACTTGAGGTCAGGAGTTGGAGGCCAACCGGGCCAACATGGTGAAACTCCGTCTCTACTAAAAACACAAAAATGAGCCGGGCGTGGTGGTGGACACCTGTAATCCCAGCTACTCGGGAGGCTGAGGCAGGAGAATCACTTGAACCCAGGAGGTGGAGGTTGCGGTGAGCCGAGATCACACCACTGCACTCCAGCCTGGGCAATAGACAGAGACTCTGTTGGAAAAAAAAGAAAAAAGAAAAGAAAAAGAAAGAAAAGGGAATGGAAAAAAGGAAGTGATTGGTGTCCACCAAGCCCTGGTTCAGCCTCGTGCGTGGTGGTACCATTGGTGCCAGGGTGCGTTGGCCCCATCTCCTCAGGGCAGTGGGTGGGGGGGGGAGACCCACCACTATCCCTAAATTGGGAAGAGACCAGGGTTTCAAAGTGACCCCCAGTGAGGGTTCCACACAACCAGGGAGTGCATGTGATGATTCCAGGTGGTCCCTGATACACAGCTTTCGTTTTGAGAGACACGGTTATTTAAGTATCTGCTAATTCAAGCCTGGGATTCAAAGATGTCATTTAAGGTGAAACTAAAGACTTTTCAAGAAAACCATTAAATGGGCTGGGCGCGGTGGCTCACACCTATAATACCAGCACTTTGGGAGGCCGAGGCCAGAGGACTGCTTGAGCTCAGGAGTTTGAGACCAGCCTGGGCAACATGGCAAAACCAAAATACAAAAATTAGCTGGCATGGTGGTGCACGCCTCTGGTCCCAGCTCTTTGGGAGGCTGTACTGGGAGGATCGCTAGAGGCTGAGAAGTCGAGGCTGCAGTGAGCTGTGGCCAAGCCACTGCAATGGCTGCCAGGATGCTGGGTGACAGAGCAAGACCCTGTCTCAAAAAAAAAAAAAGAAAAGAAACCTGGGTATTTTGTGACTAAAATGTAACTTGAGTCCTGATACGGGCATCAGCATCAAATTAAGTAAAAACAAATTTTTCGAATTTAAAAAAAGAAAACCACTAAATAAATAATGCGCAGATAGGACATGATAGTACCACTCAGGGGACTGCAAGCCTGTGGCGTGGCTCGCGGGCAAACCACTTGTGGCTTCTAGGGGATTTCAATCCTGGGGACTTCAACCCCAAATGGATTCCACCTGAGCCACCTGCTAGCTGTGCTCCCGTCACCTGCCAAGTCCTCGGAGCCAGCTGTGGTCCTGTCAGAAATGACCCTGGCCTCGTCCAGCCCCACAGCTTGAAGTCAGAGCCTCCTGCGGCCGCCTGGCCCCGAGGCCTGGTACTCAGGGGCCCAGGTTGGCAGCTGTGCACCGAGGGCCGCACCAGAGCGTCTCATCAGTCCTTGCTGCCACCCAGTCCTGGTGCTGTCCCCTTCCACTGATACAGAAACTGAGGCTGAAGGCTGCAGCCTCTCCTCCGGCGCCAGCCAGCGGCGGTGGCTGTGGTCACCATGTTGCCACTGGCATATGCCTGCAGAAGCCACGTGTCAGCTGGACTGTCTGCTCCAAGATCCATGCCATTCTGTAGGGACCTGGAGAGACAGAGGAAGGGACCACGTGGGTTCTCTAGGTTGAGTGACGGGCTGCGAACCCCGACCGAGTCATGGAAGCAGCGGGAGGACCCAGTGTCCCCTTGTGCTCTCAGGCACAGTAACAGGGACCCCGACCCACATAAGAAGTCCAGAGAAGGGTGGCCTCAGTGGTGGGGCTTGCTCTTCCCCCCTTACCCAGAGAAGGGGAGCCCCTCGGTGGGGGCTGGGGGCTGTTGTGCTCTCTGGCGACTCGGTGGGAGGGCACCTGGCCTCGTGTTGAGGAGATGTGTCCCCTCGGGCCAGGTGCCAGGCTAGGGGACTGGGGGATAACCAGAGCCTCCCCATCGCTCGCCTAGCAGAGGCTGGCGTGGGGTTCAGCCACTCCTGCTGCAGAAGCAGCAGCACTGTCGCAGAAGGGCCAGTGAGGGGCTGGGAAGGAGGCGGCCATCTAGGGCTGGTCTGGTGGCTCCACGATGCCATCAGAGTCACTGGCCTCTCTGACCTTCTGCTCACCTGTCCTAGGAGTGGGTCCCCTCCCGGTCACAACATGGCTGCGGCACCTCCAACATCACTCCCACCCTCCAGGCCAGAAGAAGGGGACGGGCAGGGGAAGAGATGGGCTGGGGAGGCAGCCCCTGTCTGAAGGTGCTTTCGCGGGAGACTCGCCACACCTCTGCTTGCATCTCATTGGTCAGAACCGTTTCGCCTGGCCACCAGCTCTGCAGGAGGCTGAGGAATGAGCTCACTGCCGGCTCAGCCAGGCAGGATGCTAGAGGAAAGACAGACGATATTGAATAGGGAACTAGCCGGCTCTTTTCCCAGCCCTTGACATCCTGGTAAGCCCCGGTCACAAGGGTTTCATAGGGTTGAAGAGGACACAGCTTTGTCCTCAACTTGGGTGTTTCATTCCGTGAACAAACGTTAGTTGAGCACCTAGGATGTGCCCCGCATGCTCCTGGTCCTGGAGACGCAGGTTCATTCCAGAGGGGAGATGGGCTAGGGAGACTGGAAGGGAGCCTGCTGCAGGGTGTGCCTGTCGTGGACCCGACTGCCCCGTGGCAGGGCAGGGGACGTGCCCATTGGGGCGGAGGGCCTCCCTCGCTGAGTCACCCACAGGCCCGGCACTCCACCTGCGCCTCCACACGCTGGCACAGGGACAGACATCCTGGAGGCCTCTTGGCAGGACTGAGGGGTTTTCCAAGGAAAGCCCTCGTTCCCCAGAGCTGGCCAGGGAGTGGTCCCCACGCCTTGCAGCAGGGCGTGGCGTGGCTGCAGACGTCTTCCTGGGCAGGGTGCGGTCACCATGTAGTCACTGGCATACGCCTGCAGAAGCTGGTGGTAACTGCCCAGAACGTGAAATAAGAGCTTTCCTAGATTTCCGAAAGCTGCAGACTCCCTCTGGGGCGAACAGACCAAACCCAAGCTGCAACTGGGGGACACACAGGTCAACCCGGGCCTCCTGGGCCTGTCTGGGAGCCACCCGTGACCGTGCGCGCAGGGACGGGACCTGCCTTCTGCACCGCTGCATGGGTGCAAATGTGCGATTTCCCGGGGCATGAGGACACAGGGTGACAAGACAGAGCCTGTGTCCCGCGGGCGGATTCACGCCTGGTGAGGAGCCTGGCTCTGTGTGTGCCCCTCCTGCCCAGCCCCCGCTCCGTCCGTCCTCGGTGAGCCCTCGGGATGGGGCCTCCACACCCCTGGGCAGGGCAGGGCAGGGCGAGGGAGCCCAGACAGACAGCAGTGTGTGGAACAAGCTTGTCGTGGTAGCCAGCCCCCACCACAGTTTCTCAGGCAACCGCCAGCCCCTGTTTCATGGAACATTCTGGTCCCACGGTAGGTTTGGCAAGAGGAAGGCTCACTCTGGTGAGAGAGCCGGAAGGGTGCTGCTGGCTTCCGAGCAGACTGCGAGAAGGGACCCGAAGCACCTCCGGCCAGCCCCGACCCCTGCCTCATCCCAGGCCACACCCACCTCCTTCACCAGGGGAGGGTTCCTGGGAGGTGGCTGTGAGGGTGGTATGCCTCAGCCCTGCGAAGCATCTGAGGATGTCCCTGAGCTCACCATGAGTTGGGGGAGAAGCCCCACCCCGCAGTCAGCCTGCTCTTGGACCAGTCACTGGCATCGTGGCCATACTGTGTCCTGGGCTCTGCCTGGACAGGGCACTACAGCTCTGGGAAGATGGGAGCGCAAAGATGGTGTGAACTGCAGGCTTGGGCAAGCCCGCCTGCTAAATCCCAGCTCCTGAGCTGGGTGGCCCGGCCTGTCTACATAATCTCTCTGAAACTCAGTGCCCTCTTCCACCAGACAGAAACCAGCTCCTAGTCCATCGATCTCTGGTGGGTTAGTGCACAGAAAGCCCCTGGCATCTGGCAGGTGCCCAAGAAATGTCAGTCCTTGTTCTGACACAGAAGAGCAGGAGAGGTGGGGGACAGCTGGGCTGAGGGAGTAGACAGGACGGGTCCAGGAGGGTCCTGGGTGGGTCTCCAACCAAGAGCACCCTTCCCCCGCTGCAGATCGCGGTGACGTTTGCCATCGTCCTTGGCGTCATCATCTATAGAATCTCCACGGCAGCCGCCTTGGCCATGAACTCCTCCCCCTCCGTGCGTTCCAACATCCGGGTCACAGTCACGGCCACCGCAGTCATCATCAACCTAGTGGTCATCATCCTCCTGGATGAGGTGTACGGCTGCATAGCCCGGTGGCTCACCAAGATCGGTGAGTGCCCACACCCCCGGTGCTCTCGCCCTCGACTCAGGCGGCCCGAGCCACCTCCCTCTTGCTGTGCAAACTTCAGCTTGTCGTGTACCTTCTCTGGGCCCTGGCTCCCTGTCTGAACGGAGATCCTGAGCACAGGCCCTGGCGCACCCGTGAGAGCCCACTAAACGATGGTGCCAGTGGCCGGCAGAGGCTGAACCAGGCTGTCAGGGCCATCCCAGCCGCTGCCTCAGCATCTCCCTACCCCTCCCTCTAGAGGTTCCAAAGACGGAGAAGAGCTTTGAGGAGAGGCTGATCTTCAAGGCCTTCCTGCTGAAGTTTGTGAACTCTTACACCCCCATCTTCTACGTGGCTTTCTTCAAAGGCCGGTAGGGACATCTTCAGCCTTTCCCCTACCTCGCTTCTCCCAGGTGCAGCGGGGGACGCTCCCTCCCAACGGGTGGGGGGCACCTGGAGCCCAGGGAAGGGCAGACACCGTGGCACCCACAGCCAGTGAGGGGCAGGGAGAAGGCCTGGGCCCTGCTGAGGTCCTGAGCAGCAGGGTCCTGAGCAGCAGGGAGCCCAGGTGGCAGGGAGCCCAGGCAGTGAGGACCCAGGAGTGAGGGCCCCAGGCAGTAAGGGCCCTGGGCAGTGAGGACCCTGGGCAGAGGGGACCCCCGGGACTCCAGACAGTGGGAAGCATCGGCAGCGGGGAGTCCAGGCAAAGAACCCCAGAAGCCAGCTTCATGCACTCCCACGACAGGTAGGGAGGAGTCCACAGAGTGGGGACAGGAGAGAGGCGGCGGGGCAGTGCGGCTGCTGGCCACCTGAGCCCTGTTCACAGCTCCTGGTGGAGTGAAACCTTCCATACCTGGACCCTCAGAAGCCATACCAGGCTGTGGCGGGGCCTGCGGCCCACCCACGACAAGGCCCCCACCACCACCATTTCTGCAAGGGGCTGGCTGGGCTGATCTCAGAGCCCCCCCGAAAGGCTGCCTCCTCCGCATCATGATTGACCCGTGCCATGCCACTGTGGTCATCTTTTAGCAGATGCGATCAGCAGGGAGAGCCGCCTGTGGATGCCTGCAGGACTCACACACCGCGCCGTCCCCACTTGGGGGGTCTCTCCCCGAACCGAGCCAAGGGCTCATCTCTCTAACGACCTCCCCCGTCATTTCAGGTTTGTTGGACGCCCGGGAGACTACGTGTACATTTTCCATTCCTTCCGAATGGAAGAGGTAACCGAGATTTTATTCGTTCCCGGGAGCGCCTTCTGTTTCGCTCACCATCTGTCCACACTGTGCACTTGGGGGAAGCAGCCGCAGCGTATCTGTTCAGCAAAGAGCGGTTTCTTTCCGTCCGGATGGAACCTTTTCCATTCTCCTGACATGTCTGGGGCGGGGAAGGGGGGCTTTGATCTTATTTGGTGTGTTCACATAGAACCACCTAGAAGGATAAAGCTGCTGTAGCGTTAAGGAAAGAAAAAAAAATGACATCTGGTTTTCTTTTCTTTTTCTGTGAGACTGAATATTTCTCTCTGGTTAAGATGAATTAATGAGGGCCAGCGCAGTGGCTCAGGCCTGTAATCCCGGCACTAGGAGAGGCTGAGGTGAGTAGATCATGTGAGGTCAGGAGTTTGAGAGCAGCCTGGCCAACATGGTGAAACCCCATGTCTACTAAAAACACAAAAAATTCGCTGGACGTGGTGGTGCACGCCTGTAATGCCAGCTACTCGGGAGGCGGAGGCACGAGAATCACTTGAGCCTGAAAGGCGGAGGTTGCAGTGAGCCGAGATTTCACCCCCGCACTCCATCCTGGGCAACAGAGCAAGGGTCTGGCTCAAAAGAAAAAAGATGAGTTAGTGAGGAATAGAACTCGGAACAAAACAGAACTCAGCTACCTTTTTTAACTCGAAATTGAAATGCTTATCTCTTTACCTTCAAACGCCACGCTGGTGCCATTTGGTTTCTGCCCAGCCATTCTGGCCACAGAAGGTCTGGTTACACCAGCCTGGTTTTGCTGCTGTCTCGGCCATGGGCTTGCTCCACTGTCCGTCCCACAACCAGGGGCTCCATCAGACCAAACCAGGGTTTCAGGGCCGGTCGGAGGTTCTGGTCTCAGCATTTCTAACCCACAGAATAATTCAGCGTATTGGAAGATAAGAGAGTGGGTCTTCTTGATAAAGATCCTGTGGAATAAGGTATCGAGCATGGGGTGGATATCAGGTACAGGGCGATCTGGCTGTCTGGAGTGCAACCCTGGAGGTTCGACTACCTGAATGCAGGCCCGGGGCAGCCCAAGACATGGGTCTCCTCCACAGTAATGGGCATCTGCTCCAAACTTGTGAAAAGCTCTTTCCTTTTTATATGACATAGATGATCCCCTGTCACAATTGTCCCAGGTTAGAGAAGTCATATGTTGGAAATAGATGTTTGGTGCCACAAAGAAAACTCAGCACCGAGACAAAGGATCTTTCAGCAATGCAGTTTTTACTTCCTGGGCTGCAGGAAGGGCACCCTCGCTAGCCATTGTGCCATGAGAGCACAATGAACAAAGGCAAACACACAAATTCATCCCTCACGCATTTGGGGTCGTCCTTACTGCTGTGTCTGATCTCCGTTGGCTGGAGCCAGACCTCACAACGGAAACTAAAACCCGATTGGCTACAACTTAAAACTTTTCTAAACAGGGTAAAAGTCATGGAGAGCTGGGCCATGCCTGTGAGCACGTCCAGCACGGATATCTTGGTGAAAGTACAAGGATATAGAACGTACTACGTGCCTGTCAGCACGCGTGTCTCACAGCTACATAGGATAGCGCTTCACAAAGAGCTACTAACACACTTGTTTTTTAACAAGAAAGGAAACTTTAAAAAGGAACTTTTCTGCTTCTCACATTATATAATCAAGCAAATGGTATAATTGCTTTTTTTGAAAGCATGGCCCTCCAAGACAAGTTTGGAGTATATTAGGTTTTATTTGGAACACAAAACAGGTTTACTGCGCCCGGTGTTTCCTTTGCTTGGGCAAGTTAAGCTTCCAGCCCACTTAGGTGTCTGACCGTCACCTGCTTGCCAGGTCCCTGGCGGCCTAAGGTGGCAGAGGCCCACTGAGTCAGGGGCATCAGGCCTCAGAGGGGTGGCTGCTGCGTGGTGGCGGGCAGAGCCGGTGGATGGCGACTGGTTCATGGGACTGGGCGGCGGCCCTGGGAAAAAGGAGGCACTTTGTGGCCCCGCCCCGCCTGCCTACTCCCTGGCAACGCACTCCCTGATCCCAGCCCCAGCCCCAAGCCCAGCAGCCTGTCGGCGGGGTGTGTCCGCTTCCTGGGGCTGCAACTCAACCCCACAGACTGGGAGGCTTCAAATAACAGAGATTGAGTCTCACTGTCCTGGAGGCCGGAAGTGCAACATGGAGGCGTTAGCCGGACTGCGTTCCCTTCACGGGCTCCAGGGGAGGACCCGCCCCGCGTCCCCCAGCTTCTGGGGGCCACGGAAGTCCTCCTCGTTCCTCCACTCGCCACGTCACCCTCTGCCACCATCTTCACGCGGCCTCTCCTCTCTGAGCCCGCGCCTTCTTTTCTTAAGAGGATACCAGTCCTCGGGTGGGCGCGCACCCTGCCCCAGCACGACCCCACCTTGACTTGGCTACATCTGCAAAGACTCTTTTTGCAAATAAGGTCCCGTTCCCAGGTGGCGGGATTAGGACCTGAGCATCTTCTTTTGGAGGACACAGGTCAACCCATGGCATGGGGGTGGGTCTCCCCGCAGGGCGGCCCCTCTCCCGGTGTCCCCGCGGCAGGGCTGACGCTGCTCTCTGTCCACAGTGCGCGCCAGGGGGCTGCCTGATGGAACTCTGCATCCAGCTCAGCATCATCATGCTGGGGAAGCAGCTGATCCAAAACAACCTGTTTGAGATCGGAATCCCGTGAGTGTGCGAAGCGGTCAGAGCGGCGGGGCGGGCGGGGCGGGGTGTGTGCCGGTGGCTTCTGCCGTGGTCTGGGTGGACGCAGGGCCTCAACCAAGATGGGGGCACCAGAAGCAGGGAGAGGAGGGGGATACAGAGGGAAGAGAGGCAAAAGCCACCCCAGGCCAGCCGTGGTGGCGGATGCCTGTCATCCCAGCACTTTGGGAGGCAGAGGCGGGCTGATTGCCTGAGCTCGGGAATCTGAGACCAGCCTGGGCAACACGGTGAAACCCCATCTCTACTTAAAATACAAAACGTTAGCTAGGCATGGCAGCGTGCGCTTGTAGTCCCAGCTACTCGGGAGGCTGAGGCAGGAGAATCGCTTGAACCCAGGACTGCAGAGGTTGCGGTGAGCCGAGATCGTGCCACTGCACTTCAGCCTGGGCCACAATAGCAAAACTCTGTCTCAAAAAAAAAAAAAAAAAAAAAAAAAATCACTGGAGATGCCAGACCTGAGCCCCCAAACTCAGCTTCCTGCAAACCTAACTGTGTGATGTCGCATCTCCCAGGAAGATGAAGAAGTTCATCCGCTACCTGAGGCTGAAGCGGCAGAGCCCCGCCCACCACGAGGAGAGCGTGAAGAGGCGGCAGCGGTACGAGGTGGATTACAACCTGGAGCCCTTCGCGGGCCTCACCCCAGAGTACATGGAAATGAGTGAGTGCCAGCCGGGGCAGGCGGGCGACGTCAGGCTAGAAACAGGCCAGCATGCCAGCTGGGGTGGGGCAGGGCCACAGGGTGTGATGCCCCGGCCCCGCGGTGCCTAGCGTCCCTCCAGAAGCATCAGGCGGGGAGGAGGGAAGTGCAGACCCTGGCATCCAGGTGCACGCCCTTGGGTCGGCGGGCATGGCTGCTCTGGATGGAGTCCTGTCTTCCAGAGGCCCAGGTCAAGCAGCCACCATCCCCAGGCACGGACCTGTCAGCACAGCCCAAGCCAGCCTCCGCTGTGCGGGTCTTCCTTCTCCCTCAGTCTCCCTCAGCAGCCGAGGGCCCAGCCCTGCTGAGCGGCAGGCTCCTGCCTCACGTGGGACCCCCCACACACAATCCGAGGTCCCTCCTGCCAGCCCCAGGGCCCTTGAAGCACCCACTTTGGGTCCGTGAATCATCTCCTCCGCTTCCCGACGGTGAGCTCCTGAGTTTTGGGAGCCAGGACCTGCTTACCTGCGGGCTAGCTACAGCTGCCCCCCGGCACAGAGCAGTGCTCACAGGAGACCCAGGGATCAGGCCTTACCCCCTCAACTGTGTGACTGGCCAGGAGGATGCCAAGGGATGGCACATACCTTTTGGGGGGCGGCAAAGGAGAACTGGGAAGAGGCCAGGTGTGGCCCCACAGCTCTGGAGTCTCCCTGACCTGGTCACTTACCGCTCCGTCCCGCCTCCTGCACTCGCTCTGGGTGTGCTGGCCTCCTTGCTGCTCCCCAGCCCCATGGAGCCCAGGTCGCCCCAGGCACTAGATGTGGCCTCCCCCAAATACCTGCATGACTCACTCTCACCCTGCCTCCCACGCTTTATTCAGAATGTCCCCCAACAGAGGGGTCTTCCCTGACCACTGGGTTTGCAAGGGGAAGCCCTTCCTCGACATAGACACAGCCCCCACCCTCCCCTGCTTGGGGTTCGCGCCCTTCAGAAGACAGCCTTCCCCCGTCACCCCTCTCCTGGCTCCCCTGGTAGGACGGCAGCCTGGCCCTCTCTTGCTCCTCATGCCCTAGCCCTGTCGCTACAGCAGGTCCAGGTATACAGTGGATGCTCAATATGTGTTTGCTGACTGGATAGGCAAAGGCAGTCAGGGAGATTCCTGCAGAGGGGGGTCCCAGTGTGCAGTGCCCTGACCACCAAGCTCAACTTCTCTACAATGCCGGCTCCCAGGCTTCTTCCTGGTCTATTCGAGGCGAGACCTGGCAGGCGGCATTTTTATTTTAGTTGATTTTATTTTTTGAGACAGTCTCGCTCTGTCACCCAGCCTGGAGTGCAATGATACGATCTCAGCTCACTGCAACCTCCACCTCCCGGGTTCAAGCAATTCTCCTGCGTCAGCTCCCCAAGTAGCTGGGATTACAGGCACCCACCCCTATACCAGGCTAATTTTTGTATTTTTAGTAGAGACGACGGTTTACTATGTTGGTCAGGCTGGTCTCGAACTCCTGACCTCATGATCTGCCCACCTCGGCTTCTCAAAGTGGTGAGATTACAGGCGTGAGCCACCATACCCAGCCAAGCAGGCCGCATTTTTCGCAAAGGCCTGGGGGTAAGGGCACCTTCGAGGGCGGGGGGCGTTTCTGTTTCATTGCACTGCAGCTGCTGCCCTGTGCCCGCATGTTAGCCAAATTGTCCACATGTCGCTCCTGGCTCCCAGACAATTGTGCAAGGAGCACCTTGCAGTTGACTCCAGAGGAGAGGACTGTTAAGCATGGTGCTCTGTGGCTCCTCTCTGTTTTCTCCTGGAATGAAGTCCACGCTGAACCAGGGTCAGGCTGCTGGACAGGCGGGCGGCTCCCAGCTGTTTGACTCAGTGCTGGCCATGTGGCCAGGAGAGCCCGGATCTGGGAGGTGACACCCTCCCTGCAAGCCTTCCCCTTCCACAGGAAACCCTAGATCCCCAGAAACCAGCACAGCCATGAGACTGGCAGCCCCTTCTCGGGATTGATTTTCCGAGTGGCTGGACGTTGCATCCCGAGCTCCTGATGGGATTTCTGGAGCAGGCACCTCCTCCCCACATACACAGGGAGTGGCTCACCAGGCCCCACCCTGCCCCCACCCACCAAGGCACATTTCTGCACCCACTGGGTTTCTCCCCATCCGTCGGCTGCCAGTCTGTTCCTCCAAAGAAGGCCCAAGCCACGGATGTGGATAGATGGGGAGAACAAGCCCATCTGGGAATGCCCACCTCCCCGCACCCCGCACCCTCCCTCCCTAGCACCAGCCCTGGCAGCGTCTCCAGCTCGCCGGTCATGCTCTTAGTGCCAGAGTAGGCAGTGCCACTCGGAAGTGGGGAAGCCCACCCCGGTGGGTGACCCACAGCCTCAGGCCTCAGCACAGCACACACCACCCCGCATAAGCAATGCCTCGTCCCCTCCAGGGACCTCAGGCAGGACCAGAGGCCTCCCACTCAGCCCACCTTGCCAGGGCGAGCAAGACAGCCCAGGGAGAGAATTTGCAGGGCCACCCCCACAGCCCATCCCACATGCTAACAATGCCCACACTCAGCCCGTCAAGCACACAGTGACATTTTGCCGGCTTCCTTGTTTACCGCCTGGCAACAAACGCCCTTGGACTGGGTCCTACTGTGCAGTTCCTGAACCAGCTTTCCTATTCAGTTCCCCTTAGCAACCTTTTCCTGACCTTCTCCTAGGAGCCCAGCCCGATGTTGGATGCCTCATCCAAAGCCCGAGAAACCCCAGAGCTGGCTCCTGGATGGGGCGATCGATCCCCAGAGGGAGGGCCACAGGGCAGAGGCAAGGGACTGCCCTGGGCAGTGGGTCCCCGCCTGGATCCAGGAGGCCCGATGCCAAGGGAAATTTGGGACTCTGGAAGATACAGGCAGGTCCCCCGGGCCCCAGGAAGCCCCTGTGATGGAAGCAGCAGGGCCACCGCCATGTCCCTTCCCAGCACCAGCAAGGGGATGACCTCAGGCTGGGCCTTTGCGCTCATGATAGTCCTTTTCCTGTTGGTGATTTTTTTTTAATCTGACGTAGGCTGGTGAGCTGGCTCATGCCTGTAATCCCAGCACTTTGGATGATCACTGAGCTCAGGAGTTTAAGACCAGCCTGGGCAGCACAGCAAAACCCCAGCTCTACAAAAAAGACAACAGTTAAGCGGTCATAGTGGTGCATGCCTGTGGTCCCAGCTACTCGGGAGGCTGAGGTAGGAGGATTCACTGAGCCTGGGAGGTTGAGGCTGCAGTGAGCCATAACTGTCCCACTGTACTCCAGCCTGGGTGACAGAGCGATATTAGCCATAGATAAGTGAGCATTCCCATTATTCAGGAGTCCAACACTGAGATTCGGAGCAAAATTCAGAATTCTGCCTTGGGCCCCACTCCTGGCCTGGAGGTCACTCAGGGCCGTGGAGGGTCCGTCCCAAGAGGTCCCTCTCATGCATCTGCAGGTGGGGGCCGTGCAAGTGGGCTCACTGGAGGTGGGGCAGCCGCCAGACCTGTGCGGCTCAGCACATGGGGCAGTGGAGTCCCCCCCACTTATGGGCTGTGGCTCCCAGGGTGCTGACTGGCACTGGACTCTCTTTGCAGTCATCCAGTTTGGCTTTGTCACCCTGTTCGTCGCCTCCTTCCCCCTGGCCCCGCTGTTTGCACTGCTGAACAACATCATTGAGATCCGTCTGGACGCCAAGAAGTTTGTCACCGAGCTCCGAAGGCCGGTGGCGGTCAGAGCCAAAGACATTGGTGAGTGAGCCCGTGGGCTGGGGGGACCAGTTCCAAGTGTGTGCCGGGTTTGGGGAGGGGAGTGCTGCTCTTCAGAAGCTAGAGCCAGAGCTGGCCGGGTGTCCCCACTGGGGCTCTTCACTTAGCCTTTCACAGGTAGAGCCTGGGGGCTGGTGACGCAAGACCTGCAGGTCCCCACCCTCCCCTCCCACGATGCACTGGTCACAGAGGAGGTGTGCAGAGTGAGTCCCAGACATCTGAATGTCGCAACAACCTGCTGCCTTGGGAGGTGCAAGAGACACATTTCCTCTCCGATGGCTGACAGCACCCACCTCTAGCAATTGTGAGACCCCAGAGCCAGGGCGAGAGCAAGGGAAAAGCAGTATCAGCCGCTCAGCAAGTGCCCTCCTACGTCGCATGTCATGGCATCATTTAATGTTCACAAAAGAGAAAAGGGAGGGCCAGGCGCGGTGGCGTGTGCCTGTAGTCCCAGCTACTCGGGAGGCTGAGGTGGGAGGATCGCTTGAGCCCAGGAGTTCTGTGCTATGCCGGTCGAGTGTCCGCGTTAAGTTTGGCATCAATATGGTGACCTCCCGGGAGCAGGGGACCACCAGGTTGCCCAGGAGGGGTGAAGCGGCCCAGGTCGGAAACTGAGCAGGTCAGAACTCCCGTGCCGATCAGTAGTGGGATCACACCTGTGAATACCACTGTACTCCAGCCTGGGCAACATAGCAAGACCCCATCTCTAAAAAAAAAAAAAAAGAGAGAGAAAAGGAAGGAAGGACCCCCCGTCTGTAGACAGGGGAGAACAATCCAAGTCATCGCATGGCTTGCCTTGGGGATCAAAGCCAAGATGCAGCTCAACTCCAGCTTGCTGAGCCAGTCACTCAGGCACCTTGATCGTGCGGAGGAGAGGAGTGGGCTTGGGAGAACGCTTATTTACGGGCAGCATAAAGGATAGCTTTGGGCTGAGCACAGTGGCTCACTCCTATAATCTCACTGCTTTGGGAGGCCAAGGAGGATGGATAGCTTGGGCTCAGGTGTTCAAGACCAGCCTTGGCAACATGGCAAAACCCTGTCTCTACAAAAAATACAAAAATTAGCCATGATGGTGCATGCCTGTAGTCCCAGCTACTCAGGAGGCTGAGGTGGGAAGATCAGTGAGCCCAGGAAGGTTGTGGCTGCAGTGAGCCGTTCCCATGCCTGGGCAACAGAGTGAGACCCTGCCCCCCAAAAATAAATAAAATTAGCTGGATGTGGTGGCACAGACCTGTGGTCCCAGCTACTTGGGAGGCTGAGGCAGGAGGATCGTGTGAGCCCAGGAAGTGAAGGCTGCAGTGAGCTGTGATTGTGCCATTGCACTCCAGCCTGGGCAAAAGAGAGAGACCTTGAAAAAAAAAAGAAAGAAAAGGAGGGAGGGAGGGAGGGAGGGAAGGAAAAGAAAAATAATAACTTTGTAATAGTCAGAGGTGTCAAAAACACAGCAGACTTCCTTGTGGGTTAGAGAGCTCCCTGTTACCAGAGGCATTTAAGCAGAGACAGGGCGACACTGTGTGCTGGAGGGTGAGGGACATGGGAGCCCCATGAAGACTTCCAGCAGAGCCAGCCCTCACGGGAAGGGTGAGCCTATCTTTTCAGGGTGAAAACAAAATTACAAAAACACAAGCATTTTATCTCAAATTTAACACCGTTTTAGTTGGAATAGCACCTTCGTACTAATTATTGGAATAAACAAAATACTGGGGATTTCACCTTGCTGAAATAAAGATTCCACACCCGCATGAGAAGATAGTTTTGGGTTGGGCTTCTGTAGGCCAAACATCATCTTACAAAAATGTGGGAAGCTGGTGGGGCGCGGTGGCTCGCACCTGTCATCCCAGCACTTTGTGGGGGGCTGAGGTGGGTGGGTCACCTGAGGTCAGGAGTTCGAGACCAGCCCGGCCAACATGGAGAAACCCATCTCTACTAAAAATACAAAATTAGCCAGGCTTGGTGGTGGGCTCCTGTAGTCCCAGCTACTCAGGAGGCTGAGAGAGGAGAATTGCTTGAACCCGGGAGGCAGAGGTTGCAATGAGCCAAGATCGCACCATGGCACTCCAGCCTGGGCAACAGAGCAAGACTCCATCTCAAAAAACAAACAAACAAACAAACAAACAAACAACAGTGTAAAAGGCCATTTTTAACTGGTGGGACAGGGAATAAATGAAAAATGAGCCACCATGGCCATCTTTGCACGTCCGCTCTCAAGAGCCAGGTGAGACTGCACGCTGGCTGTGCCTAGGCATAGCGCTGCTTTGAAGATCAGTACCACGGAGCCGCCTCCGACATTAACTTTTCTCGGAACCTCAGCCTGTTGTGTCCTCCTGGAGGAAGCCTGGGTAAATCCTCCCCAGTCCCACTTTCCCCATGGGAGACCGAGGCTCAGGTGGTTACAGGGCCGAAACCAGAGAGCTCAAGCCCTGGACCTCCTGCATGCATAGAGAGTTTGCCTCTGAAAACCTCACCCTGCACACCAAAAGACCCCAAAAGGGGAGGCCTGGGACAGCTCTCCAGGTGCGCCTTGCAGTCCTCGGAAATTCTGCAACTCTCTGTCCCATGGCAGTAAAGAAAAGAGTGGCGGGCTGGGTGCAGTGGCTCATGCCTGTAATCCCAGCACTTTGGGAGGCCGAGGTGGGTGAATCCCGAGGTCAGGAGTTTGAGTTTGAGACCAGCCTGGGCAAGATGGTGAAACCCTGCCTCTACTAAAAATACAGAAATTAGCTGGGCATGGTGGCATATGCCTGTAGTCCCAGCTACTCCAGAGGCTGAGGCAGGAGAATTGCTTGAATCGGGAGGCGGAGTTTGCAGTGAGTCAAGATCGCGCCACTGCATGGCAGCCTGGGCAACAGAGCAAGACTGATTCAAAAAAAGAAAAAGAAAAGAGTGCCAGCCCGTTCCAGCAGGTACAGCTAAAAGAGAAAAGGAGAGTGCGACCCACACTGAGTCCTCACAAAGGCCTGAAGCTCGGGCACCCGACAGTGCCCCCTGCTCCCGCCACCTGCCACATCACGATGCACCTGTGTTTGCTCTGACACCCTCTGTTTCGAGAAGTTCTGGCTGTGCCCAGATGGTGGCTGGCTGAAGCTTGCAAACCCACCCGGTGAAAGAGCAGCAGCTGGGTGGCCCTGGCTTCCTGCAGCCCCTCCAGCACATGTGCCACTTTGGACTCTTTGCCCCTGGCTCGCTTTGCCCAGTTCTTACGGA
The DNA here is from genome assembly GCF_048565385.1 of Saimiri boliviensis. Taxonomy (NCBI): domain Eukaryota; kingdom Metazoa; phylum Chordata; class Mammalia; order Primates; family Cebidae; genus Saimiri; species Saimiri boliviensis. Next base: position 129,371,750 of record NC_133454.1, read on the forward strand.
TCAGCTACTCACTTCCTGGTTCCTGTCCGCTTGGTTGAAGGCATAATCTGCGTCCTTTCACGCCTCTGTTTATGGGTTCCTTAACCATAACCTTTCCTTGAAGAGGCTTTTGTATTCCATCTATGATCCGTGCAGGGGCCCCAGGCGAGCTCCTTGAGAGGACAGAGGGCCCCTGTGGCCCTGTGACCTGTGCCTCTGGGGCCCTGGGTGGCTGGGAGAAGCTGTACCACAAAGCGCAGGTGCCTTGATCACCCCGCAGTCCGGCAGGTCACAGCGGGGACCCAGCCCATGCGTGGGAATCTGCTCCAGCTCCCCAGCTCTGGCTTCGACTTCCTGTTCTCCTCCTGGTTCTTCAGAGCCTGGCGGTGGGAAAGCGCAGCCTGCATTCCGCTCCCGGGCACTGCGTGTGGGCAGGAGTGGTGGCCTCGCCAAGCACCTGGCTGTATCCAAGTACCTCCCTGTTCTGTTCTGGGAAATGGGGCTTAGAGCCCCCTAGAGGGGAAACATTCCTTGGGAAAGAAAAGAAGGAATGTACTTGGGGAAGTAAAAATGAGGCCGTTTTCCCCAACGGGACTTTCATAAAAGAAGCCCGTCCAAAGAGTTTCCAAAAGCACAGCATCCCCTTTTCCTAAGAGATGTCGACAAGAGCCAAACTCTGTAAACTACTTGAAGAGATTTACTCTGAGCCAGATCTGAGTGACCATGGCCCATGACACAGCCCTCAGGGGTCCTGAGAACATGGACCCACGGTGGTCAGGGCACGGCTTGGTTTTAGACATTTTAGGGAGACATGAAACATCAGATACATCTAAGCTACACATTGGTTTGGTCCAGAAAGGCGGGACAGGGTGGGGTCCCGTCCAGGTTATAGGTAAATTTTTTTATTTTTTTGTGAGACGGAGTTTTGTTCTTGTCACTCAGGCTGGAGTGCAATGGCAAGACGCAACCTCCACCTCCTGGGTTCAAGAGATTCTCCTGCCTCAGCCTCCCGAGTAGCTGGGATTACAGGCGGCCACCACCACACTTGGCTAAATTTGTATTTTTAGTAGAGACAGGGTTTTACCATGTTAGCCAGGCTGGTCTCAAACTCCTGACCTCAGGTAATCTGCCTGCCTCAGCCTCCCAAAGTGCTGGGATTACAGTTGTGAGCCACCACACCAGGCTATTTTAAAAATTTCTGGTTGTCATTGCTTGAAAGAGTTATTATCGATAGAAAGGAAAGCATGGTTTATGATAAGGGGTTGTGGAAACCAAGGTTTTATAACACAGATGAAGCCTCCAGGTAACAGGCTTCAAAGAGAGAGACTAAATGTTTAGCAGACTAAAGGTCTGTGTTGATGCTCATGCTGGTCGGCTTTTCCTGAATTCCAAAAGGGAGGAGGAGATTATGAGGCCTGTCCGACCCCCTCACCCCCCACGCCCCGTCACAGCCTGAACCAGTCTTTAAGGCTAACTTGGGGGTGCCCTGGCCAAGATGATGGATTCCATTCAGATGGTTGGGGGGTGCTTAGAATTTTATTTTTGGTTTACAGAGCTCCTTAGAGCAGTGAGTCTCACCTTGGAGCATGCATTGGAATAACTCGGGGTTCCCAGCCCCACCCCAGGAGAGGTAGATTCCGTGGGCTGGGTCTGGGGTCCCGGTTCTTCATTTCTCAGACACATCCTGCGGATGTGCAGGGCCACACGGAGAGCTGTCTGCCTGGACATAGATATCCCCCAGACCCGTCAGGACAGGCTCCATCCCGGCCCCCGAGGCGGGAAGACCCTGCTCCCAGCTCCATCTCATCCCGCCTCACCCCTCCCGTTCCCTCCTCTCTCTGGGCCTGTTGGGCTATTACCTGGGTACACCTCCTTTCCTGCCTGAATCCTGCCCTTCCACGGCCCCGAGCTCAGAAGCCACCTCCCTCAGGACCCCGACACCCAAAGATCTCAGCCCCCACTCCAGGCCCACCGCACCTCAGCACCCTGCCTGGGAGGCCTCAAACTCAGAGCATCAGGGCCACACGGGCTGCAGGCACATGTGAGACTAAGGCCTGGGGCAGTTCTTCATGGCCGCAGACCAGTGTGCCCGTTCCCACATTTCTTGAAACGTTCAACTCTCTAGTGGGAGTCTGGGTTTGGATTCGAAGGCGATCATAATGGGCCCGCTGGCGGCAGGGACGGAGGTGGGTGCACGGCTCGGCCTGCAGGGGGTGCCCCTGGGCACCACAGCCAGTTGCCAAGAAGATTCACCAGCCAGCCAGGACCAGAGCCAAGGAGAGCCTCGGGATTTTTTTTTTTTTTTTTTTTTTTTTTTTTTTTTTTTTAACAAAGTCTCTCTCTTTTGCCCAGGCTGGAGTGGTGCAATGGTGCGATCTCGGCTCACTGCAACCTCCGCCTCCCGGGTTCAAGCGATTCTCCTATCTCAGCCTCCGGAGTAGCTGAGATTGCAGGCACGCGCCACCACGCCTGGCTAATTTTTGTATGTTTAGTAGAGAAGGGATTTTGCCATGTTGGCCAGGCTGATCTCAAACTCCTGACCTCAGGTGATCCACCCGCCTCAGCCTCCCAAAGTGCTGAGATTAGAGGCATGAGCCACTGCGCCCAGCCTCGATTTTTTAAAATACAGCTTCCCGGTTTATAAGCAACAGTCTGTATTTTTAAGCAGTAGGCTTGCACAACAAAATGACCATCCAGCCTCAACGGGCCTGCCCGGACCGCTTTGCAGCCTCTGCTCCTGCACCAGAGTCCGCTTGGAAAGGGCTTCCTGCGCTCGTGCAGCCACTCAGCAAACATTTACCCAGCAGCACCCACCCCATGTGCCAGACCCCGAGCTAGACACAGAAGCTACAAGGATGTGCAACTTGCAGCCTGCCCTAGGAGCTCTGAGACGGGCCCTCAGCCCCGACACCCGACCGAGGGAAGCTGGGCGGGAAGCGTTTCCACTCCCGAGGGAGGGCTTCACTGCTGACTTTGTGGGGCCGTGCCGTCCAACCCTCACTCACCTGCATTCCCAGCTGCTTTCTGCAGGATGGGGGGGCCCTAGGGCCGCTAGTGCGCAGAGCCCACGTGACTGCCCCACCACCCGCTCTGGCAGAAAAATAAAGTCAGGAGCGCTGCGCTCGTGGGAAAGACCACACAGAGGTACAGTAAACTCCTCGTCTGGGGTTAGACGATGGCCCCTATGGCCCAAGGACTGGAGACAGGTGGCAGGGGGGTGTGACTGTCACTTCTCGAATTGCCCACCAGCAATGGGTTGCAGTGGGTACTCTCTCTTTTCTTGAGACAGAGCCTTGCTCTGTCGCCCAGACTGGAATGCAGTGACGTGATCTCGGCTCAACACAACCTCCATCTCCCTGGCTCAAGCGATTCTCGTGCCTCAGCCTCCTGAGTAGCTGGGATTACAGGCGCACGCCACCACGCCCGGCTAATTTTTAGTAGAGATGGAGTTTCATCACGTTGGCAAGGCTGGTCTCAAACTCCTGGCTTCAAGTTGTCTGCCCACCTCAGCCTCCCAAAATGCTGGGATTGCAGGCATGAGCTGCCGCACCCAGCTCGCAGTGGGGATTTCTGATGGATGATGATTGTGACTGTGGTCTCTCATTGAATTGGCACTGGCTGGGGCCAGGGGGCGAGAGAGCTTGCCTGGGAGATTTCACCTGAGCCCGTGGTTTCTAGCTCTGAGCCACACAGAGGGGTCTGAACTCTTGCTGCCTTTGCAGGCCACCAGCATGCACCCCAAAAACAGGAACTGGGAGACTCCCCTCGGCTACTAGGGCGGAAGCACTGTGTACAGCTCTCCCTGCATCCCCCCAACCAGGTAGAAAGTCCACCTGCCTCATCCTGGCCCTTTCTGATGAGTGCTGGGTATCGCCCATCTCAGAGCCAGCCCAGGGCAAGGAGGGCTGGTCCAGGACAGGCCTCCAACCCCACCGCTGCACTCGGCAGTGCCGGGCATGGGAGGGCGCAGTCAGGGTGGGCAGGGGTCAGCCCAGGACACGGGACCATTTCCAGAATTGCAACAATGAGGCCCTGCCTCCTGGGCCATTGAGGCTTCCTTCGTGGGCCCTGCTAGTTCTCATGGCTGCTGGGAAGACGGACGGAGAGGCCACGAGGCCCCGGCGCTGTGTGGTGCTGCTCCTGTTCGCCTGTGATGTGCTACAACCCTGTGTCTTGGAGTTCTGAGAGCAAGGAGGTGGCCAGATGGGGACCGGCTCGACCTGCAGTGCTGTGGCCTCAGTACCACCAGCCGGGGGCCTGGCCCTGTTCTTCAACTGCAAGGCCATGTCTGGTCTCGCCCTAAATACGGGGATCCTCCGGCAGAGCTTTAGGAACTCCACCCTAATTGAATCTTTGACATTTTAGGGGGAAAAAAAAAAGTTTCGTCTAAGCCAATTAGTATTTAAACAGGTTCCTGGCGAGATCTGCAGAACCCCTCGGGGAGCGGCTGTTTTTAAGCACCTCTTTCAGAAGCTGGTGAGCTTGTCAGAAAGGGCTGGTGCACGCCAGGCCCTGGCACTGACCTGACGTCCTCAGGACCTCAGCGAACTGACTGCCGTGAGAAGGAACAAGCCTGGCCCCTGAAAGGGTGGTCCCCCTCAGGCTGCAGCCTCGTAGCTGCAGTGACTGAGAGTCCAGGGCGCTTTAAAACTGTGACTTCTTCTTCCCACAGGAATCTGGTACAATATCCTCAGAGGCATTGGGAAGCTTGCTGTCATTATCAATGTAAGTGACATCAGGGACCTGGGCGGAATGGTCCTGGCTGAGCTGCCAGGCGGCCGGGGGCCCCTCGGAGAAGCACTGGGCATAGGGTTTCCACTCCAGCCACGGTTCGGCCCAGGCTGCCGGGATTCTCTGGTTATAAATGTCCCTTGACCACGTGGAGTCGGGAGGGTGGGCTCTGAGGAGGCATAACTAATTCTCTTTAACGTTTTTCTGCAAGTTTTTAATTTTTTTAATTTTCTTTCTGAGACAGAGTCTCCGTCTGTGGTCCAGGCCGCAGCGCAGTGGCGCCATCTCGGCTCACTGCAACCTCTGCCTCCCAAGTAGCTGGGATTACAGACCCACACCACCACGCCCAGCTAATTTTTGTATTTTTAGCAGAGGTAGGGTTTCGACATGTTGACCAGGCTGGTCTCGAACTGACCTCAGGTGGTCTGCCCTCGGCCCCGCTCCCAAAGTGCTGGGATGACAGGCCTGAGCCTCCGTACCCAGCCTTTCTGCAAGCTTTGAGCAAAATCATTGACCGTGCCCACCTTGGCCTCTAAGTCCACTGAGAATAAACAAGAGGCAGAGATAGGAAGGAAGACAGAGACGGAGACACAGAGATTCCTCACTGGCAATCCTTCTGTTCTCTTATTTAAAGAAAACAAAGTTGATTTTTCTCCTTAATCCAAAACGTATGGCTGCTCTGTGGAGGTTTGGGAGATGCTGAAGCAGAGCGAGAAAGGAGCGTTTGTCAGCCTCACACACGGCTCCGCTGAGAATCACTGCTCCAGGCCCCTCCGCCCCCTCCCCAGCCCGGCGGCCCCTTCAGCCTCTCCTATCCCCAGGACTGCAGGCTCGGGCGGCCGGCCCTCAGCCTTCCCCGTCGGGGTCTGCCTGGCTCTGCCTATGGCCTGGATCTCCTGGGTTTAGCTGTGTCCAGCTGTCCCCAGCACATACTTCAATCCCAAGGCTGTATCCCAGGCATGAGAATCCCGGGCAGCCACAGGGAGTCCGCTGTCGCAGGGCCCCAGGGCTCTCATCCCTTCCACCCTCCAGCTGAGCCAAATCTTCCCCACCAAAAGGTGACACCATGCACATGGGGGACAGTGGGGTGGCTCCCCAGAGCTGACAGTCAATGCTCTTGCAAGGTTGGGATGCCAAGTTAGGGACTCAGGCCCGGAGAAGGGCCCCTCAGAGCCCTCGGACAGTGCCCTTTCCCAGCGGGCAGTGCCCTTTCCCAGCGGGCAACCCCTTCTGCCAGGCACGTGCTCCCACCAGATGATAGGGAGGCTGCAGGCAGAGTGTGCACGCGGGGACGGCTCCTTATCCCACCCAGACAAGGGAGCGCAGGGCCCTGAGGCAGGGGCTGCGCTGTGCTGGGTTGTGAGGCTGGAAACAGAGGTGCATCCTCTCTGCAGCAAGCGGGCACCGTGAGCAGCTACAGAACACAGGGGCACCTCCTGAGGACGACAGCAGCAGCAACAAGGACAGGCCGGGCGCGGTGTCTCACGCCTGTAATCTCCGCACTTTGGGAAGCTGAGGCAGGAGGATCGCTTGAGGCCAGAAGTTCGAGACCAGCCTGGCCAACATAATGAAACATAGTGAGACCTTGTCTCTTTAAAAAAAAAAAAAAAAAAAAAAAAGATAACAGGTGACATTCACGAGGCACCTAGAATGTTCTAGACCCTGCTAAGGTCTTTCCACACACCAGCCCACTAGTCTGCACACAGCCCTTGGACGTGGGGACTGTTATGGCACCAGAGGCACAGAGAGGTTAGGTGATTTGCCCAGGGCCACACAGCCACGTGACAGGCAGCCGCTGGGCCTCCGATTCCTCTTTTGTAAGCGTACCAGCCACAGCCAGGGCTGTAACAGCATGAGCTGGGTGAGGGCTCGACAGCCTACAAAACACTGTCCCTTCCTGCCACATTCCCTTCTCCAACACGCCCAGAGGCGCGGCGCATACATGGTGTGGGTGTTGTTAGCCCTGTTTTGACAAGAAGAAAATGGAAGCACAGAGAGGTTGGGTGATTTGCCAGAGGCCACACAGCCAGCGAGAGGCTTCCAGCGTCCACCTGGCACCTTCTCTCCTAGGAGTGCGCTGTCCCTGACCCCCGGGTGCTCTCCTTCAGCTGCCAGGGGGCTGAGAGGAGCACCCACGACCCTGCATCCATTCCGTCCACATGCCAAAGCTTTGCGGCTACAGTCCCTGCCAGGGGCAGCAGCATGTGGCCGGGGCGCAGTGTGGCTGTGGATGGGTCACCCCTGGTTGCGGCCAGCCCTTCTGTGCCCAGTCTGGGGCCCCCCTCACCGCCGTGTCCCCTGCGCAGGCCTTCGTGATCTCCTTCACGTCCGACTTCATCCCACGCCTGGTGTACATGTACATGTACAGTAAGGATGGGACCATGCATGGCTTCGTCAACCATACCCTCTCCTCCTTCAACGTCAGCGATTTCCAGAACGGCACAGCCCCCAGCGACCCCCTGGACCTGGGCTACGAGGTGCAGATCTGCAGGTACTGCCCCCGACCCCCACTCTTTGAAAAGCCACGTTTACTGCATTTCTGGGAGAGCCTGGGTTTGGGCGGGTCTCACATCATGGCAAGTCATGAAACAACTCAAACTTGCTTAAAAAGGAAAAAAAAAAAGGCCGGGCGCGGTGGCTCACGCCTGTCATCCCAGCACTTTGGGAGGCCGAGGCGGGTGGATCACGGGGTCAAGAGATCGAGACCATCCTGGTCAGCATGGTGAAACCCCGTCTCTACTAAAAATACAAAAATTAGCTGGGCATGGTGGCGCGTGCCTGTAGTCCCAGCTACTCAGGAGGCTGAGGCAGGAGAATTGCCTGAACCCAGGAGGCGGAGGTTGCGGTGAGCCGAGATCGCGCCATTGCACTCCAGCCTGGGTGACAAGAGAGAAACTCCGTCTCAAAAAACAAACAAACAAAAAAGCCGGTGCAGTGGCTCACACCCGTAATCCCAGCACTTTGGGAGGGCCAGGCAGGAGGATCGCTTGAGCCCAGAAGTTGGAGACCAGCCTGAGCCACATAGTAAGAAACCCCCCATCTCTACAAAAAAATGTTTAAATAGCCAGGACTTGTGGCACACATCTGTAGTTCTAGCTACTTGGGAGACTGAGGTGGGAGGATAGATTGAGTCTAGGAATTTGAGGCTACAGTGAGCTATGGTCACACCACTGCACTCCAGCCTGGCAACAGAGTGAGACCCTACCTATAATTTCAAAAAAAATCCATAAAATAAAATGAATAAAAAGATGCCTGAGGGGAGGAAATCAGAGGTGATTTACCAGTTCCTGTAACTAAGAAGCCCAGGATAGCTTCAGGCATGGCTGGATCCAGGAGCTACAGTTTGCCATCAGGCTGCACTCTGGCACCGCCTCTCCACTTTGATTTCCTCCGTCTGCATTGTTCTCTTGCTGGTGGAAAGGGTCCCCTGCAGCTCCTGGCTTATACCCTCTCTGCTCTGCAGCCCTGTGGAAAGGTCTCCTGTTTCCCAACAGTCAGCAAACGTCCAGGGACTGAGTCTTACTGGCCCATCTTGGGTCAGATGTCCATTCCTGAACCAACCACTATTGCCACCAGGAGGAGGGCTCACCTTGGCTTGGCCTGGGTCACGTGCCAGGGTGTGAAGTCATAGAGAATTGGAGGATCCTAAGAAAAACTGGGGTGCTGTGACTTGAAGAGGAGACAGACGCCAGCAGACAAAGCCTTGAGCACAGAGTGAAGAGGGAGGAGCTGGCACATGCGGCCTCTGACACTGGGAGGCCAGGGCTGCTCGTCCCCGTGGGAAAGTGGGTTATGCAACTTCTGCCTGGCCCAGCAGCTGGCACCAGAGCCATGGCCCAGCCCCATCCTGTCTCAGAGGTTGGCAGCACAGTGCTGAACAGGCCCTCAGAAACTCCCATCCAGCTCCCTCCAGAAATCAAGCTCCGTAGGCAAAGGTCCTACCTGTTGGGCATCCCCCGGAATTCTCCATCCCTGGAGTGGGGTCTGGCACACAGTAGTTGGTCAATAAATGCTTATGACACGAGGAAGTGAGGGAATGCCCAGACTGAGGCCCAGAGAGGTCAAGTGATTACCCAGGGCACACACAGCAAGGCAGTAGTTCGAGAGGGCAAGCACCAGGGATGTGGGTCCAGGCCAGGGCTATGCCTACAGGGCCAGCTGGTCCCTCTCCTGGCCTCCCTGACTGACCTTTTAGTGACCAGCAGGGGCACACCTGCAGCTCAGCCCCCAGAAACCCTGCCCCTAGTGGAGGCATTTCTGTCCAGCTTTGGGAAGCTTTTCCAGTGCAGGGTGGGGATGTCAGCTCCATTCAAACGGAGTTGCAGCTGATGTGTGGCATGCCCCAGATTTGGGGAGCTGTGGAGGGAGGAAGGCTTTAGGCAGAGACCTCACACTGCTCCCACAGACCCTGGGCATCTCTGTGAAAAGGGGAAGGGGCTGGGGAGAACGGAAGCACGGGCAGCCGTCATGAACGGGGTGGGCCTCCCTCCTGAGGCTCCAGTCATTTCCATGGAAGAGCCAAGGTCAGTGGCAGGACCTCAGGGGGAGGGGCGCGAGTCAGCTTGACTCTCCACGCCCGGAATCCGTCCGTCCGCCACATCGAACTAAAGCTGGTAACTCGAGAACCAGGGCAGCCGTGTTCCTAGAGATAAGGAGGTGAGGCGCTGCGGCAGCCCCAGAAGAGAAGAGGAGAAGCCCCCGAGCCCCGGGTGGGGCGGGCCGGGCGGGGCCGGCTGCCTGACAGGCCCCTGCCTGCGCCAACGGTATGCTTAGCTTCCTTCTTCCGCAAACGTTTGATAAACTGTTTAAGTTACTTTGATCGAATGTTCGGGGTTTGCTTCTGTTGGGTTTTTTGATGTGCTGGTTGGTTTGCATTTTCTTTTTTTCCTTTTTGAAACAGAGTCTCATTCTGTCACCCAGGCTGGAGTGCAGTGGTGCAATCTCGGCTCACTGCAGCCTCTGCTTCCCGGGTTCAAGCCATTCCCCTGCCTCGGCCTCCCGAGTAGCTGGGACTACAGGCGCCCACCGCCACACCCAGCTAATTTTTGTATTTTTCGTAGAGACCATATTGTTCAGGCTGGTCTCGAACTCCTGATCTTAGGCTATCCGCCCACCTCCGCCTCCCGAAGTGCTGGGATCACAGGTGTGAGCCCCCGCGCCCGGCCGGGTTTGCTTTTTGTAGAAACAGGGTCTCGCTTTGTGGCCCTGGCTGAAGAGAAGTGACATGTTCAAAGCTCACTGTAGCCTCAACCTCCAGGGCTCAGGTGATCCTCCCACCTGAGCCTCCCGAGTAGCTGGGAATACAGGCATGCACCGCCATGCCCGGCTAATTTTTTGTATTTTCGTAGAGACAGGGTTTTACTGTGTTGCCCAGCCTGAGACGACAGTACTGAGGTTGCAGGCACGAGCCACCACACCTGGCTGATGAGGCGCTTACGGTTTTTTCTTCGATAGTTTCCCTCAAAGAGAGGATGGACTGGAGAGGTGGTTTTCAAACTGGGTTCCATGGAACCCATCCTGGAGTTCTACGGAGCATGGGGGTTGGGTTGAGGTTCCGGGGGTTCAAGCTTGGGGAACCCCCACCACTTCAACCAAGTAGGCTCAGCACTCTTGGGGCCCTATGGGAGTTGCCAGTGAGACTTCTTTTGGGAACAAAGGGTCCAGTGCTTTTAAAAGTTTGGAATTGGCCGGGTGCAGTGGCTCACGCCCATAATCCTAACACTTTGGGAGGCCAAGGCAGGTGGATCACAAGCTCAAGAGTTTGAGACCAGCCTGGCCAACATGGTGAATCCCCATCTCTACTAAAAATAAATAAATAAATACAAAAATTGCCGGGCGCGGTGGCTCAAGCCTGTAATCCCAGCACTTTGGGAGGCCGAGGCGGGTGGATCACGAGGTCAAGAGATCGAGACCATCTTGGTCAACATGGTGAAACCCCGTCTCTACTAAAAATACAAAAAATTAGCTGGGCATGGTGGTGCGTGCCTGTAATCCCAGCTACTCCGGAGGCTGAGGCAGGAGAATTGCCTGAACCCAGGAGGCGGAGGTTGTGGTGAGCCGAGATCACGCCATTGCACTCCAGCCTGGGTAACAAGAGCGAAACTCCGTCTTAAAAAAAAATAATAATAAAAATAAAAAATGAATAAATAAATAAATAAATACAAAAATTAGCCAGGCATAGTGGCGGGCACCCGTAGTCCCAGCTACTCGGGAGGCTGAAGCAGGAGAATCGCTTGAACCTGGAAGGCGGAGGTTGCAGTGAGCGGAGATGGTGCCATTGCACTCCAGCCTGGGCCACAGAGTGAGACTCTGTCTCAAAAAGAAAAGTTTGGACTCTCCTGGTCCACATGGTCCCCACCCTTGATTCCGTGAGCCCACAGCTGGGCCTCGGGAATACTTCCTGCCACACGTGTTTTACACGAAGCCCGTCCGGTCCTGCCTGTTCCATGGGGGGTCCTGCCCACCCCCCTCCACTGTGGAGAGAGACTCCCCGGGTGCAGAGCCACGGGCTGCTCGCCCAAGAGAGGGCTGCCCTCCTTGGGCAGCTGAGCCTGTCCGGGCAGCCCCCGAGCTGAGCCCCGCCGAAGCCCCACCCTCGACTCTGCCACCGTCTTTTACAGGTACAAAGACTACCGAGAGCCCCCGTGGTCGGAAAACAAGTACGACATCTCCAAGGACTTCTGGGCCGTCCTGGCCGCCCGGCTGGCATTTGTCATCGTCTTCCAGGTGCGGCGGGTCCCGCTGTGTTTCCGGTTTGGGGATGGAGGCCCTGAGGGGCCACCCTGTGCCCACAGTCTGGAAGGCAGGAGCTGCCAGAGCCACGGGTTCAGAGCCTCCACCAGAGGCTTGGAGAACTTGCTCTGGGACACCCGAGGAGGGGACCCGGCTGGCCGCAGGCCCCCTGTACCCACAGGGCCCAAGACAACTTCATGAGAGAGGAAGGCAAAGAGAGGGGCCGGATGAGCACCGGCAGAAGGGTTCGGACTTGCTGGTGGGTTTAACCCAGTAGAAGTTGTTTTTTTTTTTTTAGCTGGAGTTTCACTCTTTGTCGCCCAGGCTGGAGTACAGTAGCACCGTCTTGGCTCACTGCAACCTCCGCCTCCCGAGTTCAAGCGATTCTCCTGCCTCAGCCTTCCGAGTAGCTGGGATTGCAGGCACCTGCCACCACACCTGGCTAATTTTTGTATTTTTGGTAGAGACAAGGTTTCACCGTGTTGGCCAGGCTGGCCTTGAACTCCTGACCTCAGGTGATCCGCCCGCCTCGCCCTCCCAAAATGCTGGGATTACAGGCGTGTGCCACCGGAGTTTTCTTTATTGAACAAGACAGGGCTGGCGCAGTGGCTTGCACCTATAATCCCAGCACTTTAGGAGTTCGAGGCAGGCAGATCACCTGAGGTCAGGAGTTCGAGACCAGCCTGGCCAACCTGGTAAAACTCTGCCTCTACTAAAAATACAGAAATTAGCTGGGTGTGGTGGTGCACACCTGTGAGTCCAGCTACTTAGGAAGCTGAGGCAGGAGGATCACTTGAACCCAGGAGGCAGAGGTTGCAGTGAGCTGAGATCTCGCCACTGCACTCCAGCCTGAGCAACAAGAGTGAAACCCTAACTCAAATAAAAAAAAAAAAAAAACAAGCAAGAAAGAGACATAGAGAAAGGGGCCCCCACCTCTGTCCCCGTCTCGTTCTCACACCATGTCTGTGGTAGCAGGCAGAGCCAGGACAGACAGGAAGACAGGAGAGCAGTGGGCTCTCAGGTGACCCCACACACAGCCAGCAGCCATGGGACCCAGCCCCCACTGACCCAGCCTCTGGGGAAGGATCTGAGCCAACTTTCTGAGGCCAGAGGGACTCCCCGTGGAGCAGACCCCAGGCTAGGGTGCCAGTTGTGCAGTGGCGGCTGACGTCCTGGATGGGGGGCACCCTGGGCTGTGGGTTCTGCTCACCGGTGTCCCTCTAACCTTGATGAAGTTGATGCTAGGAAGTCAGTAGCCCAAGAGCTCTGATTCTGGAATCCCCAGGACTGGGTTCAAGTCCCAGCTCTGTCACAGGGCAGCCCCTTCCACTCGTCTGAGCTCGGTGGCCTCATCTGTCAGCTTTTCACAGCAAGCAGTGCAAAAGGTGTATGGGGCTGGGTTCCGCAGACCAGAGCCTGAGAGCTCAGCCAGGAGGGGTGTCAGCCAGAAACAGCCCGGCCTCATCCCAAGGGAGCCCCGGAGCATACATGGCACCCCAGACTGGTCTCACCTGGAGGCAAGGCAGCCCCAGATGGGCCAGTCACTGCTTGGGCTGTCCAGGCTGGGAAGAGGGAGATGGGAGGGGCATACTTTCTGCAGCTGTAAGCGTGAGCAGCCAACCCCAGCCACAGCTGGCACCTGGGAGCGCCAACCAGGAGAAGACAGCATTCGAGGTGGCACTCGGGAGCCTGCTCACACATGCTTGCTGGACAGGCATTCAGCAAACAGCAAGAGTCAGTTTCTCAGGCGAGGCGCAGGGGCTCAGGCCGGTAATCCCAGCAGTTTGGGAGGCCATGGTGGGTGGATCATGAGGTCAGGAGTGCAAGACCAGCCTGGCCCATCTCTACTAAAAATACAAACAATTAGCCGGGTGTGGTGGCACGCGTCTGTAATCCCAGCTACTCGGGAGGCTGAGGTGGAGAATCGCAAAAACCCAGGTGGCGGAGGTTGCAGTGAGCCGAGATCGCGCCACTGCTCTGCAGCCCGGGCAACAGCGAGACTCCATATAAAACAAAATTCAGTTTTTCCGTAAAAACTGACTTACGTTGCCTTCTATCCACCAGAAAGGTCTCCATGGAGGAGGTCGATGTTCGGGGGACCCTGGGAGGCTTCGCAAACTGTAAAAGTTTGATCCATTTGCGGCTCTTTCTAGTTTTATGCTTTCCCCCAAAGCCTCGATGCTTGTTGGATTTGGCGATGTGCGACCCATCAGGTCACTTCCCGAGTCTCCTGGTCAAGGAATTCAGAATGACTCAGATAATTTTCCCACAATAACTGAGTTCAGATTTGCTCGAGAAAGTCGGCCAGCATTTCTCAAGGGCCTGCGGGGTGGTGGTTCTGGGCCTCCTTCCTACCTGCAGGGAAACTGAGGCGCAGGGAGGTCAAAGGGCCAGGAGGTCACGGGGTGGCGCTCCGCCAGGCGGGGGCCAGGCAGAGAGGCGGGGGGCACTTCCCCAGCTGCCACCCTCCTCCCTGCTGCCATGCACTGCCCTCCTCCTTCCAGAACCTGGTCATGTTCATGAGTGACTTCGTGGACTGGGTCATCCCGGACATCCCCAAGGACATCAGCCAGCAGATCCACAAGGAGAAGGTGCTCATGGTGGAGCTGTTCATGCGGGAGGAACAGGACAAGCAACACCTGCTGGTCACGTGGATGGAGAAGCAGCGGCAGAAGGACGAGGCGCCATGCAACCACCACAACCCCAAAGCCTGCCCCGACAGCCTCGGCAGCCCGGCCCCCAGCCAGGCCTACCACGGGGGCGTCCTGTAGCTACCCAGCGGGGCTGGGCAGGCCAGCCGGGCATCCTGACCGACAGGCGCCCTCTCCCGGGGCAGGCAGCTGCTGGCTCCCACCAGGGCCTGGAGGCTCCTGGGTTTTCTGCAAACATGGAGGACCACTTTCTAATAGAACATTTTCCTTTCTTCTTTCTGTTTTCTTTCCCTTGTTTTTGCACAGAGCCACTAGGCAGGGAATTTTTTTTCAATCTGTAGTTTTCAAGGTGAATCAAAATGATGGCTGGTAATAAAGCAATCAAGTAGCAAAGGCAGGTGCTTTGCAGAAAGAATGCTTGGAAACGCGAGTCTCCCTGGCGGCGAGCAGTGAGCAGAGGCCAATAGAAACCCTCCTTTCAATCCCCCTAATGCCTTAAGATAGATGCAAAATGGTAAGCCAAGGCATCGTGCAAAAGCTGGTGCGAGGCTTCAGGGAAAATGGAAAAAGCAAGAAAGAATAATGATGGCTTCTGGTTCCAGAAGGTGTCACCTGCCTGTTTCAGAAAAGCTCGACTTTCAATCACCTTTTCCTTCCTCAGTTCAGTGGCTGAGGCACTCTGGGCAGAGCGAGAAGTGTCGCAGCGCTGACCGCACGGGGGCGGGGGGCATCCCAGCTATTCCTGGAAAGCTAGAAGTGGGCACAGGTGTCCCTGACTGAGCAGGAACCAGCACCCTTGGCGTCCCCGGCAGGCCTTGCTGTCAGCCACACACCTGCCGCGTGGCCCCAAGCTGACCTCAGAGCTGTTCATCTTCCTTATGCAACAAAACTGGTTGACCAGAAAATGGGCAGGGAGAGAGGACCTCAGAAGCATTTCCACAGATGGCGTCAGGGTTTCGAGAAGTCTTTCGGCTTCCCAGAATCCCCTGGAAGCTTTAGAATATTCATGGTTTTTTGGTGTGTTTTTTTTTTCAAAAATCAATTATGTGGTAGATTGAGGATATTTTTTCTGTAGCCCAAAGGTGGAGGGAGTTTATTAATTAACCAAATATCATTGAGAGAAATTTAAAATACTGTTAACTACCAAAGATTTTTATTAATAAAGGCTTCTATTTTGGTAACACTTCTCTATATTTTTACTCACAGGAATGTTGCTGTTGACAATTATTTTAAAAGTGTATAAAACCAAGTCTCATAAATTACCTGAGTGATCTAAATCTGCAGCAATGATACTAAACAACTCTCTGAAATTTCTCAAGCACCAAGAGAAACATCATTTTAGCAAAGACAAGGAGGCAAAGCATAAACATATTTGTCTTGAACACCTCATTGATGTGACGTTGATGCTCCCGTTAATCTGCCAACTGTGATCAAAGTTTGTGGGTGTTGTAGATTTCCATTATTTGCTAAAATCATGCAATCTGATGCTTCTCTTTTCTCTTGTACAGTAAGTAGTTTGAAATGGGTTTTGTATATAAATACTGTATTGAAAAAGTAGGCGATTACCAAAAATCCTTTTATGGAAACCGTTTTTTTAAAAAGTGAATGTACACAAACCCACAGAAGACTGTGGCTGGGCATTCATCTAAATAAATTTGAGTCTACGACACTTTTCTCACTTGAATGCTGTCTGTGTGACATCCTCCCGGGAAGCTCAAAGTCCGGTGGATCCCGCAAACTCAGCACCGACTGGCAGGCGTCTCTTTCCCGTGCTGCCAGCATGTGGGTTGCTCTAAACGTTCTTGGGACTTCATCTCTCTGGGAGTGTGTGCATTTGTGGTGCACACGTGTGTGCTTATTCATTTGCATGTGCTTTGCATTTACCATATGCACACATTTGCATTTGCTGTGTGCATGTGCATGTGTGTTTACATGTTGGTGTACATCACACGTGTATTTGCTTGTATGTGCATATGGGTGCAGGGGTTTGTGCATGTCCACATGCGTGCACATGTGCATACATGTACATATGTCTATCTGCGCATGCACGTATGTATGCAGTGTGTGTGTGCTTGTGAATGTGTGTGTTTGTTTGCCTGGTCTGTGTGTGTATTATCCATTCTCACACTGCTATAAAGAACTACCTGAGGCCGGGCATGGTGGCTCATACCTGTCATCCCAGCACTTTGAGAGACCAAGGTGGGTGGATCACTGGAGGTCAGGAGTTTGAGACCAGCCTGGCCAACATGGAGAAATCCCATCTCTACTTAAAAAAAAAAAAAAAAAAAAAAATTATCTGGGCATGACCTGTCATCTCAGCTACTCGGGAGGCTGAGGCAGGAGAATCACTTGAACCTGGAATGTGGAGGCTGCAGTGAACTGAAATCGTGCCATTGCACTCTAACCTGGTTGACAGAGTAAGACTCCATCTCAAAAAAATATACATAAATAAATAGAACTACCTGAGACTGGCTAATTTATGAAGAAAAGAGGTTTAATTGACTCACGCCTTTGCATGCTTAACAGGAGGCATAACTGAGAGGCCTCAGGAAACTTAATGATCGTGCCAGAAAGTGAAAGGGAAGCAAACACGTTTTCACAATGGTGGAGCAGGAGAGAGCAAGGGGGGACGTGCCACACTTCCAAGCCATCAGATTTTGTGAGAACTCACCCACTACCACGAGAACAGCATGAGGGAAAGGCGCCCATGATTCAGTCACCTCCCACCAGGTCCACCCTTGACACATGGGGATTACAATTCGACATGAGATTTGGGCCGGGCGCCGTGGCTCACACCTGTAATCCCAGTACTTTGGGAGGCTGAGGAGGGCGGATCACAAGGTCAGGAGTTCAAGACCAGCCTGGCCAACATGGTGAAACCCTGTCTCTACTAAAAATACAAAAATTAGCTGGGTGTGGTGGTGCGTTCCTGTAATCCCAGCTACTCAGGAGGCTGAGGCAGAATTGCTTGAACCAGGTCCCGGAAGGTGGAGGTTGCAGTGAGCTGAGATTGCGCCACTGCACTCCAGTCTGGGCTACAGAGTGAGACTCTGTCTCAAAAAAAAAAAAAATGTGAGAGCTGGGTGTGGACACAGAGCAAAAACACGTCAGTGTGCATCACCCCAGTGTTCACACACGTTTGCCTTAGCCTGTGTTTGTATGTGCATGTGTGCTGTGTGTGTATATGTGCTGGTATGTGTGCATATGTGCTGTGTGTGTGCATATGTGCTGGTGTGTGTGCATATGTGCTGTGTGTGTGCATATGTGCTGGTGTGTGTGCATATGTGCTGTGTGTATGCATATGTGCCGGTGTGTGTGCATATGTGCTGATGTATGTGTGTGCATATGTGCTGTGTGTGTGCATATGTGCTGGTGTGTGTGTGTGCATATGTGCTGGTGTGTGTGCATATGTGCTGTGTGTGTGCATATGTGCTGATGTATGTGTGTGCATATGTGCTGTGTGTGTGCATATGTGCTGGTGTGTGTGTGCATATGTGTTGGTGTGTGTGCATATGTGCTGTGTGTGTGCATATGTGATGTATTGTGTGCATATGTGCTGTCTGTGTGCATATGTGCTGTGTGTGTGCATATGTGCTGGTGTGTGTGCATGTGTGCTGTGTGTGTGCATATGTGCCGGTGTGTGTGTATATGTGCTGGTGTGTGTGCATATGTGCTGTGTGTGTGCATATGTGCTGATGCGTGTGCATCTGTGCTGTGTGTGTGCATATGTGCTAGTGTATGTGTGTGCATATGTGCTGGTGTGTGTGCATATGTGCTTTGTGTGTGCATATGTGCTGGTGTGTGTGCATATGTGCTGTGTGTGCATATGTGCTGTGTGTGTGCGTATGTGCTGGTGTGTGTGCGTATGTGCTGGTGTGTGTGCGTATGTGCTGGTGTGTGCATATGTGCTGTGTGTGCATATTTGCTGGTGTATGTGTGTGCATATGTGTTGTGTGTGTGTGCATATGTGCTTTGTGTGTGCATATGTGCTGTGTGTGTGCATATGTGCTGTGTGTGTGCATATGTGCTGGTGTGTGTGCATACGTGCTGATGTGTGTATGTGCTGTGTGTGTGCATATGTGCTGGTGTATGTGCGTATGTGCTGTGTGTGTATGTGCTGGTGTGTGTGTGTACGTATGTGCTGGTGTGTGTGCATGTGTGCTGGTGTGTGTGTGTGCTTGTATGCATGCGCACGTGCCACGTATTCCTTCTGAGTGTGAGTGTGTGTGTGTTGGGATGGGGGATTGTGGTCACGCTTTCTCAGCAGGGTCTTCCCAGATCCCCATGTCTTAACCTTTAATCCCACAACCCAGCAGACTAGAATTCAGGTTTCACGGACCCCAAAACCTTTCGGGACTGACCTTGGGTTGCCAATGTTTTCATCTGGGCAAGTGGGGATTTTTTTTTTTTAGAAACACCACCTATAATCACTATCACTTCATAAAAGAATGTATATTTTTAACACCAAAATGTCAGCAAGGTAGCACAGGGCTTCTGACTGGGGACACCCCTTGTGCAGCCCTCGGCCTGGCCCACCTTCCTCTCACTGCCGGGACCAGGCAGGGCCTCTTCCCACCCGCGGCAGGCATCAGGCGCCCCCTCGGGCTGGCTCTCCTCAGCACAGCACCTTGCCACCTTGGCGGGGACAACCTCCTAAAGCTTAGGCCCCACTTCCTGGATCCTGTAGGGAGGGCCCCGGGAGAACGGCACCCCAGGATCGGCACCGCAGGAACCCCTTCCCTCTGCCCTCCGGTCTCCATGGGTCCTCTCAGAGCCTGGGAGGGCTTCAGCCACATCTGAGAAATAAAGAAACAGGCTCTTCACCAAGCTTTAATGCCAAGTCTCACAAACTTGGAAGGCCAGACCTCACAAACGTGGAACATTCAAGAAACATTTATTGAAGTCCTACTGTAGGCTGAGTGCAGTGGCTCATGCCTGCAATCCCAGCACTTTGACAGGCCCAGGCAAAAAGATTGCTTGAGCCCAGGAGTTCCAGACCAGCCTGGGCAACATAGCAAGACCCTATCTCTACAAAAAATAAAAAAAAAAAGTAGCCGGGCCTGATGGCAACCACCTGGCGTCCCAGCTCCTCTGGAGAATGAGGTAGGAGACTCGCTTGAGCCCAGGAGGTCAAGGCTGTGGTGAGCTATGATTGCACCACTCCACTCCAGCCTGGGCAAGCGAGCAAGACTCTGTCCAAAAACACAAATAAAAGTTAGACCAGGCACAGTGGCCCATGCCTGTAATCCTAGCACTTTGTGAGGCCCAGGTGGGTGGATCACCTGAGACCAGAAGTTAAGAGACCAGCTTCGCCAACAAAGTGAAACCCAGTCTCTACTAAAAATATAGATACCAAAAAATAAAAATAAAAATGAACTCCACTGTGTGTCACTAGGAAGAGAAGGGTGGAGACCGAGGACACAGCCACTTCCCTCCCAGATGACATCCTCACACAGGAAGGCAAATGCTGAACCGGACACCCAACAGTGGAACCAGACAACTTCGGACAAGGGGGTGCTGATGGCAGTAACGCAGGGAGTATGCCTTATTGAGGGTGACGACGCTGTGCCGGAGGCCCCGGACCTGAGCAGCCAGGAGCCAGAAACATGCAACAGAGGGACCAGCAGGTGCGGAGGCCGAAGCAGCAGCCGCTGGATGAGCTCCGGGAGCAGAGGGGCAGGGAGGTGACGGGAGACGCTGGAGTGGTGGCTAGAGCCAACTCGTGCAGGGCTCCGGCTGAGTGGACGCTTTGAACTTGGTGGTAGGTGCCCTGGGCGGGGCTGGGTGGTGTCTTTGAGGGCAGCGATGGGATCTGATGTACGTTTGAGGTCATGGCCGCTGTAGGGTGGAAACTGCAGCCAGTCCCACTATTACACAGACGGGCACAGGAAGCTCAGAGAGGCTCAGGGCCCCACTGCAGCCATCCGCAAGCTGGCAGCACACCATCCCTCAGCCCCAGAGACCTGGTGCAAAGAGTCTTCTGCTACTGGTCCCTGGGGTCGCGTGGCTGGGTGCAGGGTTGGGGGCAAGCCCAGCAGGCCCTGAGGTCTGAGGGCACCAGCTGCACCCTGGAGCCCAGCAAGGCCACACTGGTGTCCGGCCATGAGGATTCTGCCGCTCTCCTCTGAGGGTGGAGGCTGACCACGAATAGCATCCAGCCCAAGACGACCGCTGTTTGGTAGGCTCGGCGTTTGTTAACTTCTGCAGTTAACTTAATACATAAAAACCCGGCATTTGGCCAGGCGCGGTGGCTCAAGCCTGTAATCCCAGCACTTTGGGAGGCCGAGGCGGGTGGATCACGAGGTCAAGAGATCGAGACCATCCTGGTCAACATGGTGAAACCCCGTCTCTACTAAAAATACAAAAATTAGCTGGGCATGGTGGCGCGTGCCTGTAGTCCCAGCTACTCAGGAGGCTGAGGCAGGAGAATTGCCTGAACCCAGGAGGTGGAGGTTGCTGTGAGCCAAGATGGCACCATTGCACTCCAGCCTGGGTAACAAGAGCAAAACTCTGTCTCAAAAAAAAAAAAAAAAACCCGGCATTTGAAGCCCACATTTGTGTGTTCTCCTGAGAAGTCACACCTGCTGCTGCACAGCCCCCAGGTCACGTTCTCACATTCGACCACAGTCCGGTGCGGCCTGCCCTTCCCAAGATGGTGCCTGTGTTCGCCAGTATCCCCACCCTCCCAAACATGCCTGCCCACTGGCTCCAGGGGCAACTGAGGCTGTGGCCTTTCCAGACAAGCCTCAGACCAATGTGCCTGGCTACGGATCTAGAACCAGCAGTGGACTCAGAGCTTGGCCAAAGTATGTGCTTGAAGCAGGGCTGTCTTCAGCCCAAGGCTGGACTCAGAGCCCTGCCCAAGGCACTCACATCACCAAGTCCCACACACACACTCATGTGCCCCCAACCCCAGGTGATATGTGTCCTCACATGTCAAGCAACACTCATTTACCTGCCCAGGTTTTGTAAGAGCCACAGCAAAGAAGAGACATTTTAACATGTGCCAGAAAACAGGCCAGAAGGAAGTACTGGCACAATGCCAGGCACAGAGGAGGCACCAGAAAGTGCTGAATGGATGAATAAGCAAGTGAGGAATCAATGGATAGATAAATGCGGGATACATGGATGAATGTTTGGATGGCGGATGGATGGATGAGTGGATGGGAGGATGGGTGGATGGATAAATGGATGGTTGGATGTGTGGAGGGATGGATGGGTGAATGGTGGATGGGTGGATGGATAGATGTGTGGATGGGTGGATAAATGGATGGATGGATGGTGGATGGGTGAATGGATGAATAGATGGGTGGATGGACTGGGTGGATGGTGGATGGGTGGATGGATAGATGTGTGGATGGATGGATGGATGGTGGATGGGTGAATGGATGGATGGATGGATGGACTGGGTGGATGGTGGATGGGTGAATGGATAGATGTGTGGATGGATGGATAAATGGATGGATGGATGGTGGATGGGTGAATGGATGGATGAATTGGGTGGACGGATGTAGGGGGAGATCCCATAAATGCTGAGGCAGGAGCAAAAGGCCTCGGCCTATTTCCATATAAATAATGAAGAAGAAAGTAACTAGAAATATAACCATAGTAGTTATTATTCATATGTGATCTTGGTTATTCATAGGTGATCTTAATTCTTTTACTAATGCCTCTCAGGTCGGAAGTGTGAACCCGGGGTGGCATTGTGAAATAAATGACACTAAGGCAAGATGCTCTAAGCCCTCTGTCACACCCACATAAGGGCTGCTGGAGGGTGCCTTGGCTGTGCGGCAGCGCCAGTGCTGGGAAAGCTCCCGCTGTTTAGCCAGCTAGGGAAGGAGACGTCCAAAATAGCTGAGACGTCTCCTTCCCCAGAAGAGTGAGGAGAAAACTCTGCTCCTCCAAGCTCTTGTGGGAGGCCTGATGCTGTCAGGGGGCCCACCAACATCTAGGGGCTTAACTGTCTCTATGTGATGCTGTGCTTCAGTGGTCACGTTCCATGGCTACTCTCATATTCTGGCTCTAATTCTGCACCTAGTTCCTTTTTTCTTAGAAAAGATTATCAGTAATAGTAATATAAATCTTAATGTTTTGGTTCTTTCTTAATAAGTATGGAAAAAGTGTTGAAGCATTATGCTCTTTACCTCACTTTGGGTGCCAGAAATTCCTGAATCCTCACCTGAACAACACGTGACGTACTTGCCCCTACCACTGTCACGCCCTATGTACGCTGCCCCCAGTCTCCGACCACCAAGACCACACCCTACCTACCCTGCCCGCAGATTTGCAATTCAATAAAATTGAGAGTGTCCCGGGGGCCACTGCTGGTCTCCACGATTTGGGTAGCAGTGAACCCCTGGGCCCAGACTCTCTTTTCTCAATCTCTGTGTCTTGTGTCTTTTATTTCTACAATTTCTCTTCTCCTCACCAGCCAGGAGGGGCTCACAGAACCCTGTAGGGCTGGACCCTACAGATGGATTTGGTGAATAGATGGATGGATGGATGGATGAACAGGTGGGTGGATGGATGACGGATGGATGGATGGATGGTGGATGGGTGCATGGGTGGGTGAATGTGTGGACGGGTGGATTGAGTGGATGGATAGATGGATGGATGGATGTGTGAATGGATGGGTGGGTGGATGGATGGATGGATTGGTAGATGAATGAGTGAATGGATGGATATGTGGATGGATGGATGGATGGATTGGATGAAATAATAGGGGAATGGAGGGATATGTGGATGGATGCTGGATGAATGGATGGATGGACGGTGAATGAGTGAGTGATGTATGGATGAATGAATGGATGGATTGGGTGGATGGATGGATAGATGGATAAATGGATGCTAGATGAATGGATAGATGGTAGATGGCAGGATGGATGTGTGGATGGATGGATGGATGGATGGTGGATGGATGTGTAGATGGATGGATGGATGGATGGATGGATGTGTAGATGGATGGATGGTTGGGTGGATGGATGGATGGATGGATGGTGGATGGGTGGATGGATGTGTAGATGGGTGGATGGATGTGTAGATGGATGGATGGTTGGGTGGATGGATGGGTGCATGGATGAACGGATGGATGGATTTGGTGGATGGATGGATGGATGGTGGATGGCTGGGTGGATGGAAGGATGGATGGATGTGTGGATGGATGAATGCTGGATGAATGGATAGATGGTGGATGAGTGAGTGGATGTGTGGATGAATGAATGGATGGATTGGGTGGGTGGGTGGATGGATGGAGGGATGTGTGGATGGATGGTGGATGGATGGATAGATGGTGGATGGATAAATGGATAGAAGGATGGATGGATGTGTGGGTGGGTGGATGGATGGATACTGGATGAATGAATTGACAGATGATGGATGGGTGGATGGATGTGTGGATGGAGGATGGATTGTTGGATGGATGGGTGGATGGATGGATATGAGTATGGATGAATTGATGAGGGGATGGATGGATGGATAGATGGGTGGATGGATTGGCGGATGGATGGAAAATAGGCTGACAACTGGGTCTTTTGCCTCCAAGCAGAGTGGGCCTCAGGATCAAGTTAGCAGGGGTGTTCATGGAGGAGGTAAGCGGGTAGCGGGAGGTAAACGTGATGCCTTCTGACCCGAAGACATGCTCACAGCGGGCAGCTCACCTCCCCTCACTCACACAGCCTTGGCAGAAGAGCAAATGGCAAAGAGACAGCTTATGCCTGGAGACATGGGACCAGGCCAGGCATTTTTGCCTGGCTTCCTCAGATGGGATGGTGTCTGCTGCCCCTGCCGGAGCCTGCCCAGAATGCGGCCACAGAGCAAAGGCTCAGTAGACACCCAAGTCTGATTTCCTCAGCCCTGCCAAGTAACGTATTTACTGTCTTCCACCTCCCTTCCCTTCTTCCCCTCCCCCCTACACAATTTTCATTAAAGTATAACATACAAAAAATTGCACAAAAGTGCACGGTCCACTTCCACAAAAAAATACACACTTTTTGGGCTGGGCACAGTGGCTCATGCCTGTAATCCCAGCACTTTGGGAAGCTGCGGTCAGAGGATCACTTAAGTCCACGAGTTCGAGACCAACCTGGGCAACATGGCAAGATCTCATCTCTACAAAAAAATAATTAAGAAAGCTAAAAATTAGCCAGGTGTGGTGGCATGTACCTGTAGTCCCAGCTACGTGGGAGGCTGAGCCGGGAGGATGGCTTCAGCCTGAGAGATTGAGGCTGCAGCGAGCCATGATTGTGCCGCTGTACCGCAACCTGGGCAACAGAGGAGGAATTTGTCTCCAAAAGAAAAACAAAAACCCACTTCTGTGGCCAGGAGTTAGACACCGAATGTCATCGCACATCCCAAGTATCCGCCCAAACTCCTTTCTCCCTGCTGTTGCCACTGCCGGGACCGGCCCCAGCCTCTGCCGCAGAAATGCTTTCCCTTGCTTTGGCTGGTTGGTGGCTGCTGCCCTCTGCTGGCTATCTGCAGGAGCTGCACCCGGACGGGCAAGGCCCCACACCTGTCACCTACCTTACTTGGTTTTGTGGTTAAGACAGAGTCTTCCTCTGTCGCCCAGGCTGGAGTGCAGTGGTGCAGTCTCCGCTCACTGCAACCTCTGAGTCTCCCAGGTTCCAGCAATTCTCCTGCCTCAGCTTCCCGAGTAGCTGGGACTACAGGTGCCCGCCACCATGCCCAGCTGATTTTTCTATTTTTAGTAGAGACAGGTTTCACCATATTGGCCAGGCTGGTCTCAAACTCCTGACCTTCTGATCCACTCACGCCAGTCTCCCAAAGTGCTGGGATTCCAGGCGTGAGCCACTGCGCCCGGTCAGGCTTAGCTTTCTGTTAGGTTGGTGCAAAGCTGCAATTACGTGTGCACCAACCTAAAATATTTTCTGCCGTGGCAAATGACCACCAACTCTGTGGCCCAAAACAACATGAATTTATTCCCTTACCGTAGGTCAGGTGCTGGCACAGTTCTCACTGGGGTAAAATCGACCTGCCAGCAAGGCTGGCTGCCTGTGGAAGCTCCAGGGGAGAAGCCATCAGCCTTCTCCAGCATCCAGAGCCCCCAGCCTTCCCGCCTGTGACCCAGTTGCTGACCACGTCTTCACACTGCCTCTTCTCTGGTTCTTCTTGTACGAGGATTCATGATTAAACTGGGTCTGTGAGGATAAGTCCCAAAGCTCTGTCTTCACGGCATCTTTTTTTTTTTTTTTTTTTTTTTGAGATGGAATTTCACTTTTGTCACCCAGGCTGGAGTGCAATGGCGCAGTCTCAGCTCACTACAACCTCCAACTCTCAAGTTCAAGGGTTTCTCCTGCCTCGGCCTCCCAAGTAGCTGGGATTACAGGTGTGCACCACCACACTCAGCTAGTTTTTGTCTTTTAGTAGAGATGGGGTTTAATCATGTTGTCCAGGCTGTTCTTGAAATCCTGACCTCAAGTGATCCACCCACCTCGACCTTCCAAATTGCTGAGATTACAGGAGTGAACCACCGTGCCCAACCTCTTCATGGCATCTTAAATTCTATCTTGCCCTGCAAACATAGGTGCAGGTCTGGGTATCAGGCTGAGGGCCAGGGGGATGTGGACATCTAGGGTATTCTGTGTGCATCAGGGGGCATTCTGCCTGCCACACAGCCCACTCCTCAGGAAGCAGCCTCTTTTTTTTTTTGGAGAAAAACTACCCCCAAGGAGAGCCAAGGATGCCTGCATACTTAGAATAGCTTTGGACATCAATGAAAAAGACCAAAATGAACGAGAAAAAAAAAAGAGAAAAAATAGCCCAAAGACACTGAGACAATACAAAGAAAAAAGAAGCCAGACCGGGCGTGGGGCTCACACCTGGAATCCCAACACTGAAAGGCCAAGGTGAGCAAATCTCTTAAGCCCAGGAGTTTAAAACCAGCCTGACAACAAAAGGAGAATCACCTCTACAAAACACGTAAAAAATAAATTAGCGCGATGAAGCGGCTCACCAGCCTGGCTAACACGACAAAACCCCATCTCTACTAAAAATACGAAAATCAGCCAAGCATGGTGCCTGTAATTCCAGCTACTTGGGATGCTGAGGCAGGAGAATCATCTCAACCTGGGAGGTAGAGGTTGCAGTGAGCCCAAATCGCGCCATTACACTCCAGCCTGGGCAACAAGAGCAAAACTCTAGTCTCAGAAAAACAAAAACAGTGCACGTTGACTCATGCCTGTGATCCCAGCACTTTGGGAGGCCGAGGCAGGTGGATCACGAGGTCAAGGGATCGAGACCATCCTGGTCAACACGGTGAAACCCCGTCTCTACTAAAAATACAAAAAAAAAATTAGCTGGGCATGGTGGCGCGTGCCTGTAATCCCAGCTACTCAGGAGGCTGAGGCAGGAGAATTGCCTGAACCCAGGAGGCGGAGGTTGCGGTGAGCCGAGATCGCGCCATTGCACTCCAGCCTGGGTAACAAGAGTGAAACTCCATCTCAAAAAACAAAAACAAAAAAAATTAGCTGGACATGGTGGTTTGTGCCTGTGGTCCCAGTTACTCCAGAGGCTGATGTGGAAGAACTGCTTGTGCCTGGGAGGTCAAGGCTGCAGGGAGCCATGATCACGCCACTGCACCCCAGCCTGGGAAACAGAGTAAGACCCTGTTTCAAGAGAAAGCAAAAGAATTCTGACCATCATCCTCACAAATTAAAGATAAATTTGCTTTCACAAAGCCGGCATAAGATACTGTTTTCTTTCTTTCTCTTTTTTTTTTTTTTTTTTTTTTTTTTTTTCTTGATATGGACTCTCACTCTGTCATCCAGGCTAGAGTGCAGTGGGGAATCTCAGCTCACTACAACATCCCTCTCCCAGGATCAAGCAATTCTCCTGCCTCAGCCTCCGGAGTAGCTAGGACTAGAGGTATGTGCCACTGCACCCAGCTAATTTTTGTATTTTTAGACAGGATTTTACCACGTTGGCCAGGCTGGTCTCAAACTACTGACCTCATGATCTGCCCACCTCAGCCTCCCAATGTGCTGGAATTACAAGTGTGAGCCACCTTGCCCAGACTCTTTCTTTCTTTTATTAAGGCACAAGGCTCAGTGAAAGAAAAAATACATAAGCTGGACTTCATCAAAATTAAGCATTTTTCCTTAGGCCAGTCACGGTGGCTCACACCTATAATCTCAACACTTTGAGAGGCCAAAGCGGGCAGATCACCTGAGGTCAGGAGTTTGAGACCATCCTGGCTAACATGGTGAAACCCCATCTCCACAAAAAACACAAAAATTAGCCGGGTGTGGTGGCACGCACCCGTAATCCCAGCTACCCAGGAGGCTGAGGCAGAAGAATTGCTTGAACCCAGGAGGCGGAGGCTGCAGCGAGCTGAGATCGCACCACTGCACTCCAGCCTGGGTGACAGAGGAACACTCTACCTCAAAAAAAAAAAAAAAAAAAAAAAAAGCAGAGTACTTGAAAAAACATTTCTCCAAAGAAAATATATAAATGGCAGCTAGACCCACAAAAAGATGCTTAACATCATGAGTCTTTCAGTACAAATCAGAACTATGAGACACCATCTTACACACCCATTAAGATGGCTACTATCACAAAAAAAAAAAAAAAAAAAAAAAAAAAAAAAAAAAGCCGGGCACAGTGGCTCATGCTTGTGAGACAGCACTTTGGGAGGTTGAGGTAGGGGGTTTGCTTGAGCCCAGGAGTTTGAGACCAGCCTGGGCAACATGAGACCACCTCCCATCTCTACAAAAAATGTAAAAATTAGCTGGGTATAGGCCAGGCACAGTGGCTCATGTGGGAGCTCAAGTACTTTGAGGGGCTGAGGTGGGCAGATCCCATGAGGCCAGGAGTTTGAGACTACCCTAAGCAACATGGTGAAATCCCATCTCTACTAAAAATACAAATAAAGCCAAGTGTGGTGACGCATGCCACCCCAGCTATTCAGGAGGCTGAGGCACAAGAATTGCTTGCGTCTGGAAGGCAGAGGTGGCAGTGAGCCGAGATCACGCCACCGTACTCCAGCCTGGGTGACAGAGTGAGACTTTATTTTTTTTTTTTTTTGAGACGGAGTTTTGCTCTTGTTACCCAGGCTGGAGTGCAATGGTGCGATCTCGGCTCACCGCAACCTCTGCCTCCTGGGTTCAGGCAATTCTCCTGCCTCAGCCTCCTGAGTAGCTGGGATTGCAGGCATGCGCCGCCATGCCCAGCTAATTTTTTGTATTTTTAGTAGAGACGGGGTTTCACCATGTTGACCAGGATGGTCTCGATCTTTTGACCTTGTGATCCACCCGCCTCGGCCTCCCAAAGTGCTGGGATTACAGGCTTGAGCCACCGCGCCCGGCCTATTTTTTTTTTTTTTTTTTGAGACGGAGTTTCACTCTTGTTACCCAGGCTGGAGTGCAATGGCGCGATCTCGGCTCACTGCAACCTCCGCCTCCTGGGTTCAGGCAATTCTCCTGCCTCAGCCTCCTGAGTAGCTGGGATTACAGGCATGCGCCACCATGCCCAGCTAATTTTTTGTATTTTTTTTTTAGTAGAGACGGGGTTTCACCATGTTGACCAGGATGGTCTCGATCTCTTGACCTCGTGATCCACCCACCTCGGCCTCCCAAAGTGCTGGGATTACAGGCTTGAGCCACCGCACCCGGCCCAGAGTGAGACTTTAACACAAAAATTAGCTGGGTGTGGTGGTGCACACTTGCAATCCCAGCTACTTGGGAGGCTGATGCGGGAGGATCACTTGAGCCCAATGATTGAGGCTGCAATGAGCCATGATTACGCCACTGCACTGCAGCCTGGGTGATAGCAAGAGCCTCTATCTCAAAGAAAAGAAAAGAGAAAACAGAAAGTCATAAGAATTGACAGGGATATGGAGAAACTGGGACCCTTGCTGGTAGGGATGTAAAATGGTACAGCAGCCACTATGGAAAGAGTTGGTGGTTTCTTTTTTTTTTTTTCTTTTTGAGATGGAGTCTCGTTCTGTCACCAGGCTGGAGTGGAGTGACGAGATCTCAGCTCACTGCAATCTTCACTTCCCAGGTTCAAGCAATTCTCCTGCCTCAGCCTCCCGAGTAGCTGGGACTACAGGCGCATGCCACTGTGCCCAGCTAATTTTTGTAACTTTTTTTAGTACAGGCGAGGTTTCACCATGTTGGCCAGGATGGTCTCGATCTATTGACCTGGTGACCTGCCCACCTCGGCCTCCCAAAGTGCTGGGATTACAGGTGTGAGCCACTACACCCAGTCGAGTTTGGCAGTTCCTACAAAAACATGAAACATAGAATCAGCACATAATCCAGCAATTCCACGTCTGGGTGTATCCCCAGAAGAAATGAAAGCAGGGACTAGAACAGATATTTGCACACCCATGCTCATAGCTGTGTCATTCACACAACTAAAACGTGGAAGTAATCCAGGTGTCCATCCATGGATGAACGGATCAACAAAATGTGCGCTATCCATATAATGGAATATAATTCAGCCCTTAAAAGGCAAGAAATTCTGACACACGCTACAGCGTGGATGAGCCTCTGAAGACATTACGCTCAGTGAAATACGCCAGTGCGTACCTGTAGTCCCAGATACTCAGGAGGCTGAGGCAGGAGGCTCACTTGAGCCCAGGAGGTCGAGGCTGCAGTAAGCCATGACTGCACCACTGCACTCCAGCCTGGGCAATGGAACAAGACCCTGTCTCTCTCCTTTTGATATGGTTAGAAAAAAGAAAATAATTTTAAAATTTTTTTTAATAAATAAATAAAGCCCCCCCCCATCTCTAAAAATAAAAGATAGGCTGGGCTTGGTGGCTTGGACCTGTAATCTCAGCACTTTGGGAGGTCGAGGAAGGTGGATCACTTGAGGTCAGGAGTTCGAGACCAGCCTGACCAATATAGCAAAACCCTGTCTCTACTGAAAACACAAAAATTAGCGGGGTGCAGTGGCTTTAAATGGATCCCTTTAATCTCAGCTACTGAGGAAGCTGAGGCAGGAGAATGGCTTGAACCCAGGAGACCGGAGGTTGCAGTGAGCCAAGATTGCACCACTGCACTCCAGCCTAAGTGACAGAGGGAGGCTCCATCTCAAAAAATAAAAATAAAAAAATTAATAAAAGATAAAATAATATTAACAAGCCAGTCACGAAAAGACAGAATACTGCAGGATTCCATTTACATGAGGCCCCAAGAGTCATCAAATCCACAGACACAGAAAGTAGAGGGGTGGGTGCCAGGGCCTGGGAGAGGGGACAGGGCATTATTTAATGGGTGCAGTTTCAGCTTTACAAGAAGAGGTTTCTGAGATGGGTGGTAGCGATGGAAACAACAACGTGAATACACTTAACGCCACTGACTTGTTCACTTAAAAAATGGTTAAGGGCCGGGCGCGGTGGCTCACACCTGTAATCCTAGCACTTTGGGAGGCTGAGGTGGGTGGATCACCTGAGGTCAGGAGTTCAAGACCAGCCTGGCCATCATGGTGAAACCCCATCTTAAAAAAAAAAAGTGGTTAAGATGGTCAATGCAATGGTATGTACACTTTATCACAATAAAGAAAAAGGAAGGCCGGGCGCAGTGGCTCACACCTGTCATCCCAGCACTTTGGGAGCCAAAGTGGCAGGATCACCTGAGGTCAGGGGTTTGAGATCAGCCTCACCAACATGGCGAAACCCCATCTGTACTAAAAATACAAAAATTAGCTGAGTGTGGTGGTGGGCACCCATAATCCCAGCTACTCAGGAGGCTGAGGCAGGAGAATCACTTGAACCCGGGAGGTGGAAGTTGCAGTGAGCTGAGATTGCGCCACTGCACTCCAGCCTGGGCTTCAGAGCGAGACTCCATCTCAAAAAGAAAAAAAGGAACCATCAGAGACCAGAGCCAGTCCAGGCGGGGACTCTGGAGGCCAGGTGACCCTCCCCATCACTCAGATACCCGCCACAGCCCAGGGCTTAGCCCACACACATGCTGGACTCTCGCAGCCCAGCCCCTCTTCCAGCCTGCTCTAGGGTGGCCAGACCTTCCGCCTGCAGGTGGCCGGGACAGACTACTGCTCAACACACGTAGAAAGATGTCCTGGAGGCATGAGGACTCTGCCTGCTGACAATCCTAGACCTGTCTCCCCCAGAACAACCTTCACCCGGGCAGGAAGATGCTACTGCTATGTTATGCATGCGCTGGGTCCCTGTGGCTTCCATTCTCATTGTCTTTCACCCTCACTGACTTACAACGGACCTGAAGGCAGCCGAGGCTGTGAATGTGGGAGCCACTGGCCTTCCAGACAAACCTCCGTTCAAGCCCCCATCACTGGCTCCAAAGCTAGCAGGCACAGCAGAAGGCATGAGAAGACAGACATAAAAACAGAACCAGAGAAAAAAATAATGGCAGACTTAAGAGGTGACATATTAATAGTCACCTTAAATGAAAAGGCTCTTAGTTCACCAATTAACTCAGAGATTGCCAGTGTGAATTAAAATACACACACACACACACACACACACACACACACACACACACGCATGCGCACAGACAGAAAACCCAATTTGCTTAGCCAGGCATGGTGGCATGCACCTGTAGTCCCAGCTACTCAGCAGGCTGAGGCAAGAGGATCCTTTGAGCCCAGGAGTTGGAGGCTGCGTGAGCTATGACGGCACCACTGCACTCCAGCCTGGGAGACAGAGCAAAACTCCGTCTCAAAAAAAAAAAAAGAAGGAGGCTGGGTGCAGTGGCTCATGCCGGTAATCCCAGCACTTTGGGAGGCTGAGGCGAGAGGATCACTTGAGGCCAGGAGTTTGAGAACAGGCTGGCCAACATGGCAAAACCCCGTCTCTACTAAAAATACAAAAATTAGCTTGGCATGGTGGCACATACCTATAATCCCAGCTACTTGGAAGGCTAGGGCATAAGAGATGAGTCACTTGAGCCTGGCAGGCAGAGGCTGCAGTGCGCCAAGATTGTGCCACTGCACTCCAGCCTGGGCAAAAGAGCACACTATGTCTCAAAAAAAAAAATGAAGTATTCATATGTTCTGCAACATGGATGAACCTTAAAAATGATGCTGAAAAGAGCCAGACATAAAAGGCCACATATTGTATGGTTCTGTATACATGGAATGTCCAGAATCAGCAAATCCATAGATTAAGAAAGTAGATTCAGCAGGGCGCAGTGGCTCACGCCTGTAATCCCAGCACTATGGGAGGCTGAGGCTCACTTGAGGTCAGGAATTCAAGACCAGCCTGGCCAACATAGTGAAACCCTGTCTCTACTAAAATACAAAAATTAGCCAGGCATGCTGGCAGGCACCTGTAATCCCAGTTATGCGGGAGGATGAAGCAGGAGAATCGCTTGAACCCGGGAGGCAGAAGTTGCAGTGAGCCGAGATTGCGCCACTGCACTCCAGCCTGAGCCACAGAGGAGACTCTGTCTCACAAAAGAAAAAAAAAGAAAGACAATAAAAGTAGATTCACGGTTGGTGGAGGAGAGGGGAAGCAAATGCTAACGGCTTTCTTCTCCGGATGATGAAAATGTCTTAAAGTAAGACAGTAGTTAAGAGTTCCTCAACCTTGTTGTTACACTAAAAACCACTGAAGTGTGCACTTTAAAGGGGTGAACTGAGTCCAGACACGGTGGCTCACGCCTATAATCCCAGCACTTTGGGAGGCCAAGGTGGCTGGATCACCTGAGGTCAGGAGTTTCAGACCAGCCTGGCCAATATGCTGAAACCTCGTCTCTACTAAAAATACAAAAATTAGCTGGGTGTGGTGATCCATGCCTGTAGTCCCAGCTACTCAAAAGACTGAGGCAGAAGAATTGCTTGAAGCTGGGAGGTGGAGGTTGCAGTGAGCCGAGATCATGCCACCGCACTCCAGCCTAGGCTGGACAGTGCAAGACTCCATGTCAGACAAAAAAAAAAAAAAAAAAAAAAAGGTGAATTGAATGGTATGTGAATTATATCTCAATTTTAAAAAAAGAAAAAAACTCAGCTGGCACCACCGCCTGTCCCCACCCTGCATTGCAGTAAAGCTGTCCTTGCTGGCTGATGAGGGCTCTCCTAGTCTGCACCCCCTCCTCACCTCCAGACCCATGGCCTTGCTGCTCCTGGAACCCCAGCCCACCCGGTGCCTCTGCTCTTCTGTTCTCTGTGTGCCCAACACTTCCCCCCACACCTAGGTACCTGGCCCCTCACAGCCTTCACCTGCACCTTTACAGAGACCCTATCAGACCACCCAGCCCCCACCCTCCACATGCCCACCCCATGAACAGACTTCCTTTTCCCTGGCTCTCCTGAATTTCTGGCATACTATACGATTTCCTTATTTTTACTTATTTTTATTTTTTAATAGAGACAAGGTCTCGCTTTATTGCCCAGGCTGGTCTCAAACTCCTGGGCTCAATCAATCCTGCCTCAGCCTCCCAAAGTGTGGAGATGGCAAGCTGGGCCCCCGCGCCCGCCACAACCTTCTCTTCTGGAGAGTGTCGCTTTTGTACTGAGGATGTAAACTCCGGGCACGCGGGGACCCTCTCGCTTTGTTCACTAATTTGTCCCTAGCCCCTACTACCCGGCACGGTAGGCGTTCAGTAATGTTGATTGAATAAATGACAGTTACTTTAGAAAGCAAATATTATTTAAATGACATTTTTAAACGCAAATAAACTTCTGGGTAGTGTTTTCGGTACACACACGATGTCCCCAAGGGTACCAAAGAACGCATTTCCACGTCTGTCCCTACACGTGAATGCCAAGTAATGTTAGTCACCAACAGATGAGAGGTCACGTGACGCGCCGGCCGACCCCGCCCCGCCCCGGCTCTGCCCGCAGTAGGGCCGCACCGCGGAAGGCAAACGGGTAGACTCAGCAGAGGCGCGACCACCCTCACTGCACAGAGCTGAGCCACCGGCGGCGTCTCCTGACATTCAAGGCCCCACTTCCCACCCGGAAAAGACGGGATCCGCCGGGCGCAGGTGCAGAGGCCGCGCCCATCCGCGGCGCCGCCACCCAGGGCGGAAACGGCTACGGCTTCGCTCGGAGCGCATGCGCGGGGTCCTCGGAGTTCTCGCGAGATAACGGTCGAAAAAGTGCCACGGTGGATTTCCGGTACCGGATTTGTCACCGGAGTGCCGGGCCCGGGGCGAGCGCGGGCGGAGCCTAAGCCGTGGGCCGGCGGGCAAGTGGCGAGACCCGGCCAGGGCCAGCGAGCCGAGGCCAGCGGGCGCGCGGACCATCGGGCCGCCGGCCGGCAGCGCCATGGACCCGTTCCTGGTGCTGCTGCACTCGGTGTCGTCCGGCCTGTCGAGCAGCGAGCTGACCGAGCTCAAGTTCCTGTGCCTCGGGCGCGTGGGCAAGCGCAAGCTGGAGCGCGTGCAGAGCGGCCTGGACCTCTTCTCCGTGCTGCTGGAGCAGAACGACCTGGAGCCCGGGCGCACGGAGCTGCTGCGCGAGCTGCTCGCCTCCCTGCGGCGCCACGACCTGCTGCGGCGCCTGGACGACTTCGAGGCGGGGGCGGCGGCGCCGGGGGAAGAAGGTGGGCGCGGGGGCCGGGTCGGGGGAGCCGGGGCCGGATCGCCGGGCTCGGGGGCCGCGAGGCTCCTCCCCACGGCCTCCAGGCGCCTCTCCTTTGCCAGGTTTGATTTGCGAGGGTTTTCTCTGCACCACCCTGGTTTTGCTGATGGGAGAGCCAGAAACGCAGTAAAGTCAACTTATTCAGGGTCACAGGACGTGGACACGCACAGTGCTTTTTCCTCCACCCCATTCTGTCTGGGTCAATAAGAAAACTCACTTTAGAAAAGGTGAGGAGGAGTCAGAGAAGGTGCGGACAGAGGTTAGATGAGCCTGCTCCCATCATCTCGCTTCTGCCTCGGAATTTGCCCAGCGAATGCCCTTCACGGCTGAGAGTTAATACTTCATTCAGTGACCCTTCCAGTCGTTAAACAGAACCTTCACCATAGCCCTGTGGCTTGGATATCGTTATCTGTCACTGCTCCCATTTTACAGAGGACAGGACGTGGCTCAGAGGTTAGGTGGCTTGCGGAAATGCGCAGCCGGTAACTTAACAGCTAGGCTTGAACCAAGCAGCCCGGCCTCCGGATGGGTGGCGGAGCCACTGCACTGCCTCTCTGATCAAGTTCATTGTGGACCGGCTTCCTGTCCTGCTCTCGGTCACTCCCTCTCCACCCTCGCCTGTGGCTTGCAGCAGCTTCCAGGATAAAAATGAGAACCCCTGAGTACAGCAGGATTTCTCAGCCCTTTCCCATTGTTCTCAGAGGCGGGGGAAGAGGCTTGGGAGTGGCCTGGGGACGCCCCTCAGAGGCGTCGAGCTGTGGCCTGCAATGAGCCATTCAGTCACAAGCCAGATGGGGCATAAATGTGATGCCATGGGTTTGACTCTCTAAGGACTGGTGCCCGTTCAGGACAAGGTGTACAGAACAGCTCTCTGCATTGAAGCAGTCAAGTCCAGATTTTAAAAATACGTTAACAGTGCTGAACAAACCAAACAGGATGTAGAAAAATCGGGTTTCAAGGGTATTTAATATCTGGAAAAACATTTGCATTTTAAAGGCAGCCCACGAAACATAGCTGACATTTGAGATATATGTGTGCTTGGTTTCATTTGTGTAGTTACTGTGTGTTGGAAAACGTACGCCAGAAGGTGAACAGTGGGCATGGACAGGTTGATAGTGGGTGACTCCTTTCCAGAAGTTCAGCATAACGGTTAACGGTGGCCTCTGGTGCCACACCGCCAGGGTTTCAGATCATGGCTCTTGTCATCGTATAGCTACACGATCTCGGGAATGTCAGTCAGCTTCCCTGTGCCTCAGTTTCCTTATCTGTACAGTCATGATAACAGGGTGCCCAGCCCATAGGGCTATCAGAGCTGTGGGAGCTGGTCCACCTGCCGACGATGTCTCCGAATTGCCAGGAGACGTCAAGCCACTTCCTGTCCCGGCCCTGCCTCTCCTTTCCTCTTTCCACATTCCAGAAACGGCCTGTTATAGTCCTGTGACCAGCTCCCTGATCTCAGTGGTGACTTCAGCAGATGAGGAGTATGGTAGCCAGGGATGAAAGACTGGTAGGCAGTCAGGGCAGCTTTCAAAATAAGAACTGGGGTGCCTGCTAGTTTCCTGTGATTGCCATAACAAATTACCACAAATCTGGTGGCCTAAACCAACAGAAATCTGCCCTCAGTCTGGAGGCCAGAAGCCTGAAGGAGCAGGATGTCTCAGACCCACACTTGCTCTCACACCGAGTACCCTGCGGGGAGACCCTTCCAGGTCTGCTTTGTGGTGGCTCCAGGCATTTCTTGACTGTGGCCACTTCCCTCCAGACTCTGCCTCTGCCTTCATCCGGCCTTTCCGGTGTGCTTCCTACAAGGACAGCTGTCCTGGTAGCATCCAGGTAACCCTGGCCTCTCAAGACCTTCAGCTTGCCTTTGTAAAAGCCCCTTTTTCCTAGGAAGTTAGCATGCGTGGTTTCAGCGATTTCACATGAACATACCTTTTTGAGGTGACATTCAGCCTGCTCTAGGGCAGGATGTGGGATCAACCCTATTCCCTCAGACAGCTCCCCAGCCCCTCCATTAGTGTCTCCTGCCCTAGGTGGGTGGCTCCACTACGCTTTCCACTGGCAATTGAGTCTTCATCGGGCCACACCTCCAAGGATAGTATTGGAGAGCAGGGGGTTTGGCTGAGGTGGAATCAGGCCACTCTTGGGCGTTCGGTGACAGCCCCTCTGCTGCCAGGTGACTTTAGCCTCTGCAGAGGACCTCGTGTAGGCACCTCTGTCCACTCAATGTCAGTGGCAAAAAGCCCTGGGGAGGAGTGTGGGGTCGCCTGTCTCCAAACCTCTGTAAACCGTTCTGTTCCTTCCCTCCCAGACCTGGGTGCAGCATTTGACCTCATATGTGATCACGTGGGGAAAGACTGGAAAAGACTCGCTCGTCAGCTCAAAGTCTCAGACGCCAAGATCGACAGCATTGAGGACAGACACCCCCGCAACCTGACGGAGCGCGTGAGGGAGTCGCTGAGAATCTGGAGAAACACAGAGAAGGAGAACGCGACTGTGGCCCACCTGGTGGGGGCTCTCCGGGCCTGCCAGATGAACCTGGTGGCTGACCTTGTGGAAGAGCTTCAGCAGGCCCGGGAGCTCCAGAGCAGGAGCGGGGCCGTGTCCCCGATGTCGTGGAACTCGGACGCATCCACCTCTGAAGCGTCATGACGGGCCGCTGCTC
Source organism: Saimiri boliviensis (assembly GCF_048565385.1). Taxonomy (NCBI): domain Eukaryota; kingdom Metazoa; phylum Chordata; class Mammalia; order Primates; family Cebidae; genus Saimiri; species Saimiri boliviensis. The sequence goes on from NC_133454.1 coordinate 129,409,034, forward strand.
GCCCTGGTGGACCACAGGCACCTGCACAGCCTGGACTTGGGTGTCAAGGACGGTACCCCAGCACTGAACACCCAACAAGAAGCCAGGCCGAGGGAGCCAACGACCAGCTGCTTCTGATCTCAAGCTGCATTTCTGGATGCCTCTCCCATGCCAGGCCGGGCTTGGCACTGCACAGATATTTCCATTTATTCCTCGCCATCGCTCTGAGCAAGATCCTGTTGTCCCCATTCAACGAGCTCCTGCGGGAGTAGCTGGAAAGCTGGAACCGTGGCCAGCACAGAAGAGTCTGTGCAGATGAGCAGTCATACTGTGTGTCACTCCACGGCGGAGGGGACCAGCTCCGAGGCCCAGGAACTGGAGCGAAGCAGAGAGGAGGGGAGAGCTGGGATTTGAACCCCCACCATCCGGCTCCGGCGCGCACACTCAACCACTGTGTCGCTCTGCCCTCACCGTGGACAGAAAGGGTGATCTGTGCCATTTCCTTGGCGGCCATCAGGGCAGACCTGGACAGGAGGATGAGGTCAGGTGGCGTCGGGGGGAGACGCGTTCCTGGGATAGGAGTGGGGAGGCCTGGCTGGCTGTGGTCCAGCTCTCGGCCCCTGCGTGAATTGAGTCTCCTCAGACTGCTAAGTAGGGACAGTGATGGTCACCAGGACGAATTCAGAGAATATCTGTTAGGTGCTCATGGGAGACGCAGCACTCTCTAAAGCTTCCGTCTTACAAGGATTATGGGTCCTGTGATTCTAGTTTCTTACTATTTTGTATCAAATTCACTCTTTCCAGTAACAGAATTGCCAAGGCAGTGGGATCTTGTATCTTTAAAAAGCAGGCCTCTTGTTTCTCAGGTAATCCCATTAAAACACGTGACTTTACAACTTCCATATTACAAAGAAGTTTCCGTTCCTGTTGGTGATTCTTTCATCTCAGATACGCTGGATATTCCCAGCACAGCGGGTTTCAGGGTCCCTGTCAAGGGCTGCAGCCTGGGAGGACATGGCCGGACTTCCCCACAGCTCACTGGCTGACGAGCAGCGGCTCCCGTGGGAAACGGCGGTCTGCTAGGGTGGCTCGTGCCGCTTTTAGAATCTGCCTGCCCCACCAAGAGTATCAGAAAGCCAAGTGGCTGTTCTTTGTCCCAGCTCACCAGCTATGACCTTGGGAAAGTCTAAGGTGCCATGCTGTGGATGAGATCTTAGCCAAGGCCACAGGACACTGTCCCCTCTAAGCTGCGGACCCCGGCCTGTGAGCCCTCCCCACCTTCACCTGTGATTTCCAGATGCCAGACAGCTTGTGAGGAGGAAAGGCCATAGCAGTGGATAAGACAGAAGTGTAGCCCTGCCCCGTCAGCCTCAGAAACTTAGCAGAAACAGGCTTTAACCAGTTCATCGCTAGCTGGGGGTGCCGCTGTGGAGCTGAGCTGGCTGCTGTCCCACAGCAGCGTGGCCTGACCTCTTACACACTGTACACCCCACCCGGCGTGCACCCACTTCTCAAGGCGCGGCTCAGTGCTAGTTCTGTAGAGAACAGAGACATCACCCCTCGCCGTGCGTAACTGTGACAGCAGCTTGGCTTTGGGGAAGAGATTTTCCCGGGGTGAGTGGGAAAGTTTTTTTTTTGTTTGTTTGTTTTTTTGTTGTTTTTGTTTTTTTGAGACGGGGTTTCGCTCTTGTTACCCAGGCTGGAGTGCAATGGCGCGATCTCGGCTCACCGCAACCTCCGCCTCCTGGGTTCAGGCAATTCTCCTGCCTCAGCCTCCTGAGTAGCTGGGATTATAGGCACGCGCCACCATGCCCAGCTAATTTTTTGTATTTTTAGTAGAGACGAGGTTTCACCATGTTGACCAGGATGGTCTCGATCTCTTGACCTCGTGATCCACCCGTCTCGACCTCCCAAAGTGCTGGGATTACAGGCTTGAGCCACCGCACCCGGCTTGTTTTTTTTAAGATGGCGTCTCACTCTCTTGCCCAGGCTGGAGTACAGTGGTGCAATCTTGGCTCACTGCAACCTCCACCTCCCAGGTTCAAAGGATTCTTCTGCCTGAGCCTCCCAAGTAGCTGGGACTACAAACATGCACCACCACACCCAGCTAATTTTTTGTATTTTTAAGAAGGGGTTTCGCCATCTTGGCCAGGCTGGTCTCGAACTCCTGACCTCAGGTGACCCACCCACCTTGGCTTCCCAGAGTGCTGGGATTACAGGTGTGAGCCACCACACCCGGTCGGTATTCATATTTCTTGAAGAGAGGCCGCTCTCAGAGGTTCTGTGCTCCGTACCCGGTGTCTCCCTGAATGCTTATCACACCTAGAAGGAAAGCTTGGCCCTGAACACCAGGTGATCTGAAGGGCTTTTGCGGGTGTGAGGGGTGCACCTCAAATCTTTTGCTGCTTGGGAGCAACTACTGGACGGGGCCCAGGCCGTCGTCTGCCAGCTCACCCGCGTGCTCCTGGCCAGCGCAGACGTTCCAGGATCTCCCTGTACCGTGGGGGAAAGGGCTCAGGCCTCAAGACTGGAGTCGGCTCCCAGCCCCTCCCTGAGCCCCCACGTGACTCAGCCTCCCCCGATGAGGCGTGGGTTTGGGTTTTCATTCTCAGTAGTCCCACCCATCCTCCCCGCTAGGCCACTGCTATCCCCGCCCAGGACAGCGGAGAGGTGGACCAGCCCCTGGCAGCAAAGCCATAGAGCATGGCAACATGCGGCGACCTTGCTGCCCCCGGAAGATGGGACTCAGAGCCAGGGGGAAACACTCATTTGTTCAGCCAACCCATCGATCCACTCACCAAGCAGCTGCCATAACTGTGCCAGGCACTGCCCTGAGGCTGAGCAGCACAAGACAGACAGCCGTCCTCAGGAGACAGAATGTTCTTCCTACAGCAGAAGAGGAAGGTACAGAACACACTCCCAGTGTCCGGAAAACGCAAATGCTTCTGTGGCTCTGCAGCTGGGCAGACGATGGTGGCCAGTATTTGATCATGGCTATTATTTTCTGGATGATAAGCTATTTATACTTTCCACATTTTCTTTTTCTTTTTCTTTTTTTTTTTTTTTTTTTTTTTGAGGTAGCATCTCGCTCTGTCACCCAGGCTGGAGTGCAATGGCGTGATCTCGGTTTACCACAATCTCCACCTCCTGGGTTCAAGCGATTCTCCTGCCTCAGCCTCCTGAGTAGCTGGGATTACAGGCACGTGCCACCACGGGACCCGGCTAATTTTTGTATTTTTAGTAGAGACGGGTTTCTCCATGTTGGTCAAGCTGCTCTCAAACTCCTGACCTTGTGATCTGCCTACCTCCGCCTCCCAAAGTTCTGGGATTACAGGCGTGAGCCCCTGTGCCCGGTCCTGCTTTCCATATTTTCTAGGAAGTCTTTTTCATTTTTAAAAAACTGCCAGGCCGGGCGCGGTGGCTCACGCCTGTAATCCTAACACTTTGGGAGGCCGAGGCGGGTGGATCACAAGGTCAAGAGATCGAGACCATCCTGGTCAACACGGTGAAACCCCGTCTCTACTAAAAATACAAAAAATGAGCTGGGCATGGTGGTGCGTGCCTGTAATCCCAGCTACTCAGGAGGCTGAGGCAGGAGAATTGCCTGAACCCAGGAGGCGGAGGTTGCGGTGAGCCGAGATCGCGCCATTGCACTCCAGCCTGGGTAACAAAAGTGAAACATTGTCTCAAAAAAAAAGAAAGAAAACAAAAAACTGCCAGGTACAGTAGTAGGTGTAACCTGGACCGTTTGGTAGGGAGTGTTCCTGGAGAACGTGGGAACGTGGGTTTCAGTCCTGGCTCAGTCATTCAGCTCCCATCCCTCTAAGAGAGGCCACTAGATAAATATTAACAGCTTGCCAAAATCTGGGCAACTTGTTTCTCAGCCTTAAAAATAAGCAGTGAAGCTGGGTGCAGTGGCTCACACCTGTAATTCCAACACGTTGGGAGGCCAAGGTGAGCAGATCACTTGAGGTCAGGAGTTCAAAACCAACCTAGCAAACATGGTGAAACCCTGTCTCTACTAAAAATACAAAAATTAGCCGGATGTGGTGGCACATGCCTATAATCCTAGCTACCTGGGAGGCTGAGGCAGGAGAATCGCTTGAACCCGGAGGCAGAAGTTGCAGTGAGCAGAGATTGCACCACTGCACTCCAGCCCTGATGGCAAAGCAAGATTCTATCTCAAAAAAAAAAAAAAAAAAAAAAAAAAAAATTAAAAATAAGCAATGAGATTTCACCTAGAACCCCAGAGGCCAGGCTACAGGTCATTATGTTGCCTCGCTGGCCCGCAGAGCCCTTGGGCCCAGCTTCAGCCTCTGGTCCTGAGATGCCGCCTCTCACCCCCCAGCCTCTGCAGTTCAGATGGGGGAAGCAGAGGTAGAGCGTTTCTCTGCCACTGATGTGAAAGGCTGCTCCAAGGGGAAGGTGTTCTGGATCTTCGGAACCTCTCTGGGACAAGACAGCCACCCCCCTACCCCCGCCTCCACCCGAAGTAGGAGGCTGCTGCAGTTTTGGACATGATTTCTTAACAGCAACTTGAATTTTAAAATTCCATGTTCCGCCGGGCACGGTGGCTCAAGCCTGTAATCCCAGCACTTTGGGAGGCCGAGGCGGGTGGATTACAAGGTCAGGAGATCAAGACCATCCTCGTCAACATGGTGAAACCCCGTCTCTACTAAAAATACAAAAAATTAGCTGGGCATGGTGGCGCGTGCCTGTAATCCCAGCTACTCAGGAGGCTGAGGCAGGAGAATTGCCTGAACCCAGGAGGCGGAGGTTGCGGTGAGCCGAGATCGCGCCATTGCACTCCAGCCTGGGTAACAAGAGCGAAACTCCGTCTCAAAAATAAATAAATAAATAAATAAATAAATAAAATTCCATGTTCCTCTTTTCTTTTTTATTTTTTGCAATCGGGTAGAATTTGAGTTTCTCGACTGGGTGCAGTGGCTCACACCTTGGGAGGCCAAGGCGGGCAGATCACGAGGTCAGGAGTTCGAGACCAGCCTGACCAACATGGTGAAACCGTGCCTCTACTAAAAATGCGAAAATTAGCTGGGCGCGGTGGTGTGCACCTGTAATCCCAGCTACTAGGAAGACTGAGGCAGGAGAATCGCTTGAACCCAGGAGGTGGAGATTGCAGTGAGCCAAGATCACCCCACTGCACTCCAGCCTGGGCAACAGAGCAAGACTCCATCTCAAAAAAAAAAAAGAATTCCTGTTTCTGAAAAAGATACACATAAATCTTGTGCTTACTTGAAAGTTGAAGGTAACAGCCACTACTTGCTCTCTGGCCCCTTTTTCCCCTGAGAAAGAAGAGGGAAGCAAGTCCTAACGGCTGTGCTTTGTAGGAGACTTTAGGGGAATTTGATCATAGCGTTTCCTGGAGCAGAGGGTCGACCCCCGCCATCGTCAGGTTCCCGCAGCCCTCCAGCTGCCTGCCCTTCTGCCTTCTGTTACACGGTGCCCCTCCATGCCACACGCCCGGGTTCTCACGGCCACCCCGCTCCAGGACTCACTCGGTGCTCCTGAGACCACACCCCTCGCAAACTGCCCTTGCTGAAGTCACAGGCTGTTGCAGCTTTTTTGTTCTATCTGAATCTCTAGGGCATCTGACAGCTTTCAGGACCATTCTCTCCAGGAGCTCTTCTCCCGCATGGGCTCCCTCACGCCCCCAGCCTTACCCCCCCACTAGGGAGCACAGCGCTTTCTTGGCCTCACCCATCCCAGGTCCCTGGTGCCTGCCAGGTATCTCTCTAGCCGAGATCATTCTCTTGCCCTGGACCCCAGCTGCCTGGGGGCACCCTCACAGGGGCTGCTGTAGCAAAGCTACCACGTATTTACCGGCTTCAGCAGCACAAATTTATCTTAGAGTTCTGGACGTCAGAGGTCCCAAATGGCTCTCCCTGGTCTAAAAATCAGCGGTCAGCAAGCTGGTTCCTCCCGGAAGACCTAGAAGAGACTCTGTGTCTTGCCTTTTGCAGCTTCTAGAGGCCGCCCACATTCTTTAACTCATGGCCCCTCCCTCCATCTTCAGGCCGGCAGGTGAGCGGCTCCCATCTCCCCGACTGATTCTCCTGCCTCCCTCTTACAAAAACTGTTGTGACTACATCAGGCACCTGGGTAACCCAGGATCATCTCCCCATCTCAACAGCCTTCATTTAAACATATCTGCAGAATTTCTTTGCCATGTAAGGGAACATTTTCACAGGTCCCAAGGATTAGGACATGGGCACTGTCGGAGGAGTGCAAGCCATACCTCAAATTCAGCCTCCCCGAAACCATTCCCTGCCTGACACCGAGATCTAGTCAGCTGCCCGCGCCGCAAACCCTCCTTCCTCTCCCCACTGTCACTCTCTTCCCTCAGTTAAAACAGCACTAGCCCAGGTGCAGCGGCTCTCATCTGTAATCCCAGTGCTTTGGGAGGCTGAGGTGGGAGGATCACTTGAACCCAGGAGTTTAAGGCCGGGCACAGTGGCTCATGCCTGCAATCCCAGCACTTTGGGAGGCTGAGGCGGGGGGATCACCTGAGGTTGGGAGTTCCAGACCAGCCTGACCGACATGGAGAAACCCCGTCTCTACTAAAAATACAAAATTAGCCAGGTGTGATGGCACATGCCTGTGGTCCCAGCTACTCAGGAGGCTGAGGCAAGAGAATCACTTGAACCCGGGAGGCAGAGGTTGCGGTGAGCCAAGATCGTGCCATTGCACTCCAGCCTGGGCAACAAGAGTGAAACTGTCTCAAAATTTATTAATGAATTAATTAATTTAATTAAACCGAGCACCAGCTCCTATACCTTATAACTCCCAAGTGTCTCTCCCGTCCACCTCTTCTGCTCCCCGTTGCCCCTACCCCCACCAGTGGGGCCTCAGCCCTTCCCCTGACAACCACAGTGAGTGACCTCCCAACTCATCTCCCGCCTCTGCCCCTGCCCCCTCCACCCTTCCAGCCTGTCTCGTAAGCAGCCAGAAACAAACTGAGTCATAACACAGTCCCCTGACTCTTCTTAGAAGCCACGAGCTCTCTGCCCGTATTTTTTGGTTTTACATTTTTATCTCCATGATAATTAATCTGAGTCATCTTGCTGACTGCTTTCTAGCCACACAAATGCTGTGTGAATTGCACTTGGAACCAGACAGGCAAACATGACGTGGGGTAGCTTGTGCTTCTGCCAGAGTGACCCGTCCCCCAGCGTCTGCTGAGATAAAGGCAGGACTTCTCTTTCGCAGGGAAATTTGCAATTGAAAGACACTTCCATCAAAGAAGCCCTTAGTTTCTTGAATCATTTACTAAATCGAGACCCCCATGGCAAGAATCATGGATGCCAACTCCCAGTAATGGTCACCAAGGAACAGAGGCCAATTCAACACATGAATGGGGTCCTCACGGAAAGCCAAATGACATATGATTTCGGTTTTTGAGGTGTGGCTCATATAGAAAAAGAATATCATGGGCCATTTGAGTCACCTCAGGCACATGGCAAGTACAGGGCCACCCAAACTCCCACGCCTACCTGGTGACAGTCTGTAGACACAAGACTGCCATTTCATTTCAGCAAAACGGCATCATACATATTGTTCAGGGGTTACACAGAATGCGCTTCGGTTTGGAATGAAGAAAAAATGCCGAGCGAGGCACGGTCGTACACGCCTACAATCCCAGCACTTTGGGAGGCTGAGGTGGGAGGGTCTCTTGAGGCCAAGAGTCCAAAAGCCTGAGCTACAAAGCAAGATTCCATCTCTAAAACCTAAATAATAAAAAATAAATTGGTTTCCGGCGGGAGAAAGCCAGCTACGAAATCCATACATCCCTCAGGATGGAATTTATTTATTTATTTTTTTTAAATAAAAATGGGGTAGCCGGGCGCGGTGGCTCAAGCCTGTAATCCCAGCACTTTGGGAGGCCGAGGCGGGTAGATCACGAGGTCGAGAGATCGAGACCATCCTGGTCAACGTGGTGAAACCCCGTCTCTACTAAAAATACAAAAAAGTAGCTGGGCATGGTGGCACGTGCCTGTAATCCCAGCTACTCAGGAGGCTGAGGCAGGAGAATTGCCTGAACCCAGGAGGCGGAGGTTGCGATGAGCCGAGATCGCGCCATTGCACTCCAGCCTGGGTAACAAGAGCCAAACTCCGTCTCAAAAAAATAAAAAAATAAATAAAAATAATAAAAATGGGGTTTCACTATGATGGCCAGGCTGGTTTTGAACTCCTGAACTCAGATGATCCACCCACCTCGGCCTCCCAAAGTCCTAGGATTACAGGCGTGAGCCACCACACCCAGCCCAGGTTGGAATCTTAATCCACACATCATCGTGCATGAGATGGGGTACACAACCCCACGGAGCCCAGCTGGGTGCCACGTTCCCTCCACAGCAGGGCCCACACCTCACCCACCTCCCCCTCCCCCGCAGCCCTGGCCCTGGCTGTTTCCTCTCTCTACGGCCTTCCTCACTATCCACCCCAAGTGCCCCCGGTTCAGAAGACGTCCTTCTGATGCCGCCTTGCCCACGCACCCACTCTCACAGTGGGACCCCTGCACCCCCACTCCTGCCCCAACCCTGCCCTTCCCAGCACAGCTCCCTGAGGGCCGCTTCCAGCACTCTGCAGCGGCTTCTGAGTGAAGGCTTATTCTGTGTTTGCTGAGTGCGTGAATAAGTAAACAGCAGCAATCAGAGGCCCACTAGTGTGGCTCAGGGGCCCGAGTTTCCTGCACACAGGAAAGGCAAAGCTGCCTCCACCCCAGGACTTCAGAGTCCCGGATCCACCCTCAGCTCTCCCTTTTGGTTGGGCTGGGAGGTCAGTGGGGCTGTGAAAGCGCCTGCCCCGGAGTGGGCACGGCAGGGCAAGAGGGCATCTTCTCAGGGGAGCCAGGCGTGCCCCTGAGTCTGTCACTTACACATCATGCCCCTGTGCCCTGAGCCTCTGCTCCCCGCCCCTGGCCCACACCCCCTCACTGCGGTGCCCTTCACTCTGCCCCGGTCCAGTGAGCTCCAGCCAGGAATCCCAGGGAGGAGCCCCCACCACCTGAGTCACTGCAGGCCACCCCAGGGGTCCCACTCCCCAAGAAGGGTGATGCCCACGTAAACACACACCTCTGGGTTCCTGGCACTCTGAGCTGTATGCTTCATTCACCATTCATTCATTCATTTCATTCATTCATTCATTTAATCGGTAGATTCTTGGCAAAGGGCTACCAGCTCAGACTGCGAGTGCCTGTCTCTTCTCCCTCACCGGTGCTTTCTCTCCCAGGGATGCTGTGAGATTCAATGAGATGTGGTGTGGAGAGGCCTGGGAGTGACAACCCAGTATAAACATCACTAAATGTCATCGTTGTTACTATTCTTGAGGGACTGCCTGTTTTAAAACAAGTGGCCTTATAATTGAAGTGTTGGTACGGGGCCAGGCACGGTGGTTTTCGCCTGTAATCCCAGCACTTTGGGAGGCTGAGGAGAGTGAATCACCTGAGGTTAGGAGTTTGAGACAAGACTGGCCCACGTAGTGAAACCTCATCTCTACTAAAAAATACAAAAAATTAGCCAAGTGTGGTAGTGGACACCTGTAATCCCAGCTACTTGGGAGGCTGAGGCAGGAGAATTGCTTGAACCTGGGAGGCAGAGGTTGCAGTGAGCCAAGATTGTACCACTGTACTCCAGCCTGGGCAACAAAGCAAGACTCCATCTCAGAAAAAAAAAAAAAAAAAAAAAACTTAGACCAGGCTCAGTGGCTCACACCTCTAATCCCAGCACTTTGGGAGGCCGAGGCTGGTAAATCACTTGAGGTCAGGAGTTCAAGACCAGCCTGGCCAACATGGGGAAACCCCGTCTCTACTAAAAACACAAAATTTAGCCGGGCATGGTGGCAGACACCTGTAATTCCAGTTACCCGGGAGGCTGAGGCAAGAGAATCGCTTGAACCCGGGAAGCAGAGGTTGCAGTGAGCCAAAACTGAGCCACTGCAATCCAGCCTGGGTGACAAAACGAGACTCTGTCAAGAAAAGAAAAAAAAAAAAAATGTGTTGTACAAGACAACCATCCCCAAGGCACGTAGTTACCAGGTTCACCAAGGTCAATGTGAAAGACAAAAAATTTTAAAGGCGGCTAGACAGAAGTGTCAGGTCACTTACAAAGAGAACCACATCAAGCTAGAAATGGAGCTCTCAGCACAAACCTTACACACCAGGAGAGATTAGGGGCTATTATCAGCATCCAAAGACAAGAAATTCCAATCATTTCAAGAATTCCAGGAATCTCATATCCCACCCAACTAAGATTAATAAGCAAAGAAGAAATAAAATCTGTCTCAGAAAGCAAATGCTAAGGGAATTCATTACCACTAGACCAGCCTTACAAGAATTCCTTAAGGGAATGTCAAATACAGAAACAAAAGAACGATACCAGCCAAGCAAGGTGACTCACGCTGTTCGTCCCTCCACTTTGGGAATCTCTTGATCCCAGGAGTTGGAGACCAGCCTGGACAACATAGTGAGACTCCATTACTACAAAAATAAAAAAATGATCCAGGCATGGTAGTGTGTGCCTGTGGTCCCCACTACTAGGGAGGCTGAGGCAGGAATGTTGCTTGAAGCCAGGAGGTTGAGGCTGCAGTGAGTTGTTTTGGGTTTTTTGTTTTGTTTTGTTTTGTTTTGTTTCAATATTTCCAGCTGAGCAGTGAGTTGTATATGATCATGACAGTGCACTCCACTTTGGGTGACAGAGAGAAACCTTGTCTGTCAAAAAAAAAAAAAGAAAGAAAAAATAAATGAGCAGTATCTGCTACCAGAAAAACACACTTAGGCACATAACCCTCAGACACTCTAAAGCAACTACACAATCACATCTACAAAACAACCAGCTAACAGCACAACGACAGAATCAAAATCCCGCCTATCAATACCAACCCTGAATGTCCACAGTCTAAATGCCCCACTTAAAAGGCATAGAGTGTACCAGGCATGGTGGCTCACACCTGTAATCCCAGCACTTTGGGAGGCCAAGGCGGGGCAGATCACCTGAGGTTGGGAGTTGGAGAGCAGCCTGATCAACATGGAAAAACCCCACCTGTACTAAAAATACAAAATTACAGCCGGGCCTAGTGGCTCACGCCTGTAATCCAAGCACTTTGGAGGCCAAGGCGGGTGGATCACCTGAGGTCGGGAGTTCAAGACCAGCCTGACCAACATGGTGAAACCCCGTCTTAAAAAAAGAAAAAGAAAAGAAAAATACAAAATTAGCCGGGTGTGGCGGTGCATGCCTGTAATCCCAGCTGCTCGGGGGGCTGAGGCAGGAGAGTCACTGGAACATGGGAGGCAAATGTCGCAACGAGCCGAGATCACACCATTGTACTCCAGCCTGGGCAGCAAGAGTGAAACACTGCCTTCAAAAAAAAAAAAAAAAAAAAAAAAAAAAAAAAGGCATAGAGTGGCAAGCTGGATAAAAGGACAAGGATAGAGAACACAGAAATAAAGCCACACACTTATAACCATCTGATCTTCAACAAAGTCAACAAAAACAAGCAATGGCGAAAGAACCCCCTATTCAATAAATGGTGCTTGGATAACTGGGCAGGCGTACACGGGAGAATGAAACTGGACCCCTACCTTTTACCACATGCAAAAATTGAAACAGACGGAAAATTTAAACATAAGCCCTCAAACTACTGCAATCCTAGTGAAACCCTAAGAAATACCCTTCTCAGCATCAGCCTTGGCAAAGAATTTATGGTTAAGTCCTCAAAAGCAATTGCAACAAAAACAAAAATTGACAAGTGGAACCTAATTAAATTAATGAGCTTCTCACAGCAGAGAAACTACTATCAACAGAGTGAACAGACAACCTACAGAATGAGAGAAAATATTTGCAAATTATGCATCCAACAAGGGTCTAAAATCCAGTATCGATCAGGAACTTAACAATCAAAACCAAATAATCCCGTTGAAAAATGGGCAATATACGTGAACAAACTCTTCTCAAAATAAGACATATAAGCAGCCAACAAACACATGAAAAAATGCTTATCATCACTAATCATCAGAGAAATCCGAACTGAAATCCCTGTAGCCCTAGTTACTCAGGAGGCTGAGGCAAAAGGATCACTTGAGCCCAGGAGGCAGAGGTTGTAGTGAGCCAAGATCACACCACTGCACTCCAGCCTAGGTGACAGCAGGACACTGTCTAGAAATTTAAAAATGAAAAAATATGGCTGGGCACAGTGGCTCACACCTCTAACCCTAGCACTTTGGGAGGCCAAGGTGGGTGGATTACCTGAGGTCAGGAGTTCAAGACCAGCTGGCCAACATGGTGAAACCCTGCCTCTACTAAAAATTTAAAAAAAAAAAAATTAGTTCGATATGGTGGTACATGCCTATAGTCCCGGCTACTAAGGAGGCTGAGGCAGGAGAATCACTTGAATCCGAGAGGTGGAGGTTGCAGTGAGCTGAGATTGCGCCACTGCACTCCAGCCTGGATGACAGAGTGAGACCTAGTCTCAATAAAATAAAATAAAATAAAAGCTGAAATTCTTACTTAAAAAGTTATTTAAGGCCTGGCACGGTGGCTCACACCTGTTGTAAATCCAGCATTTTGGGAAGCCAAAGCAGGTAGATCACCAGAGGCCAGGAATTCAAGACCAGCTGGCCAACATGGCAAAATCCCATCTCTACTAAAAATTTAAAAATTAGCAGGGTGTTGTGGTGGGTGCCTGTAATTCAGCTACCAGGGAAGCTGAGGCAGGGGAATCATTTGAACCTGGGAGGCGGAGGTTGCAGTGAGCCGAGATCGCACCACTGCACTCCAGCCTGGGCAAGAGCAAAACTGTCTCAAAAAGAAAAATAAATAAAAACTATTTAAGCCAGTTCGAGTTGAGCTTTCTGATATTTGCAGTGAAAGGCATCATGGAGATAGATACGGAAATTTGAACTATGGTAAAATGGTGTTTCAAATGTATAAGAGCAAATCATGACTGGGACTGGCATAGTGGGAAAAACTGGCATTTCTACCTCATTCCTTCCACCAAAATAAATTCCAGATGGATACAAGATATGAATGGAAAAAAGAAAAAGAAGCTGTCAACCTGGTGGAATTTCCTTATAATTATGAACAGGAAGGAAAGGGCTGTGAAATAAAACCCTGACCAATTTGATTGCTTAAAAAAAACTAAAAATGGTCCGGGCTTGGTGGCTCACATCTGTAATCCCAGCACTGGGAGGCCGAGGCAGGTGGATCACCTGAGGTTGGGAGTTCAAGACCAGCCTGACCAACATGGAGAAACCCTGTCTCTACTAAAAATACAAAATTAGCCGGGCATGGTGGCGCATGCCTGTAATCCCAGCTACTTGGGAGACTGAGGCAGGAAAATCACTTGAACCTGGGAGGCAGGGTTTGCAATGAGCCGAGATCGCACCATTGCACTACAGCCTGGACAACAGAGCAAAACTCCATCTCAAAAAAAAAAATAAAATAAAATAAAATAATCTAAAACTGAGCTGGGCGCGAGCGCTCATGCCTGTAATCCCAGCACTTTGGGAGGCTGAGGCGGGTGGTTCACCTGAGGCCTGGCCAACATGGCGAAAACTTGTCTCTACTAAAAATACAAAAATTAGCTGGGCGTAGTAGTGGGCACCTATAATCCCAGCTACTTGGGATGCTAAGGCAGGAGAATCGCTTGAACCTGGGAGGCAGAGATCACACCACTGCACTCCATCCTAGCTGACAAGAGTGAAACACTGTCTCAAAAAAAAAATTATTGTAGGCCGGGCGCAGTGGCTCATGCCTGTAATCCCAGCACTTTGGGAGGCCGAGGCAGGTGGATCACGAGGTCAAGAGATCGAGACCATCCTGGTCAACATGGTGAAACCCCGTCTCTACTAAAAATACAAAAAGTTAGCTGGGCATGGTGGCGCGTGCCTGTAATCCCAGCTACTCAGGAGGCTGAGGCAGGAGAATTGCCTGAACCCAGGAGGCAGAGGTTGCGGTGAGCCGAGATCTCGCCATTGCACTGCAGCCTGGGCGACAGAGCAAAACTCTGTCTCAAAAAAAAAAAAAAAGAAAGAAAGAAAAAAGAAAAACGCAAATCTGACCTCCCTGCCTGGACCTCTTTAGGGCCCTGCCCTGGCCCCTGGGACAAAACCAAACTCATGCCAGCTCCAGCTGCAAAACACGACGAGAAGGCAACACAGAACAGAGCTGGAAGCTGTTTAAGCCGAAAAGCAAGTGGTCCAAGGACAGTGGGCAGCTGGCAGCCTTGGAAGGACAAGTGAGCTACCTCTGCCACAGAGGCCGGCCACCAAACGCCAACACAGCACCTCTGCGTGTCCGGAAACCTGACATCTCTGCTGCCGGCCTGGGAAACGAGCTTACTTGCGTCACCAACCCTGTCTGGGTCCCCGGGCCGCCTGTCAGCTCAAGCTGCAAAGGAGGCTGACCCACAAGGTTGGCCTGGAGCGTGGGACATTTCTTAGACACGGGCAGGGCATCGCCTGGGACGGGTAGGCCCCTCCTTCCTCACATCCGAGAATGACAGAGGACCTTTGCCCTCCAACCCCGCTGCTCTGCTGCCCCACCCAAGCGTCACCCAGCCCTCGGCCTGGCCACCTCAGCCCTTCGGTTCCTCCAGGAAGTGTGTAACTCTTGCTAGAATGGGAACACCGTGACAGCAGGGACATCCCTCCGGTCCTGGCCACGTCATAGAGGCTCAATAAATGCTTGTTGAAAAGTGAATGAACGAATGATTTGGCGAAGCTATGTAATCTACATTTCGGTTTTTTTCACCATAAAATGGGAACACAGGTGGTTATCTGCCTCTTAAATTTGTTAACAATAATTTTTTTTTGAGACGGAGTTTCGCTCTTGTTACCCAGGCTGGAGTGCAATGGCGCGATCTCGGCTCACCGCAACCTCCGCCTCCTGGGCTCAGGCAATTCTCCTGCCTCAGCCTCCTGAGTAGCTGGGATTACAGGCACGTGCCACCACGCCCAGCTGATTTTTGTATTGTTAGAAGAGATAGGTTTTCACCATGTTGGCCAGGCTGGTCTCAAACTCCTAATCTCGTGAGCCGCCTGCCTCGACCTCCCAAAGTGCTGGGATTATAGGCATGAGCCACCACCAGGCCAAGATTTGCATTTTTCAAGGCTCAGCCACAGGCTAGGCTGCAGGGAGCAGGGGACCATGTGGGAAGCTGAGTTGAGAGGCCGCTGGAATGGCCGGTGCGGGGGAAGTGGTGGCAGAAAGAGGGGAGTGGGGCAGGGTGTGGTGAGGAAGAGGCAGCAGGGCATGCATTTGAGGGGTGTTGGGGCCTTGGCATGGGCGTGGGGCATGAGAGGGTGGGGGTGGCATGAAGAAGGCTGAGAGGAGGGGACACAGAGGCCGTGTGCAGGGTAACAACGACAGAGCCACAAAGGCAATGGCCTGGTTTTGATCAACCCTGAACGTGAGGTTCCCCAGGAGGTGTCTGGGAGCAAGGAGGCCTGTCCGAGGGCCTGGGGGAGGATTCCCTGAGTGTGGGAACGGCTGTCCAGGGAGAGCTGGGCAGACCCCAGACGGGCTTGTCAGGACAAGGACAGGGGATGAGGTGTTGAGGGCTGAGCAGTGACAACTCAGAAATCAAGCCCTGCACCGGCTCCACACACACATGCAGCTTCAGTTGCAAAACGCACGTGGAAGGATCTCCTGGAAGTGTGTCCCGGTCCCTCCACCAGGGAGTCTGACTCAGTCTCAGGAGGGGCTCGGGAAGGCTCCAGCACTGCCACAGGCAGAAGGGCCCTTTTGCTGTCAGCTGTTAAAGCAGGGCTAGCCCTGTATCTCATCTTCTCAACCACATCATTCAGGAAGGACCATTGTAACTCCTCTGTGATCTCAGACTGCCGGTGAAAAGCAGGTTTTACAGACCAGGGCCACAGTGGGGGGACTCTAAGCCTGCCCCAGCTCCTAGATGACCATCCTCACCCTCTAACCCCCAGACCTGGATCCCTGAGGGCACACAGTGTGTTTCTGGGGGAAGTGGGTGGTCTGCTGGTGAACTGAATGCCCGCAAGAGCTGAGCCCCAGATTTAAAACCTTCCTAGCGGCCAGGCGTGCTGGTTCACACTTGTAATCCCAGCACTTTGGGAGGCCGAGGCAGGTGGATCATGAGGTCAAGAGTTCAAGACCAGCCTGACCAACATGGAGAAACCCAGTCTCTACTAAAAATACAAAATTAGCTGGGCGAGGTGGCGCATGCCTATAATCCCAGCTACTCAGAAGGCTGAGGCAGGAGAATCACTTGAACCCAGGAGGCAGAGGTTGCAGTGAGCTGAGATCGTGCTTTGCACTCCAGCCTGGGCAACAACAACGAAACTCCATCCCCGCCGAAAAAAACAAAAAATAGCCAGGTGTGGTGGCAGGTGCCTGTAGTCTCAGCCTCTCAAGAGGCTGAGGCTGAAGAATCGCTTGAACGCAGGAGGCAGAGGTTGCAATAAGGTGAGATCGCACCACTGCACTTCAGCCTGGGTGACTGAGTGAAACTCTGTCTCAACAAAAAGAAAGAAAAAGACGGAAGGACGGACGGGAGGGAGGGAGGGAGGCTGACACAGGGGTGTCCAGTGTTGTGGCTTCCCTGGGCCACTTTGGAACCATTGTCTTGGGCCACACATAAAATACACTAACAATAGCTGATGAGAAAAAAAAAAAAAATCTCAATGTTTTGAGAAACTTTACGAGTTTGTGGTGAGTTGTGTTCGAAGTTGTCCTGGGCCGTGTGTGGCCCGCAGGCCATCGGTTGGACAAGCCTGATTTACAATCTATTCTCTCTGAAGCCCGGAGGCTTCATCTGCGTGATGAAACTTTGGTTTCCGCGACTCCCTATCATAACCCAGACATTCCTTTCTAGTGATAATAACTCTTTCGACCCATTGCCAGTCAGAATATGTTTAAATCCACCTATGACCTGGAAGCTCCTGCGCCTTTGAGTCGTCCGGCCCTTTTAGATCCAACCAACGTGAATCTCACATGTATTAGCTGCTGTGCTGTGCCTCTCTAAAATGTATAAAAGCAAACTATACCTCGAACACCTTGGACCCAAGTTGTCAGGACCTCCTGAGGCTGTCACGGGCCTGTCCTTAACCTTGGCAAAATAAACTTTCTAAACTGATCAAGACCTGCTCAGATATTGTTTGGTTGATAGGTGCTACTTGGCGATTTGAGTTCTTATTATCCTGAGACAGTCACGCAATATCCCTGTGGGAAGCTGGTTTATAACGTAGGGAAAATTCCACACCGAGACAATGGATCGCTCAGCAAGGCTAGCTTACTTCCTGCAGGAAGGGTAGCAACTTGCCAGCAGGCTCGCCACGAGTGCACACCTGAACAAAGGAGACAGGGATGTTGATAACTTTCATATCCTGACGCAATCGCCCTACTGCTGTGTCCAGTTTCCATTGGCCAGAACGGGACCTCACAGTCTCTGCTGGACGGATTGGCTGAAAATTTAGAAATTTCCTGAATAGATAAGGGGAAAGAAGACATGGAAGAAGAGGAAGCTAGTCAGGAGAAGGTCAGGAGGGTTTCCAAATAAGGAATGGCATGCTCCAGGGTTCGGAGCTTGCCCAGTTCTGTTCAGACACAGCGGTGCGAGTCAAGGCAGCTGATTTAAGACGCAGCTGATTTAGAGACTATCATGGGTACATGTTTATGCTAATCGCGGATAATGGCCACAGAGCAAGAGATCGTAACTCCTTCTACTATAGTCTAAGATATAAACTGAAGAACTTTCCCATCTCTCACAATTCCCATGCTTTTAGGGACTAGCAGGAAGGAGAGGGCCAAGGCTGCATTAAATGCAGTTCCGGACCTTAAGGAGCAATGATTCCTTAAGAGAAATAACTCCACGTACAAAAAAAAAAAACTGAGTCCCAAGAGCTGAAGTGATTTATCAAGTCACAGGTGTAGCTAGGACTTCAACCCAAAGCTCCTGACTCCAGGGCCCATATGGTTTCCAGGACACCAAACCACCTTTCCAGAGAAGGGGACCTTTGAGCTGATTCCCTAGGACAAGGAGGAGCTCTTCGGGCAGCTAGCAGCTCGGTCGCAGGAAACAGCAGAGGCAAAGGCCAGGGGCATGGGATCAGAGGCATCTTCCAGAGGCAGCAAGCTCCTGGCAAGCCAGTTCCAGGAAGACTCAGGAGAGGGCGTGGAGCCTGGAGGTAGAGAAGGGCCAGGATTTTATCTTCTCAACACCAAGGAGCCGTGTGGTGACTCAAGCCGGTGATCCCAACACTTTGAGAGGCCGAGACAAGAGGATTGCTGGATCCCAGAAATTTGTGATGCCCTATCTCTACAAAAAAAAAAATTTAATTAGCTGGGTGTGGTGGTGCACCCCTATAGTCCCAGCTACTCAGGAGGCTGAGGCAGGAGGATCACTTGAGCCCAGGAGGTAAGGCTGCACTGAGCCGTGATCGCATCACTCTGCCCTCCAGCCTGCTGACAGAGACCTAATATCTTCTTTTTTTTTTTTTCACTCCTTCAGGACGTTTATTCAGTTCCAGTATACCAAAGCCACAAAGCCACAGAGAATCTCAAATTTGACCTCGCTTTCTCCTTTGATCTTCCAGCACAGATCCTATGTCCAATCAAGAGCTGCTTTTGGACCTATGCAGTGGCTCAGGACTATAATTTCAGCACTTTGGGAGGCCAAGGCGGGGAGATCACTGGAGGTCGGGAGTTTGAAACCAGCCTGACCAACATGAAGAAACCTCGTCTCTACTAAAAAAACAAAATAAGCTGGGCGTGGTGACACATGCCTGTAATCCCAGCTCATCAGGAGGCTGAGGCAGGAGAATTGCTTGATCCTGGGAGGCGGAGGTTGCAGTGAGCTGAAATCGTGCCATTGCACTCCAGCCTGGCGCCTGGCGACAGAACAAGACTCTGTCTCAAAATAAAAATAAAGGAGTAGCCGGGCGCGGTGGCTCACGCCTGTAATCCCAGCATTTTGGGAGGCCGAGACAGGCGGATCATGAGGTCAGGAGATAGAGACCAGCCTGGCCAACACAGTGAAACTCAGTCTCTCTTAAAATACAAAAAATTAGCTGGATGTGGTGGCACACACCTGTGGTCCCAGCTACTCGGGAGGCAGAAGCAGGAGAATCACTTGAACCCAGGAGGCGGAGGTTGCAGTGAGCTGAGATCCCACCACTGCACACCAGATAGAGTGAGTGACAGAGTGAGACTCAGACTCTAAAGTAAAAAATAAAAAAAAAGAGGCCGGGCACGGTGGCTCAAGCCTGTAATCCCAGCATTTTGGGAGGCCGAGGCGGGTGGATCACAAGGTCAAGAGATCGAGACCATCCTGGTCAACATGGTGAAACCCCGTCTCTACTAAAAATACAAAAAACTAGCTGGGCATGGTGGTGCGTGCCTGTAATCCCAGCTACTCAGGAGGCTGAGGCAGGAGAATTGCCTGAACCCAGGAGGTGGAGGTTGCGGTGAGCCGAGATCACGCCATTGCACTCCAGCCTGGGTAACAAGAGCGAAACTCCGTCTCAAAAAAAAAAGGGGGGGGGCTTTGGTTTACAGTCTTAGGAATGAAAAGGGGAAGTTTACAGTCTTAGGAAAAGGGAAGTTGATCTGAGATGCCTGGGTCTCGCTCTTCAATGCCGTCACTGCGTTAGAGCCGTTAGAGCCGTGTGTGTTAGTTAAGGCTGCATAGTAGCTCTGTTTTCCCCAGAGTTCTTTGAGGGCTAGCATCATGTTTTAACCTCGGGGAACTTTGAGCTGTCATTAAGGCAGGCTCTGCTTGTCCCATTTGACAGGCTTGGTGATAAGAACGGGGGTCACCCCCTAGGACGTGGAGGAGTGAGGGCTGGGGCCCAGATCACCCAGACGTTCTGCAGGATGGATGGAGCTGCCTTCCCCTGCACACGCTTCTAGCTCCCAGACGGGCACGGCAGACCCAGAAAGTGGCCCAGCTTGGGCAGGGGCGAAGCCCATCACGGTCCACAGTACTTGGCGATTTTCTTTACTTTTCTTCTTCTTCTCCTTCTTTTTTTTTTTTTTTTTTTGAGACAAAGTCTCACTCTGTGGCCAGACTGGAGTGCAATGGTGCGATCTCGGCTCACTGCAACCTCCACCTCCCAGGTTCAAGAGATTCTTCTGCCTCAGCCTCCTAAGTAGCTGGGATTACAGGCGCATGCCACCATGCCCAGCTAATTTTTATTTATTCATTTATTTATTTATAAAGACGGGGTTTCATCATGTTGGTCAGACTTGTCTTGAACTCCCGACCTCAGGTGATCTTGGCTCACTGTAACCTCCACCTCCCAGATTCAAACGATCCGCCCGCCTTGGCCTCCAAATAATTTTTGTATTTTTAGTAGAGGGGGAGTTTCATCATGTTGGTCAGGTTGGTCTCGAACTCCTGACCTCATGATCTGCCTGACTCAGCCTCCCAAAGTGCTAGAATGACAGGCATGAGCCACCACGCCCAGCTTAGTCCTTGGCAGTCTTCTGTCCCTTTCTGGGGACTCCCAGGGAAGACTGACCAGCCACTGTCCCCATCTTACAACAGGCAGTCACCGGGAGCACAAGGGAGTAGGTGGCTTCACAGCAGCACGGGAGTGGCCACAAAAGCTAAAACAAGGCTGTGTACACTCCAGAAATACTCCACTGAACGCGCCGGCCAGCATCGAAAATAAACCTGTCTGCTGGCTGCCGGCCCAGAGAAGTCAGGGAGGGGCCACCGAGCCACACTTCCGGTCCCACACCCTTTTATTTTGGGAAAAATCAAACCCTTCCCACCAGGAGCTTGCCTCTGGGAGGGAAGCTGAGGCTGCCATTGTGCTGTGAGGCTTTTTGTTTGTTTGTTTTTTGAGACAGAGTCTCGCTTTGTCGCCCAGGGTGGAGTGCAGTGGCATGATCTTGGCCCACTGTAACCTCCACCTCCCAGATTCAAACGATTCTGCTGCCTCAGCCTTCCAAGTAGCTGGGACTACAGGCATGTGCCACCTGCCAGGCTAATTTTTTGTATTTTTAGTAGAGACGGGGTTTCACTGTGTTAACCAGGATGGTCTCGATCTCCTGACCTCATGATCTGCCCACCTCAGCCTCCCAAAGTACTTGGATTACAGGCGTGAGCCACTGTGCTCAGCCATCCTGTGAGATTTTGCTGGACAATGATCAGGCACAGAAGCGGGAGTTGACTCTTCCATTCATTCCTTCATCCACCCGCAGGCACGTGTGCCTCTCCCTCTGTGTGCCAGGCACTGTCTGTGGCATTAGGGCAGATGGAGCAGGGGCTGCTGGGCTCGACTCGAATCTGCTGTGCTGTGGACAGGCCTGGAGGGCTCAAGGGGCGCTTTCCCTCTAGGAGATGGGGGTGGGCTTATTGTGCTGTGAGGGGGTTAGGAAGCAGGGGAGATCTTGTCTGTGCCAGGCACGTCCTGGGCCCCACAAAGGTGACCAGCCTCATTGATGCGTTATCTGCACTGGCTCATGCAGCCCCACCCGTGTGCGTGGCAGGAGCCTCGGGCTTTGACATTGCTCCCGTCTCACAGCCACTTCTGCTTCAAAGCCTCCACACTCTTCTTAACCCCTGGGCAGACCTGTGACGCTCCCCCAAACCACTGCTGGCCACGGCCTTGCTTCCCACTTCCAAGACCCCGATAAGCTTTGCTGGGAGGGCCCCATGCCTGCTTTCTTCTCAGGGGAAAGTGCCCCTTCTCACCTCACTCAGTCTCCTGCTCCCTGCCTGGCTCACTTCTGGAACCAGCTCCCACTTTCTCCCAGGCTCGCTCTCTCTCTCTCTCTCTCTCTCTCTCTCTCTCTCTCTGTTTTATTTATTTATTTATTATTATTATTATTATTTGGAGACATTCTGAAACTCGTCATACACACCACTGCCTTCCAGGCTCTGAACCTGAGGGCTGCTCACTTTGGGGTTTTTTGGGTGTTTTTTTTGTTTGTTTTTTTAGTTGGAGTCTCACTCTGTCACCCAGGCTGCAGTGCAATGGCATGATCTCAGCTCATTGCAACCTCCGCCTCCCAGGTTCAAGCAATTCTTCTGCCTCAGCCTTCTGAGTAGCTGGGATTACAGGTGCATGCCACCATGACCGGCTAATTTTTTTGTATTTTTACTAGAGACATGGTTTCACCATGTTGGTCAGGCTGATCTCGAACTCCTGACCTTGTGATCTGCCTGCCTTGGCCTCCCAAAGTGCTGGGATTACAGGCGTGAGTCACCATGCCAGGCCTGCTCATTTTGTTAAGGAAGATAATAAGGCCAGGCATGGTGGCTCACGTGTGTAATCCCAGCACTTTGGGATGCTGAGGCGGGTGGATCACCTGAGGTCAGGAGTTCAAGACCAGCCTGGCCAACATGGCGACACCCCATCTCTACTAAAAAATACATAAATTAGCCAGGTGTGTTGGTGGGCACCTGTAATCCCAGCTACTCAGGAGGCTGAGGCAGAGAGAATTGTTTCAACCCAGGCGGAGGTTGCAGTGAGCTGAGATCATGCCACTGCACTCCAGCCTGGGAGAAAGATTGAGACTCCAGTTCAAAAAAAAAAAAAAAAAAAAAAAAAACACATTAGTCATCATTAGCTGAGATGAAATCTCACTTTGTTCAGAGGGACTGACCATCATTGAAAAGGGAAGACGTTCTCAGTTCTCACCATGTGACTCAGCACAGTTCAGTACCAAGTTTCTCACCTCACCATTAAGTCACTGACTGTCCACACCTGCAGGCTGAATGCACCGCCTCCGGGATGAAGTGTGAGTTCTCAGCATCCTCTTGCGGAGCACCAGCCTGGGGAGCGCCTCCACATCCAGCCTGGAGCCACCTCCCCGCTCCCCCTCCCCAGGGTATGGCATGGAGAGCCGTCATGAGTGTCCCAGCCAGAATGGGCCACTCATGATGGCTGATGATATTTTTAGTGCCTCTCTGTGCTTTCAGAAATGCCTCCCACCCTCGGGAACTGCCTGCTTCTCTCTCCTGCCATGCTCCTACTCATTACCCGTCTCTGCTCAGATATCCCAGCGGATCACCGTTCAGTAGACACTTCCCAGACCCTCCCTGTTTGTGGACGAGTGTTGGCTCTGGAGTTTGCCGCCAGGAGCCTGCCTCTTGCTGGCAAGGCAACCTGGGCAAGCTATTTAGCTTCTCCACCTTAGTCCTTCCCATCCGAAAAATGGGGATAGGAATGGCACCTTCCTCAAGGGTGCTGGTGAGGGTTAGACCGGTCGATATGCTAAGTGTTAGAACATGTTGACCCTCTGGGACATCTCAGCCGCTGCTGCTGTCCGTCAGGCCAGGGGGCTAAGGCTTCTGCTTTCATGGGGGAATGGAGTGACCTTCCAGAACCTGCAGCAGATGGAGCTTCAGCTTCACCCTCTGCACTGAGCGTGACCCATGCGGGTATGGGTAGATGCTGGTCGACTTACTTTTTTTTTTGAGACAGGGTCTCACTCTGTTGCCCAGGCTGGAGTGCAATGATAGTCCTGGCTCACTATAACCTCCACCTCCTGGGTTCAAGATATTCTCCTGCCTCAGCCTCCCAAGTAGCTAGGGTTACAGGCGCACACCACCATGCCTGACTGATTTTAATATTTCTGGTAGAGACGCGGCTTCGATATGTTGGCCAGGCTGGTCTGGAACTCCTGACCTCAGGAGTGATCCTCCCACCTCAGCCTCCCTAAAGTGCTGGGATTACAGATGTGAGCTACTGTGCCTGGCCACCTTTGACTTCTATGCACCCACCGGGAGCCAGGGCACAGCAGGTGCTTAGGAAACAATACCAATAAAGGAATCCCTGTGAGATACAGGCTGGGCGAAGGGACGAGGCTTAGCGGCTAAGGAGGCCCAGCTCCCAGAATAGCAGAAAAGTTGGCATGCAAGCCCTGGCCTTCCGAGCCAGCCTGGCGCTGTCTCTGCTGCACTGTTACGGAAAGACTTCAAGGGGCTTTCTTACTAGTACAAGCAAAGTCACTGACATGGATTTGTGCATAAGTTCAGGAGTAAAATGGAGCCCAGACCTTGAAGTCACAGACTGGGGTTAGGTCTACACTCTCCTAGCTATTTACTAGGTGACCTTGGACACATGTACACCAAATTTATACTCTAAGCCTCATTTTCCTCACCCAAGAAATGGACTAATGTTCCAGTGATCTATTTCTGCATAACAAATCACCCCAAAACGTAGTGGCTTCAAACCCCAAACACTCTCTTGTCTCTCAGGCACTCTGTGGGTCAGGAATTCAGGGAGGGCTCCACTGGGTGGTTCTGGCCTGGGCTCACCAGCTTGGGCTTCCTCCCAACATGGCAGTCTGAGGGCAGCTAAATTGCCCATTTGGTGGCCTGTGAGTCACAAACTCACCCAGGTTCAAAAGGAGGAGAATCTGACTCCAGACTTTTTGTTTTTGTTTTCGAGACAGGGTCTTGCTCTGTCATCCAGGCTGGACTGCAGCACTGAGATTTCGGCTCATTGCAACCTCCGTCTCCCCATGCCTGGCTAATTTTTGTATTTTTTGGTAGAGACAGGTTTTTACCATGTTGGCCAGGCTGTAGACTCTAGACTTTTATGGGGCCGTGGAAAGGTGGGAAATTGGAGAGATACAAAAGCAGAAGAGTATATGGGACAGGAGATTCTGCTGCAACCACTTTGGGGAGATATAGTCTGCCACAGATGACAGCTCTCGCATCCACTGGGAGGGTTGTGGATGTAAAGCAACTGAAATATCTTTTTTTTTTTTAAAGAGATGGGGTCTCCATCCTGGCCAACATGGTGAAACCCCGTCTCTACTAAAAATACAAAAATTAAGCCAGGCGCGGTGGCTCACGCCTGTAATTCTAGCACTTTGGGAGGCTGAGGTGGGTAGATCACCTGAGGTCAGGAGTTCAAGACCAGCCTGGCCATCATGGTGAAACCCTATCTTTATTTAAAAAAAATAAATAAATAAAAAATACAAAAATTAGCTGGGCATGGTGGTGCACGCCTGTAGTCTCAGCTATTCAGGAGGCTGAGGCAGGAGAATTGCTTGAACCTGGGAGGCAGGGGTTGCAGTGAG
The DNA here is from genome assembly GCF_048565385.1 of Saimiri boliviensis. Lineage (NCBI taxonomy): Eukaryota > Metazoa > Chordata > Mammalia > Primates > Cebidae > Saimiri > Saimiri boliviensis. Next base: position 129,434,041 of record NC_133454.1, read on the forward strand.
CCGAGATTGCACCACTGTACTCCAGCCTGGTGCCTGGCGACGGAGCAAGACTCTGTCTAAAAAATATATAAATAAATAAATAAATAAATAAATAAATAAGAGATGGGGTCTCACTCTGTCACCCAGGCTGCAGTGCAGTGGTGCAATCACGGCTCACTGCAGCCTCGACTTCCTGGACTCAAGCAATCCTCCCTCCTCAGCCTCCCAGGTAGCTGGGACTGCAGACTTAAACCACCACATCTGGAGCCAGGAATCGCTTACCTGTCCTTAAGGGATCTCTGTGGTGATCACAGCTGCATCATTGCAGGCTGGCTGTCCACATCTGTCCCTTCTCTTCCCATCCCATCTTGGAGGAAGTCACACCCTGTTTATGGCCTATAGGAATCAACTCACAGGAGACAGTTGGGAGAACCAAGAATCCATTGGTCCACTTGGAGTGGCCAACCATTAGGCAGATATCAGTGAATGGGGCTCTTAGCCCAGGACAGGTGCACAGGGGAGGCACCTGGGACCAGCAGAGGCTGTAACATGGGCGCTGGGCATTCAGAAGGGGCCTCTCCATGATGCCAAGTGAGCCCATGGGCCACCCTCCCCAACCTCCTCCAGGAGGGAGGGATCCATCATCAGCATGGAGCCTGGGAATCCTAGCAGCCTCTTCCAGATCCTGACAGAGCCTGACTACTTGATATCATCCCCCTTCCAAAGTAGTGGTACTTAATTAAGAATTTCTAGGTCAGGCACAGTGGCTCACGTCTGTCATCCCAACGCTCTAGGAATCTGAGAAAGAAGAACCACTTGAGGCCAAGAGTTCAAGAGTAGCCTGGGCAACATAGTGAGACCTGCCCCTGGTCTCTACCAAAAAAAAAAAAAAAAAAATATATATATATATATATATATATATATATATGAGCAGAACGTGGCAGCGTGCACCTGTAGTCCCAGCTACTTGGAGGCTGAGGCAAGAGAGTCACCTGTGCCCAGAAGTTGGAGGCTGCAGTAGTTTATGATTGTGCCATTGCACTCTAGCCTGGGTGACAGAGCACTATTCTGTCCCTAAAAAATAAAATAAAATAAAATAATAAATAAATAATTCGGAAAAGGACTTACTACCTAAGAAATCTTTCTCTTGCACCCCAGGACCCCTGGTTTACTTTCATGTCTCAGGAAATAAGAATCAAAGAAAACGGCCAGGCACGGTGGCTCACGCCTATAATCCTAACACTTTGGGAGGCCGAGGTGAGAGGATCACCTGAGGTCAGGAGTTCGAGACCAGCCTGGCCAACATGGTGAAACCCCGTCTCTAAAAATAAAAGAATCAAAGAAAAGTTACTTTCCTTGAGTGGAGGGAGGAAGGGAGAGAAGGCAGGCCAGATCCCCAGCCTCTGTCTCCTCCCTCCGTCTCAACCATTTGGACAGAAGGGGCCTTTATTTACCTGCATGCCTCTTCACAGTCCGGTCACTCAGGGCTGCAAACTTGTCCCGTGGTCTCTTGTGGCCTCTAACATGTGGATCAGGATCAGCAGTTCTGAAGCTGATGGTCCCCTTCTTTAAATTTGTGGTAAACACATGTAACATACAAATTACCATCTTGACCTTTTGAAGTGTATAGTTCAAGGGCCTTAGGAACATTCATGGCCGGGCGAAGTGGCTCAAGCCTGTAATCCCAGCACTTTAGGAGGCTGAGGCAGGTGGATCATCTGAGGTCAGGAGTTCAAGACCAGCCTGGCCAACATGGTGAAACCTGTTTCTACTGAAAATACAAAAATCAGACAGGCATGGTAGCGTGCGTCTAGAATCCCTGCTACTCAGGAGGTTGAGGCAGGAGAATTGCTTGAATTGAGTGGGTGGAGGTTGTAGTGAGCTGAGATGGCGTCCCTGCACTCTAACCTCGGTGACGGAACGAGATTCCCTCTCAAAAAAAAAAAAGGAGCATTCACATTGTGGCACAACCATCACCACCATCCATCTCTAGAATTCTTTTCCATCTTCCCAAACTGAAACTCTGTCTCCATTAAACACTAATTCCCTATTCCCCATCCCTGAAACTCCCAACAAGCACCAGCTACTTTCTGTCTCTGTGAGTTTGACTGCTCTAGACACCTCATGTAGGTTGAATCTTACAGTATAGTCAGACTCCCATGTCCATGCATCCCAAATCCATGGATTCAACCACCCACAGATTTAAACTATTCCCAGGCCAGCCATGGTGGTGCACGTCTGTAATCCCATGTTGGAAACAGATGCTCAGTGCCGCAAAGAAAAATCAGCACTGAGACAAAGGATCTCTCAGCAATGCAATTTTTACTTCCTAGATTGCAGGAAGGGTACCCTCGCTAGCCATCTTGCCACAAGAGTACAATGAACAAAGGAAAACAGACATATGTATCCCGTACACATTTGGGGTCGTCCTTTCTGCTGTGTCTGATCTCCGTTGGCTGGAGCCAGACCTCACAATCTAAAACCTGGGTTGCTAACAACCTAAAACTTTTCTAAACAGATAAAAGCAATGGAGAGCTGGGATATGCCTGTGAGCACGTCCAGCACAGATACCTTGGTTAAAGTACAAGGATATAGAACGTACTACGTGCCTGTCAGCATGGCATGTCTAACAGCTACGTAAGACAGGGCTTCACAAAGAGTTATTAGTATGTTTATTCTTTAACAAGAAAGAAAACTTCTAAGAGGAGCTTCTCTACTTCCCACACTTTCGGAAGCTGACTTGGAGTATCACTTGAGACCAGGAGTTTGAGACCCCTGTCTCTAGAACAAAAAATTACTCTTATTATTATTATTTTTGAGACATTTGCTCTGTCTCCCAGGCTGGAGTGCAGTGGTGCAATCTCAACTCACTGCAACCTCCGTCTCCTGAGTTCAAGCAATTATCCTGCCTCAGCCTCCTGAGTAGCTGGGATTACAGGTGCCCAGCCACCATGCCAGACAAATTTTTGTATTTTTAATAGAGATGGGGTTTCACCATGTTGCCCAGGCTGATCTTGAACTCCTGACCTCAAGTAATCCATCTGACCTGGACTCCCAAAGTGCTAGAGTTACAGGCGCATGCATCTGTAGTCCTGCCTGGAGGCTGAGGTTGGAGGATTGCTTGAGCCTGGGAGGTCAAGGCTGTAGTGAGCCATGATTGTACCACTGGACTACAGCCTGGGCAACAGAGTGCAACCGTGTCTCAAAAATAAATAAATAAATTCAGAAAAACATTTTACAAAGCTCCACAAAGCAGAACTTGAATTGAACACGTGCTGGGTATTGCGTTGAATCCACGCAAATGAAGTGAGGCGTGGGTACTTTATCAGGTGTTGCGAGTCAACTAGAGATGGTTTAGCGTCTGCAGGGGGACATGTGCAGGTCACATGCAAACACTGCTCCATTGTCTACAAGTGACTTGAGCAGCTGAGGATTTTGGTATCCACAGGGGGTCCTGGAGTCAACCCTCTGTGGACATGGAGTGAAGGGTGCATTTGCCTCTGTCTGGCTGAATTCACTGAGCAGAACGTTCTCCAGGTTGATCCGTGCAGGAGAATGTGTGGGAATTCTCATCCCCCTTTTTAGAACACACATCTTACACAGCCCGCTTTTTGTTTGTTTGTTTGTTTGTTTTTTCTTTGTTTGTTTTATGAAGTGGAGAGTTGAATAGACAAGAAGGAAGGGAGGGAACAGAAAGAAGAAGCTTCCCCATTCGGAGACAGAGGGAGGGAGGCTCTGAAGCCGAAAGAGGAGATCCCTCCGCCCTCTTTAATCTCTCTGTCCTCTAGGTTGGAGGCATTCAGTGGCAGTCTTGGCTCACTACAACCTTGACCTCCCAGGCTCAGGCGATTCTCCCACCTCAGCCTCCCGAGTAGCTGGGACTACAGTTGCATGCCACCATGCCCACCTAGTTTTTATATTTTTTGTAGAGATGGGGGTCTCACTATGTTGCCCAGGCTGGTCTCAAACTCCCAGCCTCAAGTGATCCTCTTGCCTCAGCCTTCCAAAAGGCAAGGGATTACAGATGTGAGCCAGCATGTCTGGCCCCTCTTCACTCTCCTGAAATGAAACGTCGAGAATGATCCAGAACGCTGCCCTCCGCTCTGCCAGTAGATGTGCAGTAGAACCCATAATCACAAGGAAACCCCCATTCCGCATTTCCAAAACGTTCTCTGTCAGGCAGTGTGACCCCCGGACCGCACTGAAAACCACTACTCCCAAGTGAAGCTTTTTCCTAAGGAGCCCAGAGGACTTTTTCCTCATTACCATCCCCAAGTCTTAGGCCCCTGACACCCCTGCAAAGAGTCTTCTTTTTTTTTTTTTTTTTTTTTTTGAGACGGAGTTTCGCTCTTGTTACCCAGGCTGGAGTGCAATGGCGCGATCTCGGCTCACCGCAACCTCCGCCTCCTGGGTTCAGGCAATTCTCCTGCCTCAGCCTCCTGAGTAGCTGGGATTATAGGCACGCGCCACCATGCCCAGCTAGTTTTTTGTATTTTTAGTAGAGACGGGGTTTCACCATGTTGACCAGGTTGGTCTCGATCTCTCGACCTTGTGATCCACCCGCCTCGGCCTCCCAAAGTGCTGGGATTACAGGCTTGAGCCACCGCGCCCGGCCGCAAAGAGTCTTCTTTGCCGGCAAATAGCATGTGCAAAGAGCTTCCACAGACAGGCAGCCCGCCAGCCTTGGCTACGGCTCAGCTGGGAACCCACCCATAATTTCCCCACCGTCCTCAGTGACCACTCTTATTTCAGAGACGTCGAAAGTGAAGCTCAGAGACAGATGAAGACGCTGGGACTGACAGGGTTTCTCCTGCACACTTTCCAGCTGTGTACGCAGCGTGTCTTTACTGTTCCCACCATCCTGGGTAGAGAAGACATCATCCCTTTTTACAGAGATAAAAATTGAGGCGGGGCGGGGTGGCTTACGCCTGTAGTCCCAGCACTTTGGGAAGCCGAGGCGGGTGGATCACGAGGTCGAGAGATCGAGACCATCCTGGTCTACATGGTGAAACCCCGTCTCTACTAAAAATACAAAAAAATTAGCTGGGCATGGTGGCGCGTGCCTGTAATCCCAGCTACTCAGGAGGCTGAGGCAGGAGAATTGCCTGAACCCAGGAGGCGGAGGTTGCGGTGAGCCGAGATCACGCCATTGCACTCCGGCCTGGGTAACAAGAGCGAAACTCCGTCCCAAAAAAAAAAAAAAAAAGATTCCCTCTCAAAAAAAAAAAAAAAACAAATTTGGGTAGCAGGGCACCAAGGACCCTTGCTGTGGGTCACAAAGCTGTTGGGAGGTCAAATGAGAACCAGGAGATAGGACCCCTGATTCTAAGCCACTACGCCTCCTGCCTCTGTGACGGAAGACAGAGGGGCTGGCCCCCACTGTTCCACCCAGCAGCTGCCATCGAATCAGAAAGCAGGCTGTGCACCCGCTGCCGTGAGTCAGTGCTCAGAGCAGGAGGAGGCCGTGGCACACCGGGCAGTCACCGCAGTCCTGACACAGCCGGGTCTCTCCGGGCACTGCCACAGCCCACCCGGCTCGCTGCGTGGGCAGGAAGGCACGTTCCTTCCGTGAGCAGGAGGTGATTAACGAACACCGGGGGAGGACCAGCAGGTAGAACAAGGTCAGAATCTCAGCAACGCCTTCGAGATGGTGTCAGGCTCGTTTTCCCGCAGTCTGGTCTCCGTTCCTCTCTGGGGTGTCAGCTTCCAGAGACGCTCCCTGGTCTCCTGTTTTCCGAGCTCCTGCCGGGCTGCTGCGTTCTGCCTGCCTTTCGCAGTTGCTACATGCCCACTCCTTAGCCTGGCATTCAAGGCTGCAATGCCAACTTCAGCCTCACCCCTGTTTCCTGACACAAACCCTCCACCCTGGCGCCGTGGAACAGGCCCTGACTTTGCTGCCTCTGGGCCTCTGGCTATGATCCCCCTCCACGCCCCCCATGCCTGCCCTCCTCACCTGTTTCACCTGTTAGGCTGACAGGGCAGATTTAAGTCCAATGAACCTGATTTCAATCCCTGACTTTGCCAACTTATCAGCCTGTGAGGCATCAGGCAACCTCCTGAGTCTCTCTGAGTATCTTTTTTTTTTTTTTTTTTTTTTACAGAACATTAGCTGGGCATGGTGGCACGTGCCTGTAATCCCAGCTACTCAAGAGGCTGAGGCAGGAGAATTGCCTGAACCCAGGAGGCGGAGGTTGCGGTGAGCCAAGATCGTGCCATTGCACTCCAGCCTGGGTAACAAGAGTGAAACTCCGTCTCAGAAAAAAAAAAAAAACAAAACAAAACAATTCTCCTGCCTCAGCCTCCTGAGAAGCAGGGATTACAGGCTTGTGCCACAATGCCTGGCTAATTTTTGTATTTTTAATAGAGATGGGATTTTACCATGCTGGTCAGGCTGGTCTCAAACTCCTGACTTCGTGATCCTCCTGCCTCAGCCTCCCAAAGTGCTGGGATTATAAGTGTGAGCCACCACGCCCAGACTATTTTTAGATTTTATTAAAACAAAAATTACCAAGGTAATGAGAGTTAGGCAGGAGAATATTAATATCTTACTCCAGGGCTTCCACGAGGATGAAGAGAGGCAACACAGTAAAATGCTGGGTCTGGGGCCAGCCAAGAAGTGCTCACTGAACGACAGCCATCACCAGAATGACCCCCACCCCCTCTAGAGTCTGATGCCGCCTTCTCCACTCCGCTAAGGAGCCTCCACCTGGTCCTCACCCCCTCTGGAGTGTGATGGCACCCTTGTTTGTACTGTGTCATTCACTCACCTGCCCATCCACCCACCCGTCCCCCATCCACCCACCTGTCCCCCATCCGCCCACCTGTCCTCCATCCACCCACTTCCCCCCCAGCCAGCACTCATTCATTCATCCACTCATTGATTGCTTATTGCAAACCATTTTAGTCCATTTTGTGCCACTGTAACAGAATAGCATAGACAGGGTAACTTTTGTTTTTGAGACAGAGTTTTGCTCTGTTGCCCAGGCTGGAGTGCTGGAGTGCAGTGGCACGATCTCGGCTCACTGTAACTTCTGCCTCCCGGGTTCAAGCAATTCTCCTGCTTCAGTCTCCTGAGAAGCTGGGATTATAGGTGTGCACCACCAAGTCCAGCTAATTTTTGTATTTTTAGTAGAGACGGGGTTTCACCATGTTGGTCAGGCTGGTCTTGGACTCCTGACCTTGCGATCCTCCTGCCTTGGCCTCCCAAAGTGCTGGGATTGCAGGTGTGAGCCATCTCGCTGGGCTAGACAGAGTTACTTACTTATTTATTTATTTATTTATTTATTTATTTATTTATTTATTATTGTTGTTAGATGGAGTCTCACTCTAACACCCAGGCTGGAGTGCAGTGGCACAATCTCGGCTCACTGCAACCTCCACCTCCCAGGTTCAAGTAATTCTCCTGTCTCAGCCTCTCTAGTAATTGGAATTACATGCCTGAATTACCATGTAATTTCAACTAGTAGGGAATCCCACACCCAGCTAATTTTGGGGGTTTTTTTTGTTTGTTTGTTTGTTTTTGTTTTTTTAGGATGTTTAGACACATAACTTTTGTATTTTTAATAGAAACCGGGTTCCACCATGTTGGCCAGGCTTGTCTCAAACTCCTCACCTCAAGTGATCCGCCCGCCTCAGCTTCAAAGTGCTAGGATTACAGACGTGAGCCATTGTGCCAGGCCAAGGTAATTTATAATGAAAAGAAATTTATTGGCTCATAGTTCTGGAGGCTGACAAGTCAAGGGGCCACATCCGGCAAAGGCTTTCTTGCTGCGTCATCCCATGGCAGAAGGGCCGAAAGAGGGTAGGGAGGGGGGCGAGAGGAAGCCAAAGTGGTCCTCTTACAAGGAACCCACTCCCCAGTAATGGCATTCATCTGTTCAGGAAGGCAGTACCCCCAGGACTCACATACTACCTCCCATAGGCCCCACCTCCTGACGCTGTCACATTGGGGATTGAGTTTCCAACACATGAACTTCAGGGACACATTGAAACCACAGCACACACCTACCACGTGTGTTGGAAACAGACGATCAGTGCCACAAAGAAAAATTCGCACTTGGCCGGGCGCGGTGTCTCATGCCTGTAATCCCAGCACTTTGAGAGGCCGAGGCAGGTGGATCACGAGGTCAAGCGATCAAGACCATCCTGGTCAACATGACGAAACTCCGTCTCTACTAAAAATACAAAAATTAACTGGGCATGGTGGCGCACACCTTTAGTCCCAGCTTCTCAGGAGGCTGAGGCAGGAGAATTGCTTGAACCCAGGAGGCGGAGGTTGCGGTGAGCCGAGATTACACCATTGCACTCCAGCCTGGGTAACAAGAGTGAAACTCCGTCTCAAAAAGAAAAAGAAAAATCAGCACTGAGACAAAGGATCTCTCAGCAATGCAATTTTTACTTCCTGGGCTGCAGGAAGGGTACCCTCGCTAGCCATCTTGCCACAAGAGTACCATGAGCAAAGGAAAACAGACATATGTGTCCCTTACATGTTTGGGGTCGTCGTTTCTGCTGTGTCTGATCTCCGTTGGCTGGAGCCAGACCTCACAATCTAAACTAAAACCCGAATGACTAACAACCTAAAACTTTCCAAACAGGTAAAAGCAATGGAGAGCTGGGACATGCCTGTGAGCACGTCCAGCACAGGTATCCTGGTGAAAGTACAAGGCCATAGACCAGGCGTCCCCAAACTACGGCTCACAGGCCGCATGCGGCCCCCTGAGGCCATTTATCCGGCCCCCCGCCGCACTTCAGGAAGGCGCACCTCTTTCATTGGTGGTCAGTGAGAGGAGCACAGTATGTGGCGGCCCTCCGACGGTCTGAGGGACAGTGAACTGGCCCCCTGTGTAAAAAGTTTGGGGACGCCTGCCATAGACTATTGCCTGCAGGCATGGCATGTCTAACAGCTCCCGTGTTACTATGCTACATAGGATAGGGCTTAACAAAGAGTTATTAGTATACTTACGATCTGGTCTTTAACAAGAAAGGAAACTTTAAAGAGGAACTTTTTTACTTCCCACAGCGTGCCAGGTCTTCTGCCAGGTGAGTAGGAGACAAAGATAAAAGAGTTCCAATCTTTCCCCTGGTAGAGATTTCTGTGAGGTAAGGGAGAGATGACCCCTGTGGAAAGTATTTGTTACACAATGGGCAAGCTTTGTAGATCACATGCAGAGCACGCGTGCTCCGTAGAGCAGAGAAGGGACATCAAGGTGAGACCTGAAGATGGTGCGGCCAGATGAAGGTAGAGGAGAGGACATCCCATGGGAAGAGCAGGAGGCAGGATGGTGTGGTGAGAAGATAAGAACAGCTGGAATGTCGAGTTTGATGTTGAGAGCAGTGAGGGCTGGAGAGGTGACCAAGGACCTCCCGGATTATGTAAGCAACGTGACCCAGGAGCAGGCTCCAGAGGGCTCCCAGCAAGGGAAGGACCTGAGAAAGTTCTGGCGTTGGAGAGAGAACTCTGGCTGCGCTGTGGTCACAGGCTGGAGTGGATGGGATTGGGGTTGGTGGTGATGGTGTGCAGAAGCCAGCCGGCGAGCTGGAGCAGAGAGTCCCTGGGTAGGAGGGGCGCTGGGGTCTGCAGCAGAGCAGAGAAGCGGGAGCAGAGAATGAAGAAGGTCAGAAGATTCCCCTCAACTTCTTACCAGAAAAATTCTTACCCTACTGAAAAGTTGAAAGACCAGTACCACAGACACGTGTGCCTCCCTCTAAAATCTACAATCAGTAATATCTCCAGCTTTGCTCTCTCGGGACATAGCAAGGTGGGTGGATTTTCTTTTTCGGAACCATTCAAAAGTCAGTTTCCGACATGGTGATGCTTCACCCTGAGCCCCTCAGCTGCATCTCCTGAGAACGAGGGCATTTTTCTCCTGAATCACAGAACCAGTATCACGCCTTGGAAACCCAACAGAAGTGACATCTGCTGCCCAGTTTGTGCCCAGATTGCTCCGAGTGTTCCAGGAGGGCCTTTTATAGTTGGGTTTTTTGTTCTGAGAGCCAGGGTCTCATCAAGATCCCAGCGTTGCATTTGGTTGTTTCTTGGAGTCTCTCCAAGAAAGACTCTGGAGGTGGAATGTGCGGGGCTGGATGAGTCACTGGGTTTCAGGGGTGGAGGGCAGGGAGGATCCGGGTGATGACCAGGTTCTGGTTTGCACAGCCAGTGGTGCAATCCTCTGGATGAGGAATTCTGGAGAGGGAACAGATCTCAGGGAAGAGTAGGTTTTGGAAGGTCTGAGGGCGAGGAATTGTCTGGCTGGCAGGTGGGAAGCTCAGGAGATGGTGGCGAGACACAGTGAAGGCTGTGTTAGGACCGGGTGTGGTGGCTCATGCCTGTAATCTAAGCACTTTGGAGGCCAAGATGGACAGATCACCTGAGGTTGGGAGTTCAAGACCAGCCTGACCAACATGGTGAAACCCTGTCTTAAAAAAAAAAAAAAGCGGGGGGCGTGGCTGTGTTAGCTCCTGAGGCTGACAAACAAATGACCCGAGATGGGGTGGCTTAAAGCAGCAGAAACGTGCCTTCTCTTAGCTCTGGAGGCTGGAAGTCCACAATCCATGTGTCAGCAGAGACCTGCTTTTCCCAAGGGCTCAAGGGAAGAATCCTTCCTTGTCTCTTCCAGCTCTGGGGGTTTTCGGCAATCCCTGGCGATGCTGCATTCCCATCTCTGGCTCGTTTCGTCACACGGCCACCCTTCCTCTTGTGGTTCACGTGGCACTCTTATAACGACATCAGTCATTAGCTTTAGGGCACACCCTCCTGCACTGTGACCCTATCTTAATTTAACTAATTACATCAGCAAAGATCTTGTTTCCAAATAAGCTCACGTTCCTGGTGAGACACTAAATCTCGGGGGCACAGTATCCAACTCAGTTTAGGGTCAGCAACGTCTCAACGGTGCCTGAGTCAGCAGGAAAGACTGCGGCTGGCCAGGGAGAGCAGATGGAGGGGGAGGAGAGGGAAGAGGAGAAGGAGCCCTAGAAAGGAAGCAGGGGGCTGAGTCACAGCCTGGGAGGGAAGAGGGTCTGGGCTCCACAGGGTCAAGTGCTGTGGGGTGTGAAGTAGAGAAGGGCTGAGCCGCATGCGACATCTGCATTCCACGGTGAGCTGGCCGGAGACTTCAGCAACAGCAGCGTCAGGCGACTGCGTGGGAAAAGCCAGGCTGCATGGAATGTTGTTTTTGCATTTCAGACCCCGGCCTCGTAGACCTCTTTTTTTGTTTGTTTGTTTTTTGAGACTGAATCTTGCTCTTTGTCACCCGGGCTGGAGTGCCGTGGCCCCATCTTGGTTCACTGCCACCTCTGGGTTTTGAATTCGAGCAATGCTCCTGCCCCAGCCTCCTGAGTAGCTGGGAATAGAGGCGTGCGCCGTCATGCCCAGCTGATTTTTTTTTTTTTTTTTTTTTTTTTGAGATGGAGTTTCGCCCTTGTTACCCAGGCTGGAGTGCAATGGCGCGATCTCGGCTCACCGCAACCTCCGCCTCCTGGGCTCAGGGAATTCTCCTGCCTCAGCCTCCTGAGTAGCTGGGATTACAGGCACGTGCCACCATGCCCAGCTAATTTTTTGCACTTTTAGTAGAGACGGGGTTTCACCATGTTGACCAGGATGGTCTCGATCTCTCGACCTCGTGATCCACCCGCCTCGGCCTCCCAAAGTGCTGGGATTACAGGCTTGAGCCACCGCGCCCGGCGCCCAGCTGATTTTTGTATTTTTAGTAGAGATGGGGTTTCACTATCCTGGCCAGGCTGGTCTCAAACTCCTGGCCTCAAGCGATCCACTGCCTCGGCCTCCCAAACGGCTGGGATTGCAGACGTGAGCCACTGTGCCTAGCCCTAGCAGGCCTCTTGAAGGCAAGTGGAATAACTGGCTTTTCCTACATATTCATCCACTGTTGTCAGTTCTTCCCATCGGGCTATAAGCCCCTCCAGATTTGGGGCCCATACCTGATTTTGTTCCCTGTAACTCTCCCAGACGCTTGGGGGACCCATGGTCTCCTGTGGGCATCAGTACTCACGGCCCAGCATGTCAGCCTCAGGGCGGCCATCACCAGTGTGGAGAAAGGTTCCTTATAGGACAGGAAGGTGCCAATTTCAGCTGCTATTGACCCCTTCCTGCGTGACTTCACATGCGTGGATTTGCTCATTGAACCCTAACCTTCAGGAATCTGAGAGTACCACAGTACTAAGGTACTGCAGAATACTATTGTTACTTCAACATGGCAGATGAGGAAAGCAAGGCACAGAGCGGTCAAGTCGCACAGCAGGTGAGGAAGCCAGGATCCAGACTCAGAGACCTGGCTCCGGAGAGTGCAGTGCCTTGCAGAGCCCGTAGCTTCACACTGACCGTTGAATGGGCTCCAGCGTGGTCAGCGGAGCTCAGGCAGATCTGTGGGTGTGCCGTTTGAGCTGCCTGAGTTGTTCTGGATCTGACCTCACCTGGGGCCTGGCTACACACCTGTTCTCTACCTCCTGGGATGAAGAACGGACACTGGGTCTGAGCACTGCGTGTCCTAAGAAGGGCAGGTATGGGCCCAGAGCAAGGGGCTTCCAACCTGATGGGTACCGTTGGAAGGACCCCTGCAGACCGGAGGCATTGACCCTGCAGCCCACCTGCAGCCTGCCCACCACGTTCTCACCCCACCTTTCATTTCTCAGGTCTGCTTCTCTCAGCTGAAAGCCTCAGAGGGACCATGCCCAGCCCTTCCTGGCTCAGCTGCCCCGTCGTGGTGAGGTTTTCTGGTTTATTTTTTCAGTTGTTATTAGAAGCCTTCGTTATCTTTCTCGAGAGTGACTAAAGCCTATTATCCCTAGGCAAGTTCCTGCCTGGCTGGTGGGTGGGAGCCTCCAGTGTCTGCATCTTCTCCTACACCCCACCGCCGGGGCCCTGAGCTCACACACCTGGGGTGGGAAAGAACGTGCCTGACACCCGTGGGAAAGCTGGGAAAGGAGGGGCAGCTGCTGTGCCAGCCCAGCCGGGGGCTCTTCTCTGCTGCTCTCTGGGTGTCCTGGAGACCACAGGCTGCTCCCAAAGAGAAAGGGATGGAGCAAAGGGATATCCTTCTTCCCTCTTGCAAAACTTCTTGTATCTGAGGCAGAGTAAATCTGAGCGCTACCCAACCCCAGATTTTTGGGAAGAAGGTAAGGGACCTGTGCCAGGTGCAACGGCTCACGCCTGTAATCCCCACACTTAGGGAGGCAGATCACTTGAGGTCAGGAGTTCAAGACCAGCTTGGCCAACCTGGCAAAACCTCATCTCTACTAAAAATACAAAAATTAGTCAGTTGTGGTGGTGGGCACCTGTAATCCCAGCTTCTCGGGAGGTTCGGGCAGAAGAATTGCTTGAACCAGGAGGCAGAGATTGCAGTGAGCTGAGATTGTACCACTGCCCTGCAGCCTGGGTGGCAGAGCAAGACTCTGTCTCAAAAAAAAAAAAAAAAAGAAGAAGAAGAAGAAGAAGAAAAACAAGAAGTGAAGAAACCCTGTATTAGGGCCGATCTCACACTGCTGTAAAGAACTACTTGAAACTGGGTAATTTATGAAGAAAAGAGGTGTAATTGACTCACAGTTCCACAGGCACAACAGGAAGCATGACGGGAGGCCTCAGGAAGCTTACAGTCATGGTGGAAGGTGAAGGGGAAGCAGGTACATCTTCACAAGGTGGCAGGAGAGAGAGAGAGAGAGAGCAAAGGGGCACATGCCATACACTTTCTAACCATCAGATCTCATGAGAACTCATGCACTATGATGAGTACGGCAAGGGGGAATCCCCCCCATGATCCAATCACCTCCCACCAGGCCTCTCCCTGGACCTGTGGCATTACAATTTGACATGAGATTTCAGTGGGGACACAGAGCCAAACCATATGAGAGCTCCAGCCTCCGTGGACACCACATGCCTGCCAGCCTTCACGCTTGCCTGTCCTCTGCCTGGGGCCCTCTCCCCACTGGGCTCACGTGACAAGCTCTTACTCATCCTTGCTGTTTTACCTTAAAGTCACTCCTTCCAGGAAATCCTCCCTACTTCCCTCATGCTGCCAGAACACCCCGCCCCCTCCCTTCTGTCTTTTCCACCATGGAATGTAGCTTCCTGGAGTGTAGAAGTTGTGTCCTGTTGCCCACTCTGTGTCCTCAGCACCGGGTCTTGCAAAACAGCACAGATTTGCCCCAGTGGAATCGGCAGGCAACCTGGTCATTTTCCTCCCCTTCCCAGGCTCATCTCCTCATGCCTGAGGCTCCTGGCTTCTCCCTCCCCAAGCGGGACCGAGGCCAGCAGTGAGCAAAGAGTGCAGGAAACAGAAAAAGAGCCAAGCCAGAGGACGGGGCTCCTTGGCAGGACGACGTCCTGGAAGAGGCAACTTCATGGCCTGAGAGCTCAGTGGCTGCAAGATGCCAGCATCGTGAAGGCCTGGCTCGGAGTGTCCTGGACAGGGAAAGCAATGAGCACAAAAGCCCTGGGCCAGGAACTAGCCTGGCAGATCTGAGGGCCACGGAGAAGGCCAGTGAGAGTAGAGAGAACGGCAGACTTTACCCCAGGTGTGTTAGAACCTGAGGAGCAGTGGGGAGGTGTTCTCGATGCCAGGGTGGCTTGATTAAGCAAGGCTGAGGGCTTCCTCACAGCCGCCTCTGCCATCCTGCAGATGCTGGCTAATCGTGTGGAAATATTCACAGAAAACACAGCAAGAGAAGCATCCAGCGTGTGGGGGCAGCGAGAGCCCTTCTCACCTTCCAGTTCCCAGAGTTCATATTAGATGGTGAGAAATCGGCCAGAGGCAAAAATAACCTGTTCTTCAGCCACCCACGGGGATGGAGACAGAAGTTTTATGCGCATTCCAGCCCCTTCTGGGTTTCAGTTATTTACACAAAGGTATAAGGCTTGTCATAAGAAAGTATTGGGTTATATGGGGGGAAAGCCATTCTTGTCTCTTACTGGGAAGGAGCTGAGCTGCGGTAGAGACCAGCTCCTCCTTTGGGTGCTCAGGGACTTGATCACGTGTGCCCACCTGACCGGGTACTGATCTCTCCAGTGCTGAAAGCAGGGACCACCACAGCCCCTCCTTGCTCAGTGAGGAAACTGAGGCTCGGAGAGCTTTGGAGACCTGCCTCAGCCCCAGGCCAGCACGTGCAGAAAGCCAACTCCATGCCTGGCTCAAACCTTGTCCCCTTTTGAAAAACCTTTTGTTACGAACAATTTCATTCATTTGCAACAACAGAGGTGATGCATTGCAAGATGAAAATAATGATCACTTAACAGGGCCGCCCACGCACCACGCTGCTCCTGTCGGCCGCATCACCACCGCTCAGCCCCCAGGTACCCGGGACAACTCTGGTTTTTGCTTGTACCCTCCCCTTGCTGGTGCACCTCTCGCTTTCTGCCAACTGCTTTGTGGTTTCTGTTAAAAACGCGCACTTCGAATGAAGAGACCCCCCCCAAACGGGCTTTGTGTGAGCAACAGGGCTGTTTATTCACCTGGGTGCAGGTGGGCTGAGGCCAAAAAGGGCATTAGCAAAGGGCGGTGGGATAGGAGTTGGTTTCACAGGTTTGGGCAAATCTTCTGGGGAGGGGGCAGAGGTGTTACAGAGTAAGATCAGTTACAGTGGTGGGGGTAGGAGTGAGGAGTGTGCGTTACTGTAAGTTCAGTTACAGTGGCAGCTGGGTGAGGTGGAAGAGTAGTTAAATGGCAGGGTGGGGTGAGGAGTATTCACATGATCATAATAACAGTTAAGATGGCTGGGTGGAGGCTGGGCACGGTGGCTCACGCCTGTAATCCGAGCACTTTGGGAGGCGGAGGCGGATGGATCACGAGGTCAAGAGATCGAGACCATTCTGGTCAACATGGTGAAACCCCGTCTCTACTAAAAATACAAAAATTAGCTGGGCATGGTGGCGCGTGCCTGTAGTCCCAGCTACTTGGGAGGCTGAGGCAGGAGACTTGCTTGAACCCAGGAGGCGGAGGTTGCAGTGAGCCAAGATCGCGCCATTGCACTCCAGCCTGGGTAACAAGAGCGAAACTCCGTCTCAAAAAAAAAAAAAAAAAAAAGATGGCTGGGTGGGGTGAGGGGAAGCTCCTGGGTGATCAGAGATAATGGCAAAGTGGGGTTGGGGGTGATCAGCCAAGGCAGGCAGGACTCCAGACTTTCTGGGTCCAGGCTTGCATATGGAGGCCTGACAGTTTCATAATGTACATAACATACTACTCTGGAGTACTCAATGTAGAAATATGTAAATTTGTATAAGAGTGCGTTCATCTCCTAACCAGCTGTGGTGGTTCATGCCTGTAATCCCAGCACTTTGGGAGGCTAAAGTGGGAGGACTGCTTGAGCTCAAGAGTTCAAGACCAGCCTGGTCAACATGGTGAGACCTCATCTCTACAAAATATACAAAAATGAGCCGGGCATGGTGGTGTGCACCTGTAGTCCCGGCTACTTGGAAGGCTGAGGTGGGAGGATCGCTGGAGCCTGGGAAGTCGAGGCTCCAGTGAGCCATGATTGTGCCGCTGCACCCAACCTGGGCAACAGAGGAAGACCCTGTGCAAAAAATAAGATAGTGTGTTCATTTCCTGGAGCAGCTGTAATAAATACCACAGACTGAGTTGCTTAAACACAGAAGTGTATTCTCTCACAACTTTGGAGGCTGGAAGTCTGAAGTCAGGGTGTCTCCAGAGTGGGTTCCTTCCAAGGCTCTGAGGGCACATCTGTTCCAGGCTTCTCCCAGCTTCTGGAGGCTGCCGGCACCCCTCAGTGTGCCTCGGCTCCTGGCCACACCCCTCCTGTCTCTGCTTCTGTCTTCTCATAGCCTCATCCCTGTGTGTCTCTGTGTCCTTTCTTCTTCTTCTTCTTTTTGGGATAGAGTCTCACTCTGTCACCCAGGCTGAAGTATAGCGTCATGATCTCAGCTCACTGCAACCTCCGCCTCCTGGGTTCAACCAATTCTCCTGTCTCAGTCTCCCGAGTAGCTGGGATTACAGGCACACGTCACCATCCCCAGCTAACTTTTGTATTTTTGGTACAGATGGGGTTTCACCATACTGGTCAGGCTGGTCTCAAACTCCTGATCTCAGGTGATCCACCCACCTCGGCCTCCCAAAGTGCTGGGATTACAGGCGTGAGCCACTGAGCCTGGCCTCTGTGTCCTTTCTTCTTCTGATAAGGACACAGTCATTACATTTAGGGCCCTCTCTAAATCCAGGATGGTTTCATCTTGAGATTCCTAAGTCAATCACATTTGCAAAGACCCTTGTGTGTGTGTGTGTGTGTGTGTGTGTGTGTGTGTGTGTGTGTGTTTTGAGACGGAGTCTCACTCTGTTGCCCAGGCTGGAGTGCAGTGGCACGATCTCAGCTCACTGGAAACTCCGCCTCCCAGAATTCAAGCAATTATCCTGTCTCAACCTCCCTAGTGTAGCTGGGTCTACAGGCACATGCCACCACTCCTAGCTAATTTTTTGTATTTTTAGTAAAGACAGGGTTTCACCATATTGGTCAGGCAAGCCCCGAACTCTTGATCTCAGGTGATCCACCCACCTTGGCCTCCCAAAGTGCTGGGATTACAGGAGTGAGCCACCCCACCTGACCAAAGACCTTTGTTGTATACAAGGTCATATTCACAAGTACCAAGGGTTGGGACACAAATATCTTTTTGGGGGCCACTATTCACCTACT
The DNA here is from genome assembly GCF_048565385.1 of Saimiri boliviensis. Lineage (NCBI taxonomy): Eukaryota > Metazoa > Chordata > Mammalia > Primates > Cebidae > Saimiri > Saimiri boliviensis. The sequence continues at coordinate 129,451,669 of NC_133454.1, forward strand.
ACTCAAAATTTACTTAGTAGTCCGAGTCCTTGATCAAAACTTTAAGGCCCCGTATAGTGTGAGGATGTTTATGGTATTGCCTCTGTCTCAGGGCAGGGGGCACATCTCATTCCCCCTCCAAATGCCCCCTGCCTTCAGCTGCTCAGTAGGGCAGAGGAGAGGGGCCTCTGAGCTGTGGCCTGAGTTTGCCAGGATGCAGCTGAGAATGAGAGTGGGGTGGGGGCCGGGTCTTCCCTCCTGTGCTGCCATCACAGAGCACCCTTGCCCACTGGCCTCCCCCGTCAGACCAGCTCGAAGCTTGCAGAGTGGTCAGCTGCTGTAGTCAGCCCTTGTTGCACCCTGTCCTTGTCCTGTGGGGCACATCTCACCTAGTAATGAAAGAATCCATGGGTGTCGTTGGTGTTTAAGGCTCACCTCCTCCCCAGATCCTGCCCGGCCCAGTTCTTCCTCTGTAGACCCTCAAGAGAGCATTGCCAACAAAATGAACGAGGTCCTGCAGGGGCGATCGGGACCCTTCCTGGCCTGGTCCAAAGGAGACCACAGGGTGGGCTGCATCACTGTGAGGCGTCCAGCCAGCACAGAAGGAAAGAACTCCGTAATTCAGGTGGATTTAGCCTGCTTGGCCTATGGAGTGGAGAACACGAAGCAAACAGCTGCCTGGACACCTTGCCTGGGCAGCTAGGAGGCCTCCGTGGGCAGCAATCGCCCCAGAATTACGGCCAAGCACCTGCTTGGCGTTGGAGACCAAGACGGGTGGACACACAGGTGGACGTTCATGGATAGACGGCCTCTCCGGCCCCACCCGCAGTGAGGATGAGTCCTGCCTCCTGACCCCACACCAGCCCCGCCCTCGGGCCCCTCTGCCACTTGACTTTGGCCCTGGTCTATTTCTTTTTTTATTTTTTGAGTTGGGGTCTCCTTCTATTGCCCAGGCTGGATGGAGTGCAGTGGCGCAATCTCGGCTCACTGCAACCTCCACCCAAGCAACTCTCCTGCCTCAGCCTCCACAGTAGTAGGGATTACAGGGACATACCACCACGTGGCCCTGGGCTCACTCTTTCTTTTCTTTCCCTCCCTCCCTCCCTCCCTCCCTCCTTCCCTCCTTCTCTTCCTCTCTCTCTCTCTCTCTCTCTCTCTCTCTCTTTCTTTTTTTTGAGGCGGAGTTTCACTCTTGTTGCCCAGGCTGGAGTGCAATGGCGCAATCTTGGCTCACCACAATCTTCGTGTGGGAAGTAGAAATGTTCCTCCTTAAAGTTTTTTTCTTGTTAAAGAATAAGTGTGCTAAGAACTTTGTGAAGCCCTATCCTATGTAGCTGTTAGACACGCCACGCTGACAGGCATGTAGTACATTCTGTGTCCTTGTGCTTTCACCAAGATATCTGTGCTGGACGTGCTCACAGGCATGGCCCAGCTCTCCATGGCTTTTACCTGTTTAGAAAAGTTTTAAGTCATTAGCCAATCGGGTTTTAGTTTAGATTGTGAGGTCTGACTGCAGCCAACGGAGATCAGACACAGCAGTAAGGACAATCTCAAATGCGTAAGGGACAAGCGTGTTCCTTTATTCTTTGTATTCTCGTGGCAAGATGGCTAGCGAGGGTACCCTTCCTGCAGCCCAGGAAGTAAAAATTGCGTTGCTGAAAGATCCTTTGCCTCAGTGCTGATTTTTCTTCGTGGCACCGAGGATCTGTTTCCAACACCCCACCTCCTGGGTTCAAGTGATTCTCCTGCCTTGGCCTCCCAAGTAGCTTGGATTACAGGCATGTGCCACACAGCCAGCCGATTTTGTATTTTTAGGAGAGGCGAGGTTTCTCTGTGTTGGTCAGGCTGCTCTTGAAGTCCCAACCTCAGGTGATCCGGCCTCTGGGCTATTTCTAACCGTCTGTGCGCTCAGGCTTGGGTGAGGGCTGCCTTTGTCTTTGGTGGGAAGGATCTACCCTACAACTTTACCATGTTGGGAAGCAGCTTGATAACCCTCGCGATTCCCACACGTGTTCATTCCGCCCACGTGAAAAGCCTGGCACCCTCGAGTGTAACGCGCTAACAGGGTCAGGCTCCTCCTGGAGGCGGTGGCGCTCAGGGGATTAGGAGCGCCAGTCTGTGTGTTGGCAGAGCCAGGCCTGGGAGCCCTGCCTGGCTTCTCTTTAAGAATCAGTTCTTGGAAATCTGCTGCGACAATGCTTCCCGGCACAACCACGGGTTCCTTTTGTGTCCTGGTTGGAGCCATCTCAGGAGTGGTACTGGCCGCTGGCTTGAGATGCCGCACGTGGGCCCCACACCCCCAGGGGCTCCGTGGCTCCTTCCTGCAGCTCCGCCTCTCCGAGCGGCTCCTAAACCCAACCATTACTTAGAGCTAAAGACTTCGATCCAAATTAAAAAGAAAAAAAAATCCCCACCTCCACTGCCCCAAGAAACAGGCCTCCTTTCTCTCTCTTTGTTTTGAATCGCAGCCAACGGGTTCTCAGAATGCTGGGCCAGAGGAACAATACGATGTCCTCCATCCATCCTGGCCAAGTTGTGAGCAGTCATTTCGCCATCCCAGGGCGAGGTGAAAGGGCACGGGGAGAGGCTTCCGGGCCCGAGGCATCAGCGGGGTCCTAGGTGGTGGGGAGCAGGGCGGATGCTGTGATGAGGAGGGCGGGCTGGGGGCAAGGCGCTGATACTGCAGGGAAGGGCACTTTCCTAAGCCTCCCTTCATGGGACCTGTTTCCTTGAGATGTTAGGACTTTTTTCTTTTTTGAGACAGGAGTGTCACTCTGCCGCCCAGGCTGGAGTGCAATGGCACGATCTCTGCTCCCTGCAATCTCTGCCTTTAGGGTTCAAGCAATTCTCCAACCTCAGCCTCCGGAGTAGCTGGAATTACAGGTGCCTGCCACCATGCCCGGCTAATTTTTGTATTTTTGTAGATAAGGGGTTTGACCATGTCGGTCAGGCTGGTCTCAAACTCCTGACCTCAGGTGATCTGCTCATCTCCGCCTCCCAAGACGCTGGGATTATAGGCAGGAGCCACTGCGCTAGGCCCATATGTGGGGACTTTTCACGTTTGAACAGACCCAACCACCCTAAGCCTACTGCGACTTAAAGCACAGATGGGTAAAGGTGTGAAAGTCGCAAGAAGACCACAGCTTCCTTCCCAAACACGGTGTGAACACAAAGTGAGGGAAAGATGACAGCCAGGATCAAGAACCCGATACCCGCCACGTGTGAAAGCAAACTGTGGCTAACAACCTACAGCCACAGCTGAGCGCGATGGCTCACGCCTATAACCCCAGCACTTTGGAATGCCGAGACAGGTGGATCACTTGAGCCCAGGAGTTTGGGACCCGCCTGGGCAACATGGCGAAACCCCATCTCTACTAAAAATACAAAAATTGGCCGGGCAAGGTGGCTCATGCCTGTAATCCCAGCACTTTGGGCAGCCAAGGCGGGTGGATCACAAGGTCAGGGGTTTGAGACTATCCTGGCTAACATGGTGAAACCCCATCTCTACTAAAATACAAAAAAAAAAAAAAAATCTGGTGAGCGTGGTGACAGGCGCCTGTAGTCCCAGCTACTCAGGATTCCCCCGAGACAGGGAAATCGCCTGAACCTGGTAGGCAGAGGTTGCAGTGAGCTGAGATCGCGCCACTGCACTCCAGCCTGGCAACAGAGTGACACTTTGTCTCAAAAAAAAAAAAAAAAAAAAAAAAAAAAAAATTAGCTGGGTGGGGTGGCATGTGCCTCTGGTCCCAGCTACTCGGGAGGTTGAGGTGGGAGGATTGTCTGAGCCCAGGAGATCAAGGCTGCAGTGAGCCATGATTGTACCACTACACAACAGCCCTGGTGACCGAGCAAAACTCTGTCTCAAAACAACAACAAAAATGACACATGATGTAAGGGAATGACTCTCCAATATTCTTTAAGGCATGGCAGTGAAAAATGTCATGTGAAAATGGGGATTTACCCTGACAGGTAACTCTTTCATTGCTTGGTCTCTTGGTCAATATGGCATCATATGCACAGAGGATCTGATTCATGAGATCTGTATCACAGGAAAATGCTCCAAAGAGGCAAGTAGGCCGGGCGCGGTGGCTCACGCCTGTCATCCCAGCACTTTGGGGGGCCAAGGCGGGTGGATCATCTGAGGTCAGGTGTTCAAAACCAGCCTGGCCAACACGGTGAAGCCCTGTCTCTAACTAAAAGTATAAAAATTAGCCAGATAGCCGGGCGCGGTGGCTCAAGCCTGTAATCCCAGCACTTTGGGAGGCTGAGGCGGGTGGATCACGAGGTTGAGAGATCGAGACCATCCTGGTCAACATGGTGAAACCCCGTCTCTACTAAAAATACAAAAAAATTAGCTGGGTGTGGTGGCGCGTGCCTGTAATTCCAGCTACTCAGGAGGCTGAGGCAGGAGAATTGCCTGAACCCAGGAGACGGAGGTTGCGGTGAGCCGAGATCGCGCCATTGCACTCCAGCCTGGGTAACAAGAGCGAAAACTCCGCCTCAAAAAAAAAAAATAAATAAAAATAAAAATAAAATAAAATAAAATAAATAAAAATAAAAATTAGCCAGCTGTGGTGGCGGGTGCCTGTATTTCTAGCTACTCAGGAGGCTGAGGCAGGAGAATTGCTCGAACCTGGGAGGCGGAGGTTGCAGTGAGCTGAGATTTCGCCACTGCACCTCAGCCTGGGCAACAGAGCAAGATTCTGTCTCAAAAATAAAAATAAAAAACAGAAAGAAGCAAGTAACCTCCCATGGCCCTTCAAATTATCCTCTCCATCCACGTCGCAGAAGGTGGAGCTGCTGTCAGCAGGGAAGAGCAGACCAACAGGCCTATCAGAAGAGTGAACTAAGGTGTCTGCTTGATGATTTTTGTAATCCGGTCAGTTAATAAACAGTGACTGCTCTCAAATTGAAAAAGCGTGTGTGTGTGTGGGGGGGTGTTATTTAGCCTAAGAATCTACTCCAAGCTGGGGTGTTCTCAGTTTCGCTTTTATTTATTTACTAATTTATTTATTTATTTATTTATTTTGAGATGGAATCTTGCTCTGTCGCCCAGGCTCGAGTGAAGTGGCACGATCTTGGCTCACTGCTGCCTCTGCCTCCCGAGTAGCTAGGACTACAAGTGCGCACCACCACGCCCAGCTAATTTTTTTTTATTTTTAGTAGAGATGGGGTTTTACCATGTTGGCCAGGCTGGTCTTGAACTCCTGACCTCAGGTGATCCACCCACCTTGGCCTTCAGAAGTGCTGGGATTACAGACATGAGCCACCATGCCCAGCTTCCTCGGTTTCTTTTCTTTTTTTTCTTCTTTTCTTCTTTTTTTATTTTCTCAATTTCATTTTTAAAATGAGGCTCTCAATAGGGTGAAACGTATTCAGGGATTTTTGAGTCTCGGCCCTGGCGGTTCTTTTGCTTCTTCATCTGTGTAGCCACTGAGACTAAGGGTTCTGATGTCTTGATTTATTGCCTATTCTCAGCGCCTGGCCCGGTGCCTGGCACAAAGTGGCTCCACACCAGAATGTCTGTTGGATGAATGAATGAAAAGAATACAATTGCGACATCTAACCGTTGTCACATCCTCTATGAAAAAAAGAGTAATTTTAACAAGTTTCATTGGCCAGGCATGGTGGCTCACGCCTATAATCCCAGAATTTAGGGAGGCTGAGGTAGGAAGATCCCTTGAGCCCAGAAGTTCAAGACCAGCCTGGGTAACATAAGGAGATGCCTCATCTCTACAAAAAGTAAAAAAATAAGCCCAGCCCAGTGGCACATGCTGTTAGTCCTAGCACTCAGGAGGTTACGGTGGGAGGATCCCTTGAGTCCAGGAGATCAAGGCCACAGTAGGCTGAAATCATGCTACTCTACTCCAGCCTGGTCAACAGGGTGAGCCATCTCAAAAAAAAAAAAAAAAAAAAGTGAAAAGATATTTAAAAAAGGAAAAAGAGGGCCGGGCGCGGTGGCTCAAGCCTGTAATCCCAGCACTTTGGGAGGCCGAGGCGGGTGGATCACGAGGTCAAGAGATCGAGACCATCCTGGTCAACATGGTGAAACCCCGTCTCTACTAAAAATACAAAACATTAGCTGGGCATGGTGGCGCGTGCCTGTAATCCCAGCTACTTAGGAGGCTGAGGCAGGAGAATTGCCTGAACCCAGGAGGCAGAGGTTGCGGTGAGCCGAGATCGTGCCATTGCACTCCAGCCTGGGTAACAAGAGCGAAACTCCGTCTCAAAAAAAAAAAAAAAAAAAAAAAAAGGAAAAAGAGGCCGGGCTTGGTGGCTCATGCCTACAATCCTAGCACTTTGGGAGGCCAAGGTGGGTGGATCACCTGAGGTCAGCAGTTCGAGACCAGCCTGGTCAACATGGTGAAACTGCATCTGTACCAAAAATATAAAAATTAGCCAGACATGGTAGCAGGCGCCTCTAATCCCAGCTACTCTGAAAGCTAAGGCAAGAGAACCACTTGAACTTGGAGTGGGAGGGGCGTACTTCGCAGTGAGCCAAGATCACACCACTTCACTCCAGCCTGGGTGAAAGAGTGAAATCCAGCTGGGCGCGGTGGCTCACGCCTATAATCCTAGCACTTTGGGAGGCCGAGGTGAGTGGATCACCTGAGGTCAGGAGTTCAAGACCAGCCTGGCCATCATGGTGAAACCCCATCTAAAAAAAAAAAAAAACCTTAAAAATCTCCGTCTTATATAGACGTTTTATAATAGAAAACATTAAAAGAATATTAGTAGGCCGGGCGAGGTGGCTCAAGCCTGTAATCCCAGCACTTTGGGAGGCCGAGGCGGGTAGATCACGAGGTCAAGAGATCAAGACCATCCTGGTCAACATGGTGAAACCCTGTCTCTACTAAAAATACAAAAAATCAGCTGGGCATGGTGGCGCGTGCCTGTAATCCCAACTACTCAGGAGGCTGAGGCAGGAGAATTGCCCGAACCCAGGAGGCGGAGGTTGCGGTGAGCCGAGATCGCGCCATTGCACTCCAGCCTGGGTAACAAGAGCGAAACTCCGTCTCAAAAAAAAAAAAAAAAAATTAGTAAACAAAAAGTGACAAATTAAAGTGATTTTAAAAATCTTAGAATAGTTCCACAAATTCCAACCTTTAAAAGCTTCACTTTCCTGTCTCATAATCTTAATCTTTGTTTCATCATAAATATTTCAGCTGTGGAAAATGTCTTAGGACTGTGCCCAAAAGCACCCTCAAGTTGGGCAATAGGAAGAGTATAGGGTAGTTCGCTTGTTTGTTTAAGACAAGGTCTTGCTCTGACGCCCAGGCTGGAGGGCAGTGGTACAATCACAGATCACTGCAGCCTCAGACTCCCAGGCTCAAGTGATCCTCCCACCTAAGCCTCTAGAGTAGCTTAGACTATAGGAACATGCCACCACCGTTAGCCCTTTTTTTGAAATGGACTCTCCCTCTGTCACCCAGACTGGAGTGCAGTGGCACGGTCTCCACTCACTGCAACCTCTACCTCCTGGGTTCAAGAAATTCTGCTGCGTCAGACTCCCTAGTAGCTGGGATTACAGACACTCACCACTACACCTGGTTAATTTTTGTATTTTTAGTAGAGACGAGGTTTCACCATATTAGCCAGGCTAGTCTTGAACTCCTGACCTCAGGTGATCTGCTTGCCTCAGCTTCCCAAAGTGCTGGGATTATAGGAGTGAGCCACTATGTCTGGCCTCATATTTTATTTTATTTTTTGAGATGGAGTCTTGCTCTGTTGCCCACGCTGGAGTGCAGTGGCATGACCTAGGCTCACTGTAACCTTTACCTCTCAGGTTCAAGCAATTCTCTTGCCTTGGCCTCCCAGTAGCTGGGATTACGGGTGTGCAACACCACGCCCAGCTAATTTTTGTATTTTTAGTAGTAAAGGAGTTTGGCCATGTTGGCCAGGCTGGTCTTGAACTCCTGACCTCAAATGATCTACTCATGTCCGCCTCCCAAAGTGCTGAGATTGCAAGTGTGAGCCACCGCACCTGCGCACCTGGCCTTCATTTTTTAATTTTCTGTGAAACAGAGTCTCACTATATTGTCCTCACTGGTAGATTTTTTTTTTTTTTTTTTTTTTTTTTTTTTTTTTTTTGAGACAGAGTCTCACTCTGTTGCCAGGCTGGAGTGCAGTGGCGTGATTTTGGCTCACTGCAACTTCTCCCTCCTGGGTTCAAGCAATTCTGCCTCAGCCTCCTGAGTAGCTGGGACTACAAGCGCATGCCACCACACCAGGCTAACTTTTGTATTTTTATCTTTTATCTTATTTTTATTTATTTATTTTTTTGACATGGAGTTTCGCTCTTGTTACCCAGGCTGGAGTGCAGTGGCACGACCTCGGCTCACCGCAACCTCCGCCTCCTGGGTTCAAGCGATTCTCCTGCCTCAGCCTCCCGAGTAGCTGGGACTACAGGCATGTACCACCATGCCCAGCTGAATTTTTGTATTTTTAGTAGAGACGGGGTTTCACTATGTTGACCAGGATGGTCTCGATCCCTTGACCTCGTGATACACCCGACTCGGCCTCCCAAAGTGCTGGGATTACAGGTGTGAGCCACCGCGCCCAGATGATTGTTTATTTTTAATTTTGTGGTAAAATACACTTAACACAAAATTTCCCGTCTGAGCCATTTTTAAGTGCGCAGTTCTGTGGGGTTAGATACTTTCACAGTGTTGTGCAACCATCACCACCATCCAGCTCCGGATTTTTTCATCTTGCAAAATGGGATCTCTGTGCTCATTAAATACTAACTCCCTGTTTCCCTTCCCCCAGCCCCTGGCACCCACCACCCTACTGCCTATCTTTATGGATTTGACTACTCTAGGGACCGCAGAGAAGTGAAATCACACAGTGTTTATCCTTCGTGTTTGACTTACTCCATTGAGCGTATTGTCTTTGAGGTTTGTCTGCAATGTGACTTTTCTAAGTTTTGTTTTGTTTTGTTTGAGAGGGAGTTTTGCTCTTGTTGCCCAGGCTGGAGTGCAATGGCAAAATCTTGGGTTCACTGCAACCTCTGCCTTCCGGGTTCAAGTGATTTTCCTGCCTCAGCCTCCCAGGTAGCTGGGATTAGAGGCATGCACCACTACACCTGGCTACTTTTGTATTTTTAGTAGAGACAGGATTTCTCCATGTTGGTCAGGCTGGTCATGAACTCCTGGTCTCAGGGGATCTGCCTGCCTCGGCCTCTCAAAGTGCTGGGATTACAGGCGTGAGCCACTGTTTCTGGCCTTAATTTTTTTTTTTTTTTTTTTTCTGATACAGGATCTCACTCTGTCACCCAGGCTGGAGTGCAGTGGCACAATCACCGCTCACTGCAGACACAACCTCCCAGGCTCAGGTGATCCTCCCACCTCGGCCTCCTGAGGAGTTGGGATGATAGGCGTGCACCCACCACACCCAGCTAATTTTTTGTATTTTAGTAGAGATGGGGTTTCACCATGTTTCTCAGGCTGGTCTCGAACTCCTGGGTGCAAGGCATCTGCCCACCTTGGCCTCCCAAAGTGCTGGAATTATAGGCATGAGCCATCGCACCCAGCCCAGATTACTTCTTTAATGGTGAAACTATTTCATCTGCTTCACAAAAAACTATAGCCCACAGTGAATACTCAGACTCTGGAAAATGCCGGCAAATATATCGTGTAGGATTCAAGTAACATGAGCATTGGAGATCTGTCAGCAAGGTTAACAGCGCTAATATGCAGAATCACACCTTGACGTTGCCGGTTTGAGGACTTATCGCTTATTTCTTAGGATACCACTCATAGGATTTGGATGAAGTATAACATGTGTGTAAACTCAACAATGTTTATTTTTGAGAATAGCTCACCGTTTGGCAGAGGCAGGGCCCAGGGCAGGCATACAACAGGCAAGACAGACTGGTTCTCTCCCACACACTTCTGTCCCGGTTCCAGGAGTGTTGACCTTCACCTTCAGCTCCATGTGTCAGTGCTTCCTGCCCTAGCTTTCTCTTTTCTTTCTTTCTTTTTTTTTTTTTTTTTTTTTTTTGAGTTGGAGTTTCATTCTCGTTACCCAGGCTGGAGTGCAATGGCGCGATCTCGGCTCACCGCAACCTCCACCTCCTGGGTTCAGGCAATTCTCCTGCCTCAGCCTCCTGAGTAGCTGGGATTACAGGCACACGCCACCATGTCCAGCTAATGTTTTGTATTTTTAGTAGAGACGGTTTCACCATGTTGACCAGGATGGTCTCGATCTCTTGACCTTGTGATCCACCCGCCTCGGCCTCCCAAAGTGCTAGGATTACAGGCTTGAGCCACCGCACCCGGCTAGCTTTCTCTTTTCTTTCTTTCTTTTTTTTTTTTTTTTTTTTTTTTTTTGAGATGGGGTCTCACTCTATCGCCCAGGCTGGAGTGCAGTAGTGTGATTACTTCTTTCTTTTTTTTTTTTGAGATGGAGTCTTGCTCTGTTGCCCCAGCTGGAGTGCAGTGGTCCAATCTCAGCTCATTGCAACCTCTGCCTCCTGGGTTCAAGCGATTCTCCTGCCTCAGCCTCCAACGTAGCTGGGAATATAGGCATGTGCCATCATGCCCGGCTAATTTTTGTATTTTTAGTAGAGATGGGGTTTCACCACGCGCAAGCCAGGCTGATCTTGAACTCCTGACCTTGGGTGATCCGCTTGCCTCGGCCTCCCAAAATGCTGGGATTACAGGTGTGAGCCCCCATGCCCGGGATTACAGGTGCGAGCCCCCGCGCCCAGCCTGCCCTAGCTTTTGACTTGACATCAGTGCATTCGGTTAGGCCAGTAAGCTCTCTATGTTGAGTAAGTTTGTTTCTCCAGTGAAAATCCTACTTTTCCCCTTTTTCTCCATCTATTAACTAATTTTTTTTTTTTTCCGAGACGGAGTTTTGCTCTTGTCACCCCGGCTACAGTGCAATAGCACGATCTTAGCTCACTGCAACCTCCGCCTCACAGGTTCAGGCGATTCTCCTGCCTCAACCTCCTGAGTAGCTGGAATTACCGGTGACTGCTACCACGTCTGGCGAATTTTCTGTATCTTTAGTAGAGACAGGGTTTCACCACGTTGGCGAGGCTGGTCTCAAACTCCTGACCTCAGGTGATCCACTCACCTTGGCCTCCCAAAGTGCTAGGATTTTACAGAGGTGAGCCAACGCACCCAGCCTTATTGACTGATTTTTCTTATTATTCAGGATTGGGAAAGGGATCGATTTCCTGCGAGATGGTGGGAAGGAATCTTCTGGAAGCACCATGGGCAGAATCTTTCCTGTGGTCTCACAGCAGCTGCCAAAGCCCCCAGCCCCAGTCCTCAAGGGAAGAGGCCATGAGGCTTTCTTCTGCTTTACTCTTTCATCAGAAGGGGAAGTCCCAGGAGTCTCTGCACACTTTCCCTTATGTGTCATGGATGAGAACAGGACCCCGGGCCCACCTCTAGCTTATCAGGGCGAAAGGGAAGAGGATGCTAGCGGAGTTGGTCCAAGCCTGATGCACGCTGAGGGGATGGGCATGGCCCAGATAGAAAGGGCTTCCAGCAGCAATAATATTGTTCGTCTGGCATTTCCCAGCTCAGCCTTCACAGCCTCCTTCGAGATGGTACCACCATGTCTGCTTTACAAAGGGCAGTGCAGCCCAGAGAGGCCAATCGGCTTACCTAGGAGTAAACAACGCCAGCAAAGAATCGGAGCCAAACCTGACCCAAGCTACCCGGCTCCAGAGTCCGTGTCCACACCCACTGTGCAGAAGTGTCTTCAAAGAGGGCATGGTGACCAGGCAGGTGGCCAGCTGGGGTGCTCCACAGCCAACTCTCATTTCCAGCCCTAAGAGTCTCACAATGGGCCGGGCGTAGTGGCTTATGCCTGTCATCTCAGCACTTTGGGAGGCTGAGGCAGGTGGTTCACAAGGTCAGGAGATTGAGACCATCCTGGCCAACATGGTGAAACCTTGTCTCTATTAAAAATACAAAAAAATTAGCTGGGCCTGGTGGCGCGTGCCTGTAGTCCCAGATACTTCAGAGGCTGAGGCAGGAGAATTGCTTGAACCCAGGAGACGGAGATCGCAGTGAGCCGAGATGGTGCCACTGCACTACAGCCTGGGCAACAGTGTGAGATTCCTTCTCAAAAAAAAAAAGGAGTCTCACATGAATATTGCAGGTTGGTCTGTGGGTGTTATTATCCCCATTTGACAGATGAGGAGATTGAGGCTTCATAGAGGTTAGTATCTTGTCCCAGGACAAGGTAAGGCGCTGGGAGTGCAGCTGAGACCTCTGAGAGATACACTACCTCTGCCTGGGCCCTTCTCCCTATAACAGCAGGCCTTTTTTTTTTTTTTTTCTTTTTGACCTGGAGTTTCACTCTGTTGCCCAGGCTGGCATGCAATGGCGTGATCTCAGCTCACGGCAACCTCTGCTCCCGGGTTCAAGCCATTTTCCTGCCTCAGCCTCCCGAGTAGCTGGGACTACAGGCGCGTGCCACCAAACCCAGCTAATTTTTTTTTTTTTTTTTAAATAGAGACAGGGTTTCACCATGTTGGCCAGGATGGTCTCAATCTCTTGACCTCTTGATCTTCCCGGCCTCCCAAACTGCTGGGATTACAGGCATGAGCCACCGCACCCGGCCTTAGCAGGTCATTTTTATTAGGTGGCTCTGTTTGACGAACACAATGAGGTTGTCAAGAGAAGCAAGTTGCAAAATGCTTGACTTCCCTTTGAAATGTAATTAGATCTATGCATTGTATTATGAATGAGACAAAAGTCTTCACGTCCACGCAGGAGGCTGTGAGATGCCCAAAGGGTTGTCGCTGTACCTGTGACCTGGTGTTGGGACAGGGGCGATGGAGACAAGATGGATCAGGGAGGCAGATTCACAGACCAGGGCTTGGCACCTTGGTGTCCCGTACCTGGTGGAAGGGTGTGACCCCGCTTTGAGGGCCTGGAGGTATCTTTTGATGTAGCAGCAAGAACGTTGGCTTTGGAGCCAGAGAGTTTCGGGCTCAAGTCACTGTTTCTACCAAATCATAAACTTGGGGTGAAGGATATGTTATTTAATCTCTCTGGGTCTTAGTATTTTCATCTGTAAAAGGGTGTAGGAGGCCGGGTGCGGTGGCTCACACCTGTAATCCCAGCACTTTGGGAGGCTGTGGCGGTGGGTAGATCACCAGGTCAAGAGTTCGAGAGCAGCCTGATCAACATGGCGAAACCCCGTTTCTACTAAAAATAGAAAAAATTAGCCAGGCATGGTGGCAGGCGCCTATAATCCCAGCTACTAGGGAGGCTGAGGCAGGAGAATCACTTGAACCCAGGAGGTGGAGGTTGCAGTGAGCCAAGATGGTGCCACTGCATTCCAGCCCAGGTGACAGTGCGAGACTCTGTCTTGAAAAAAAAAAAAAAAGAACGTTGTAGGATGTACTTGTGAGGATTTGTGGAGGGATTTGTGGAGTTACATGCGTAAGAGGTTTTTTAAAAAATGCTCTGGAAACTGTAAAATGCTCTGTAATTTTATCACTCCATCCAGTGGTGTCTGTACTCTTTGGACTGATCTGAACAAATCAAGCTCCTCACTTAGTCATTTATGGACCAATTATTTTTTTAACGGAGTGTCTGCTCTTGTTACCCAGGCTGGAGTACAATGGCGCCATCTCAGCTCTCTGCAACCTCCGCCTCCCAGGTTCAGGCAATTCTCCTGCCTCAGCCTCCTGAGTAGCTAGGATTACAGGCATGCCCCACCACGCCCAGCTAATTTTGTATTTTTAGTAGAGATGGGGTTTCTCCATTTTGGTCAGGCTGGTCTTGAACTCCCAACCTCGGGTAATCTGCCTGCCTCGGCCTCCCAAAGTGTTGGCATTACAGTTGTAAGCCACCACACCCGGCCTGATGGACCAATTTATAGTTAATCGGTTTACCATGAGGCTTAGAACTGCCATAGAAACCAGAACACTCAGGCCAATGATTGCCCCAGCTTAATGGCCACTAGGGCCTCAGTTTCCTCATCTGCAGAATGGAAAGAAACAGGCATAGCTATGCAGAGAACTATTTTAAGAATGAAATGATGGCTGGGCGCAGTGGCTTACACTTGTAATCCCAGCACTTTGGGAGGCCAAGGTGGGCAGATCACCTGAGGTCAGGAGTTCGAGACCAGCCTGACCAATATGGTGAGACTTCATCTCTACTAAAAACACAAAAATTAGCCACACGTGGTGGTGGACGCCTGTAATCTCAGCTACTCAGGAGGCGGAGGCAAGAGAATCGCTTGAACCTGGGAGACGGAGGTTGCAGTGAGCCGAGATCGCACCACCGCACTCCAGTCTGGGTGACAGAGTGAGACTTTGTCTCAAAAAAAAAAAAAAAAAAGAATGAAATGAGATGAATAAGTAAAAGGTAGCTCTTGGCCCTGGGAACTGATTATTTGGGCTGCACTGCAGACCAACTGATAAAATGTTTACAAGTATTGATCGACTTAGGACCTATGCAACTTACGACCACAATCACTAGCCACCACTGCTCCGCGTCTGGCAGCGCAAACATTGCCCGGCTGGGCGTACGACAGGAAGAGTAGAAATTAATGCCACTATTGAAGATCTCTAGATGCCAGGGTAGTCATCCTTATCATATCTCTACTTATTTTACCAGTCTGATCTCTGGAGAAAGTAGGTGAATCCTGAAGGTAAAATATTACTACAAATTCAACCAATCATTTCACAGTACTGTATGTATAGCCTACTCAACTTACGACCGGACCGTGTTACGACCGGTCTATCGGAACCAGTCGTGGTCGTAAGTCAAGCACTGGCTGTGCTCTTTGGTTATTCCTTAAAGAGGCCACTCTGTGATGACAACATGGGGAGAGGACGGGGAATCCAGAGCCCTGGGTTCACTCAAGGCTCCACTTCCAGCTCTGCCCCAAGCTCTCTGAGTATCTGTGGGCCAATCTGTTTTGCATCTCTGGGTTTCAGCTTCTTCCTCTTGAAGGAAGGGACACGTTCTCCACCATCCACCACCCTAGGGCTCCTCCAGCTCAGACCTTCCCCTGGCTTTACATGTTCTAGGTAGATCTGGGCACATCCTGATCTCTGTGACTGAGGTCGGGCCACACCCTCATCCCCAAAGGAACCTCCTTCTTGGGCTGCTTGGATCTCTAGAGTGCTGTCCTGGGTGATGCTCATGGCTGACAACACATGGCATCATCCAGGCACCTCTAGACAGCAGCGGCTGGCAGGCTCCGCGGCAGCCACATTGCAAGATGAAACCCCAGGTACAGTGATACACTCTCTGCTCCCTCTTCTCTCCTACTATTGTATTTTCTTTATCAAGCCTTTAACAGAAATGGAGTGAAAACATTTTTTGTCTTCACTGTTTTCCTGACAGAGCCTTGGGCGGCAGACAGCATGCAACGTGGATAATGTTTTCCAGATAAATGCTTCTGGGAAGTAGTTCAGTTGGGTGGTGTGAGTAACTATATCTAAACGTCCTATTAGCTTCCTGAAAGCAATGCTCCATGCTTCTCTCTCATCCAGATTTAATCTTTTTTTTTTTTTTTTTTTTTTTGAGACAGAGTTTCGCTCTTGTTACCCAGGCTGGAGTGCAATGGCGCGATCTCGGCTCACCGCAACCTCCGCCTCCTCGGTTCAGGCAATTCTCCTGCCTCAGCCTCCTGAGTAGCTGGGATTACAGGCACGCACCATCATGCCCAGTTAATTTTTGTATTTTTAGTAGAGGTGGGGTTTCGCCATATTGACCAGGATGGTCTCGATCTATTGACCTCGTGATCCACCCGCCTCAGCCTCCCAAAGTGCTGGGATTACAGGCGTGAGCCACCGAGCCCGGCCCTCAGATTTAATCTTAATGAAGATGTATTGGAGGCTTTCCTAATGATTATAATAATGACGCACATTCATGATAAAGTATTTGGAAAATGAAGATTAGCAAAATGAAGGAATGCGCCCTCCAACCACACTCCTGCTCAAAGATAACCACTGCTACCGTTCTGATGCGTCTCCTTCCAGGAGGATCCACACACACATATGAGGGAAGTGGGGAAAGATAAAAAAGCTAATCGGATACAGCAACAGTATTTTCATATGTAGACATATGTGTTTTCTTTTGTAACTTAAAACGTAAAATTTCTCTTTTGAAAAATATTTAATTTCATATAAAACTCATTTTAAAAATTTATTACCTCAATTAACATTCTAGAGTTACTCATATACAAGATAAATTTTACATAATACATTCTTTTTGTTTGTTTGTTTGTTTTGTTTTGTTTTGTTTTTGAGACGGAGTTTCGCTCTTGTTACCCAGGCTGGAGTGCAATGGCGTGATCTTGGCTCACCGCAACCTCCGCCTCCTGGGTTCAGGCAATTCTCCTGCCTCAGCCTCCCAAGTAGCTGGGACTACAGGCACGCACCACCATGCCCAGCTAATTTTTGTATTTTTAGTAGAGACGGGGTTTCACCATGTTGACCAGGATGGTCTCGATCTCTTGACCTCGTGATCCACACACCTCGGCCTCCCAAAGTGCTGGGATTATAGGCATGAGCCACCGCGCCCAGCCAATACATTCTTAATCTAAACACAGACTTTTATTTTTCAAATTGGGATTCACATTATGTATACTCATTTAAATTTGCTTTTTTAAAAAAGTTTTTAAACATGTATAAAAATTAAGGCATACTGTACATATTGCAGTACAGTTCTTTGACAAACATATACAGTAATATAACTACCACCACAATCACGATATAGATAATTATCTAAATATGACTGGGCCAGTGCAGTGGCTCACACCTGTAATCCTAGCACTTTGGGGGGCTGAGGCAGGCAGATCACCTTAGGTCAAGAGTTCAAAACCAGCTTGTCCAACATGGTGAAAACCTGTCTCTACTAAAAATACGAAAGTTAGCTGGGTGTGGTGGTGGGTGCCTGTAATTCCAGCTACACTGGAAGCTGAAGCAGGAGAATCACTGGAACCCGGGAGGTAGAGGCTGCAGTGAGCCCAGATCACACCAGTGCACTCCAGCCTGGGTGACAGAGCAAGACCCGGTCTCAAAAAAAAAAAAAAAAAAAAAAGGCTGTGAATATCCCCAAGTTTTCTGTCATTTGGAAGTGCAACAATGTCACCAATCTTGTTTTCTTGGCCATTTAAGTTGTTTACTATTTCCTCTTACTGATTTTGCAATCTGGGGGAATGAAATACATGAATTAAAATGAATGTGGGCCAGGCGAGGTGGCTCATGCCTGTAATCCAGCACTTTGGGAGGCTGAGGTGGGTGGATTGCTCGAGCTCAGGAGTTTCAGACCATCCTGGGCAACACGGTGAAACCCGGTCTCTACCAAAAATACAAAATAATTAGCCAGACATGGTGGTCTGTGGCAGGGGGGTTGGGGGGTGGGGCGGCTGCTGAAGTGAGGAGATTGATTGGTCTGGGTGGTAGAGGCTGCAGTGAACCATGTTCCAACCACTATACTCCAGCCTAGGTGACTCAGTGAACCCTGTCTCAAAAAAAAAGAAAAAAAGAGAAAAAGAAGGAAGCAAAGAGGGAGGTGAGGAGGGAGGGAGGGGAAAGGAAAGCAATGGAATTTGGAATTCTCACTTTCCTGTAGCTATACCAAATGGGTGTCTCCCGTCTCTGCTGGAAAAAATCTCACATCATTCAAGACCCAGCTTGGATATTGCCTCCTCTATGAAGCCCCCATGATGCCAGCTGGCGAGTGGGTTCCTCCATTCCGTGATTCCACAGCAGGAAGTCATACACTGCTAATGGGACAGACGTTGCAATAGTCTGTTTCTCTTCTCTCTTCCAGACTGTGAACTCGAACTTGAAGTGATGTCTTAGCTCTGTGTTCCCCAAACCTAAGCTATGTTTGGCTCATACACCCTCCACAAATGTTCATGAAATGAACGAACATTCTACCCTACTGAACTAAATTCTGGTCTTGTGCTGATTTCTTAGGAAACACTTTATGAGCATGGTGCAAACATAAGCTGGATACATTAAGCAGGTATCCCTAAGGAGAGCTGGAAATTTGCTGGTTTCAAATAGTGGTTCAGGGGAACGTGGGAGTTGTGAGAATTGTTGGTGTGTGGAGAGGTACAGGGTACTTGCAGAATGTGTCATCTACGTGATCATCTTTACAATTTTATTTTTGAGACAGGGTGTCGCTTTGTCAGTCAGGCCAGAGTGCAGTGGCACAATGTCAGCTCACTGCAGCCTCCACCTCTCAGGCTCAAGTGTTCCTTCCACCTCAGCCTTGGCTCACCACGCTGGACTAAGTTTTAATTTTTTGTATAGACACAGGCCTCCCTGTATTGCCCAGGCTCAAGTAATCTTCCCACGTTGGCCTCCCAAAATGCTGGGATTACCAGACGTGAGCCACTGCACCTTGCCTCTGGCTGGAGTGCAGGGGTAAGATCTTGGCTCACTGCAACCTCGGCCTCCCAGGTTCAAGTGATTCTTCCACCTCAGCCTCCTGAGTAGCTGGGATTACAGATGCCCACCACCACACCTGGCTAATTTTTTGCATTTTTCGTAGGGATGGGGCTTCTCCATGTTGGCCAGGCTGGTTTTGAACTCTTGACCTTGTGATCCACCCGCCTAGGCCTCCCAAAGTGCTGGGATTACAGGTGTGAGCCACTGCACCTGGCCTCACCTGGCCATTACACGTTTAAAATAGCAAGAAACTAGAGGCAAAAAGTACAAATTCATGTTTCCATGTAGTCAGTCAATAAATATTTATTGAATGAACGAATAAATTCATGGCAGGTGTACCAGACCCCGGTAGGTGAGAAAGTCAGTCGGAGGTGGGGCTGGTTCTCCGTGCGTTCACAAGGTGGAATCAAGGAATGCCCCTCGGACGGGCTCACGTTTCCCTCTCCCAGCCCCTATGCAGCCTGTTCTCAGACTTGATTCGCTCTGAGGGGCTCTTGGCTGCCTCACACCCACAGCAGTGGCCCGTGGAGACCGGCGATGGTCTCCTGACATGCTGGTTTGTGCAGAGCTGCGCTCGAGTCAAATCCTGGGAAGATCGGGAGAGCATCCGCTGTCATTTACTAAATGTATGAGCCGTGTCTCCATTCACCTCCGCGTCTGCAACATCCAGCCCAGGACCTGGGCCATGGCAGGTGTTTAAACACGCTTGCGGAAAAGACGAAACGACCAAGACCCGCGCAGTGCCGCCCGTCAGCTCCTCGGCGAGTCGCTCCTTACATCTGATTCGTGTCTTACAGCAGCCTGGCAGGTGGGTCTCCATCATTTTCCCATGCCACCTCGGAGGCGCTGAAGCCCAGGCGTGTCTCCCGAGTCGCCCGGACCCACCGGACCCTCGCTGCGGCGGGAAACCACAGCGGCAAAGCCCGCCCGCCGGACGCCGCGCCGGGGCGTCCCCAGGTGCGGCAGGTAGCGCCCCGTAAGCGGGTCCTGGCGGGAAGCGCGTCCTTCCGAACCCAGATCGGGCCCGGGGGGACTCTGGGAGCCACGCGGAGGGCGCGGTCCGGGCCCCTGGGCGGGGGCCGAAGCCTTGGCTCGCTCTGCCGCAAGATGCGGATCCAGCGCCTCCAGCTCGGGAGGGACGATTCAGAACCCGAGGCGCGGCGGACTGACGCTCGGCGAAGGCCTCCGGTGTCCCCGCAGCCGTGGGAGGAGACCGGCGACGCCCGGAGGAAGACGCTGACCCGGCGGGCACCTGAGCGCCCACCTGCGGCTCATCCCGGGGACACCACCCCCCGACCTGGGCGGGGAATGAGGGGGCGGGGCTCCCGTCGCGCTCAGCCAATCAGCGCCCTGAAGCCGCCGGCCGCCCCCTCGTGAGGAGACGGCACCTGCGCACTCGGGCCGCGGTGCGCCTCGGGCCCCGCCCCCGGGGCAGTGCTGACGCTCGCGCCGACGCGCCCGACGTCGGGCACGTTGACGCCGGCGCCGCGCAGCCGGGCCCGCTCCTCCTCCGCTCCGCCAGTGTCCGGCCGCGGGCCGGCCTTAGTGACTGGGGCGGCGGGCCCCGGGGCCGCGGCGCGGGGCGGGCAGGCGGACGCCGGCCGCGGGCCGCCTTCGTCGGCTCCCGAGCTCGCCCGGAGCGAGCAGCCGGCCGCGAGCCGCCTCGGAGCCTCCTCGTCCGCTCCCGCCGGCGAGCAAGGTAAGGGAGCGGGACACTGAGGCAGGCTCGGGGCCCAGGCGGCCCCGGCGGGTCCCCCGCGGCGGCCGCGCGGCCGGCTGGATGTCTCGGCGGGGAAGGGTGCGCTCCGGGGCGGGCGGGGGCGAGGCGTAGGGGAGCTCCGGCGGGACCCCCGCGCCCCGAGGGACGGCTCCGGGGACGGCGCGACGCCCCTGCCCGAGCCCGGCGCCCCGTGACCCTGGCGCTGGGGCGGGGGGCGGGGACCTGCGGCCGCTGGAAGCCCCGGCCCGGCGGGCGCCCGTGTCAGCGGCCCTCACCCCGGGGGTCCCGGGCTCCCGCCGTGTCCCATGCAGGAGGGGAAGGAGTGCGGGCGCGAGCGGGCTGGAGGTTACCATCCCCATCAGGTGCGCCGTCCTGGCATCCTCCTCTCGGGGGTCCACCGCACCCCGAATACTTCCTAGGGGCTCAGAAGCGACGTCCCCCTCCCCTCCCGCCGTCTTGATATTCCAGACACTTCATAGTCTCTCATCGTCTCACCTTTCGCTTTTCCTCCTTTTCCTAGCCGCCCCCGGCTGTATCGACCTGCTCTATTTCCATGGTGGATTTTTTTTTTTTTTTTTTTTTTTTTTTTTTTGTCGGTTGTAAACTTACGTAAGTTAGGTTGACTGACCAACCGTTGCAGCCATTGAAAAACACACTTCTACCCAGCGTGATAACGAATTCAGTTCCTTTCCGTGCTCACCAAATCCAGCCCAAGAATTCGGGGAGCCGTCCGATCTTCCCGGGAGCTGACTGCACACATTCCTGCAAGCTGCCTGATGGATTCTGTTCTTGTCAGTTTTGCTGGCTGTATGCTCCTTCTGTGCTTCTCCTGAAAAATGATTGGGTGACATGGGTTCTGACTTTCTCTCCCCCACTGGGAAGTAGAAAAAATAGGTAACAGAAGCACACTTGTTTTTCACGAAAAAGTACAGCTTTGCAAACAGACTACCAGGGTTTGCCTTTTTGTGTGTGTGTGTATGAGGGTAGTCCTCTGCGATCCTGACCTCCCCCCCAACCCCGGATTTTTGTCTGTGTTGATGTCTTCATGTTGTGTATTTCTGCACGTAATATTTGCCCTGTGTGTGTGTTCCCAGCTTATTTACATACAAAGCATAACAGTTCTGAGAATAATGAGGCTGCCCATCTTTTTAGCTACAGATATTGTGGGAACCCGTATTCGCACTTAGTGACCGTAGCCTGGGGCCTTGATTTCCAGATGATGTGCGAGGTGATGCCGACCATCAGCGAAGCAGAAGGCCCCCCTGGAGGAAGCGGAAGCCATGGGTCCGGCTCCCCTTCACAGCCAGACGCAGATTCACATTTTGAACAGTTGATGGTCTCCATGCTGGAAGAAAGGGACCGTCTTCTTGACACACTGAGAGAGACTCAAGAAACGCTGGCATTAACCCAGGGGAAGTTACACGAGGTTGGTCATGAAAGAGATTCTTTGCAGAGACAGCTCAACACGGCACTTCCGCAGGTACGAGTGCTTTTAACCTGAAACTCTGTGGATGTTTTGTTAATGTTTCAGATGAGCATTTTCCGTAACGATTTGTGAAATGATGGTTTCTGGTGTTTGTAAGTCAAATACAAAGTTCCTAGGGATTAAACCTCTTAGGGAGAACAAACTGTTGTGCTCTAAAGTCCTGTGAAAAGACCTCATTATTTTCATTCCTGTCTTTGGGAACGGCCTGGGTTCAGGAAGTTCTCCAGAGTTTTTGAAAAATGGCTCTGAAGCAGCAATTCTATGTGGTGCCTCTGCTCTGTTGTCTTACCCTTTTCTTCCTAAACTTGTACTTCCCGTGGATTGTGTCTCTCATATATTTCTAATTTCCTAATGAAATTTCGTGGACAGATAGGATTGATTTCACAGAAAAAAATATTTTGATAGCCCACCTTTTTCAGAACACCTAGGTTTTTGTAAGTCACATTTGTTTTAGGGGGTAGAAGACTGGAGATTGATTCCTTAGGAACTTTTTCCTTGGCAGATTAGAATTTTAAAGCTTAGGCCGAATGTGGTGGCTTATGCCTGTAATCCCAGCACTTTGGGAGGCCGAAGCAGGCGGATCACCTGAGATCAGGAGTTCAAGACCAGCCTGGCCAACATGGCAAAACCAAATATACAAAAATTAGTGGAGTGTGATGGTGCACACCTGTAGTCCCAGCTACTCTGGAGGCTGAGGCATGAGAATTCCTTGAACCCGGGAGGCTGAGGTTGCAGTGAGCCGAGATCGCACCACTGCTCTCCAGCCTAGGCGACAGAGCCAGACCCTGTCTCACTGTCTCAGAAAAAAAAAAAAAAAAGTTTTTAAAGCTTAGAACAACTGAATTCTCTGAGTATATTACATTTGGACCAGTGTTTGAAAGACTTTGCTCATGGAGTTGAATGAGGATTTATTTAGTTGTAGGTAAACGGAGGAAGTTTAAAAACTAGAAAAGTATGAGGTGGGTGGCACGGAGCGTAGTAGGAGAGAAGTGGGTTACTTAGGTGTTTCAGAGCCATCTGGGTGCCATGTTACTTATCATAGGTGCCTTTGTGGTGCATTCAGGTAGACCTACATACTCATACGTTTATACTCGCATGATGGTCTGCAGTGATAAATTAACAAATGAATAATTACTAGCCCTAATGTATTTCTTGGCTGTAGTCAGTTCTCCTGAAAGATTGATGAGCCAAATGTGGATTTCCTTTTTAGCAACAATAATTTGATGTTAGCACTATATGTTCCTTTTTGTTGGGTTAGAGAAATACTAAGAATTTTCTCATTTCAATTTTAGAGATTACCAAGTTTATTTAGGTCAAATTTTATTACTACAAGTTGAAAATAATTAGCCTATTTATGTTTTACTGTATTTGTAGTTTAAGGTACATGTATTGAAGTGTATATCAAATACTAATGTGATGATAAGGTGGATTTGGGAAAGAATGGGCACACAGGAAATGTCAGGGAAGTGACAGGAGTTTTGTACAGTTAGTCTCAGGCTCTGGAGGTTGTCACACGCTGGTGACATGGTTGCCCAGTGATTTGTTTCTGGTACTGCTCGGTATAGTAGCCTGGAATTGCCTAGTGCTGCGGATAAGACGACGATGCCAACGGTTCATGTCACCACCTGAGCACCCGATTCGCCTTTCAAAAATGGAAACTATTAAGTAAACTTGTGTTGGACCCTTCCCTTTCCTGGAATCTGGTTCATCTTTAGCAGCTGGTGGTGTGACCAGATAATGAGTCCAGTAAGTGCATTTGTGCTCCTGGCACATTGTGGAGGCAAGTCAGAGTGTACTTATAAATACACACAACTATAGCATACAGCAGAAAAGTTCATAGATAATGAGTATACATCTCAGTGGACTTTTCACAGAGTTAACACACTTGCATAACCACCACCCAGATCAAGAAATGGAACATGACCAGTCTTCTTACAAGTCCCCTCCTGACTATTCCCATAATTGCCCTCCAAAGCTAACCAAGGTCTTGACCTTCCACCATTGATTACTTTTGCCCGTTCTTGGCTTTAAGTGAAGTAGAATAATATATATGTTTTCTTTATTCATCCTGTCATCAGTATCTGTTTGTGAGATTCAGCTGTACTCTCTCTCTTTTTTTTTTTGAGACAGAGTTTCACTCTTGTTACCCAGGCTGGAGTGCAGATCTCGGCTCACCGCAACCTCCGCCTCCTGGGTTCAGGCAATTCTCCTGCCTCAGCCTCCTGAGTAGCTGTGATTACAGGCATGTGCCACCATGCCCAGCTAATTTTTTGTATTTTTATTAGAGACGGGGTTTCACCATGTTGACCAGGATGGTCTCGATCTCTTGACCTCGTGATCCACCTGCCTCGGCCTCCTAAAGTTTTTTTTTTTTTTTTTTTTGAGACGGAGTTTCGCTCTTGTTGCCCAGGCTGGAGTGCAATGGTGCGATCTCGGCTCACCACAAGCTCCGCCTCCTGGGTTCAGGCAATTCTCCTGCCTCAGCCTTTTTTCTTTTTTTTTTTTTGAGACACAGTCTTGCTCTGTAGCCCAGGCTGGAGTGCAATGGCCCAATCTTGGCTTACCACAACCACTGCTTCCCGGGTTCAAGCAATTCTCCTGCCTCAGCCTCCTGAGTAGCTGGGATTACAGGCATGCACCACAATGCCTGGCTAATTTTTGTATTTTTAGTAGAGATGGGTTTCACCATCTTGGTCAGGCTGTCTTGACCTCCTGACCTCATGATCCACCCACCTCAGCCTCCCAGAGTGCCGGGATTACAGGTGTGTGCCTGACCAAAGATTTAGCTGTGTTCTCATACAGCCATGCTCTTTCTCACCTGCTCTCTGGTAATACAGTGCACAGATAGACCAGAATTTATCCTTCCTATTGCTCACAAACATTTGGGATTGTTTCCAGTTTTTACAAATGCTCCCCTAATATTCGTGTTTTTCAGTGCACATATGTATAAACTTCTTTTTTCTTTCTTTCTTTTTTTTTTTTTTTTAAGATAGAGTCCCTCTTTGTTGCCCTGGCTGGAGTGCAGTGGCATGATCTCTTGGCTCACTGTAGCCTCAACCTCCTGGGTTCAAGCGATTCTCCTGCCTCAGCCCCCTAAGTAACTGGGAATACAGGCACGCACCACCACCCTCTGCTGATTTTTGTATTTTTTGTAGAGGGGGGGTTTTACCATGTTGCCCAGGCAGGAGGATATGTATAAACTTCTGTTGGGTTTCTAGAAAGATGTGGGATGCAGAAATGATGGTGTGTGTATTTGCTCAGCCTCAGGAGATAAAAAAGTGTCGGTTGTGACAGTTTGTGTTACCCCAGCAATGTATGAGAAGTCAGCTGTTTGTATGCTGTTCAGCACTTGGTATTGTTGGGTCTTTTAATTTTAGCTGTTGTGGTGGCTGTTGAGTGGTAGGTGGCTCAGTATGCTCTGACTTTGCTGCTCCCTGATGGCCAGGAGCATGCAGAGGTAAAACATCTCTGCGAGAGTTCACTGGCCACCGGGATGTGTTTTGTGAAAGGGTTATCTTTTGGCCGTTTGTTGGTTGGGTTGTCTGTTTTGTTTCTCACTGATTTGCAGGAGTTTTTATATATTCTGAGTACATATGTGCATGACAGATCGTTTTTAGACTCTTGTGTTGCCTTTTCATGCTCTCAGTGGTATCTTTTGATGCACAGAAGTTTTAAATTTTTAATGTAACCCAGTTGATCAATCTTTTCAGTAATGTTTAATGCCCTTTGTGTCCTATTTAAGAAATCGGCTAGGTCAAGTTCATTAAGATAACCTACACTGTCTTCTGAAAACTTTATGTTTTTATCCTCTATCTGAAATTAACTTTCTTTATGGTATGCAATGGGGTCAGAAGTCTCTCTCTCTTTTTTTTTCCTTTTAAGTGGATATCTAGTTGACCCTGCATAATTTCTTAAAAAGATCATTCTTTCCCCAGTGTACTACATGCAGTGTCATCTCTGTCATCTTATACCAGTGACTGTAGGGTCCGTTCTTCTGCTCCATTGATCTTTTTGTCATCTTTGCACAAATAGCACAATGTCTGTTACCGTAGATATCGCTTATCTTGAGTTCTGGTAATTTAAATGGTCTACCTTTATTCTTCAAGGTCTCCTTAGCTAAACTTGGCCTTTTGCATTTTCAGATATTTTTAGAATCCGCTTGGCAATGTTTTCTACAAAAATGTACAACAGGGATTTTAATTGGGATTGGATTTACTCTATAGGCTAGTGTGAGAGAAATGCTATCTTTTTAATATTGATCTTCTAATCCATTGACACAAAATAGCCATCTTTTTAAATTTAGATCTTTAATTTGTCTTAATATTTTATAGCTTTCTGTTTGTAGGTCTTTTTTTTTTTTTTTTTTTTTGGTTGAGATGGAGTCTTGCTTTGTCGCCCAGGCTGGAGTGCAGTGGCATGATCTTGGCTCACAGCAACCTCCACCTTCCGGGTTCAGGCGATTCTCCTGCCTTAGCCTCTCGAATACGTGGGATTCCAGGTTCTCCCTCCCCCAGCCCAGCTAATTTTGTATTTTTAGTAGAGATGGGGTTTCACCATGTTGGTCAGGCTGGTCTTGAACTTCTGATCTCAGGTGATCAACCTGCCTCAGCCTCCCAAAGTGCTGCTGGGATTCCAGACGTGAGCCACTGTGCTTGGCCTGTATGTAGGTCTTATACATCTTTCTTTTTTTTTTTTTTTTTTTAAGATGGGGTTTCACCATGTTGGCCAGGCTGGTCTTGAACTCCTGACCTCAGGTGATCCACCCACCTCGGCCTCTGAAAGTGCTGGGATTACAGGCATGAGCCACTGCGCCCAGCCTTTTTTTTTTTTTAAAGCAGGATCTCACTGTTGCCCAGCTGAAGTGCAGTGATGTGACCTCAGCTCACTGCAACCTCCATCTCCTGGGTTCAGGCGATCCTCCTGCCTCAGCCTACTAACTAGCTGGGACTGCAGGTGTGCATCACCATATCTGACTAATTTTTTTGGCATTTTTTGATAGAGACATCATGTTGCCCAATCTGGTCTTGAACTCCTGGGTTCAAGCGATTTGCCCGCCCTGGCCTCCCAAAGTGCTAGAGGCTGGGCGAGGTGGCTTGTACCTGTAATCCCAGCACTTTGGAAGGCTGAGGCGGGCAGATCACTGGAGATCAGGAGTTGAAGACCGGCATGGCCAATATGGCGAAACCCGTTTCTACTAAAAATACCAAAAAAAAAAAAAAAAAAAAAAAAATTAGCCAGGCATGGTGGTTAGTACCTGTAATCCCAGCTACTCAGAAAGTTGGAGGCAGGAGAATCGCTTGAACCCGGGAGGCGGAGGTTGCAGCGAGCTGAGATCGTGCCACTGCACTCCAGCCTGGACAACAGTGTGAGGCTCTGTCTCGAAAAAAAAGAAGGAAAATGTGAATCAAGTGATGAAAACTCCTCAACAATGTAACTCCAGTGTCCAGGCTAACAGGGGAGAAGGGCAAGTCTTGGAAGGCTCACAAATTCCCCAAGAAATTTGGGAAACAAAATGCTGGGATTACAGGCATGAGCCACCGTGCCTGACCACATCTTTAATTAGGTTTATTTGCACATATTTGATATTTTTAATGCCATTGTAAATTATATCTTTAAGGCTGGGCGAGGAGGTGGCTGAAGCCTGTAATCCCAGCACTTTGGGAGGCTGAGGCGGGTGGATCACGAAGTGAGGAGTTTGAGATTAGCCTGGCCAACATGGTGAAACCCCATCTCTACTAAAAATACAAAAAATTAGCTGGGCGTAGGGTGGGCATCTGTAATCCTAGCTACTCAGGAGGCTGAGGCAGGGGGGCAGGAGAATTGCTTGAACCTGGGAGGCAGAGGTTGCAGTGAGCCAAGATCATACCATTGCACTCCAGCCCAGGTGAAAGAGTGCAACTCCGTCTCAAAAAAAAAAAAAAAAAAATTACTTCCTTAAAAAACTAAGTTATGTCATTATTTGTTACTAGTATGCAGAGAGGGAACTGACTTCATGGCCAGGCATGGTGGCTCATGCTTATAATCCCAGCACTTAGGGAGGCAAAGGTGGGAGGATCAGTTGAGCCCAGGGGTTCAAGACTGGCCTGGGCATTGTGGTGAAACCCTGTCTCTACAAAACATTGTGGCAGATGCCTGAAGCCCCAGCTACTCAAGAGATTGAGGTGGGACTATCACCTGAGCCCAGCAGGTTGAGGCTGCAGTGAGCGGTAATTGTACCACCATGCTCTAGCCTGGGCTACAGTGAGACCCTGCCTCAAAAAAAGAAAAAGGTTCTCACTTGGTTGCCCAGGTTAATCTCGAACTCCCGGTCTCAAGCACTCCTCTCACCTTGGTCTCCCAAAGTGCTGGGATTACCTTTGTGAGCCACCATACCTGGACCTATAGATATTCTTTATCAAAATGGAAAAATTCTCCTCTTCTTAGTTTGCTAAGAGTTTTTTAAAAGACATGAGCAGGTATTAAATTCCTTAACATGGGTTTCCTACATCTTTTGAGACAGTTGTGATTTTTCTGTTATTTGGGGATTTAACTGTTTTTATTTGTTTGTTTATTTTTGAGATGGGGTCATGCCTTATTACCTAGGCCGGAATGCAGTGGCACCATCATAGCTCTCTGCAGCCTTGAACTCCTGGGCTAAACTGCCTCAGCCTCTCAAGTAGCTAGAATGATAAATGCACGCCACTGCGCCCTGCATTTTTTTTTATTGTTTATTGTTTGTAGCCCGAGGAAACAGTCTCAAGAGCTCCTGAGAAAGCTCCTGAGCACCCACCTTTAAAAAAACTTACAATTACAGAGTAATTCCAACCTGATGTTGATGTAGTCTCCTTTTGCTGCGTTATATTGGGTAGTATTTTGTTTAGGATTATTGCATTTATATTCATGAGAAAGACTGATATGTAATTTTACTTCCTTTTGTTGCTCTTGTTGGGATTTGGTGTCAAGGTTATGCGGTTTTGTAAAACAAGGTAGATTGTATTCTTTCTTTTTCTATTCCCTAGAAGAATTTCTATGAAATTTGTGTTTTCGTCCTTAAATATTTGAAAGAATTCTTTGGCAAAACCAGCTGATGTAGGATTTTCCGTGTGAGAAGGGAAAATTTTAGAATTAATTTTGCAGGTAGACATAGGATTTTGAATATTTCTTCATGTGTCTATTTAGATAAAGCATTTTAACCCCCTAGAGATTTGTTCAGGCTACCCACACTTTCCAATTTTTAAGTTTAAAGTGGTTTATGATCCTTATTATCTGCAAGATCTGCAGCGATGTCCCTTTTAATAACTCTTGATATTGTTGATTCATATATTGTCTCTTAATCCGTCTTCCTGGGGGTTTGACAATTTTGCAAGTTCTTTCAAAGAACCAACTTTCAGCTTTACTTTTTTTTCTTCTTAATATTTGTCTTCTATTGCATTGATTTCTACTTTTTTTTACTTTGTTATTTGCTATATTTTTGTTTTTTGTTTTTCTTTATTTTTCTACATAACATACTGTTATGTTAGTTTGTTTTGTTTATTTATTTATTAATTATAGATGGAGTTTCTCCATGTTGATCAGGCTGGTCTTGAACTTCCAACCTCAGGTGATCTGCCCACCTCAGTCTCCCAAAGTGCTGGGATTACAGGCATGAGCTACCTTGCCCGGCTACTTGTTTGCTATATTTTTCTAAGTTTTTTTTTTTTTTTTTTTGAGACAGTCTCACTGTGTCCCCAGGCTGGGGTGCAGTGGTGTGATCTCGGCTCACTGCAACCTAAGCCTTCTGGGTTCAAACGATTCTCCTGCCTCAGCCTCCTGAGTAGCTGGAATTACAGGCACGCACCACCATGCCCAGCTAAGTTTTGTATTTTTAGTAGAGATGAGGTTTTTCCGTGTTGGCCAGGTTGGTCTCAAACTCCTGGCCTCAAGTGATTGACCCACCTCGGCCTCCCAAAGTGTTGGGATTAGATGTGAGCCATTGCACCTGGCCTTTTCTAGTTTCTTGAGTAGGTGCTTGTGTTAACTTTTTTTCTTTTTAATATATATATTTAAGCCTGTACATTCCTCTCTAAGCACACGTTTAGCTGCTTGTCACAAGTTTTGGTATGTCAGATTTTCATTGTCTTTCATGTAAAATATGTTATAATTTTCACTGTGGTATGTTTTGTTACTCATACCATTTTTAGAAGTGTATTTCTCAACTTCCCAGTGTTTGTGGGGGATTTTCTAGGTATCTTTTTGTTAATTTCTAGTTTAATTCTGTTAAGATCCCTAAATATATTCTGCATTATCTAAATCCTTTGAAATGTGTTGAGCTTTTCTAATAGCCCAGCCTATACTCAGTTTTGTTAAATGTTTCCTGGGCACTTGAAATTATTATATATCGCCGGGCGCGGTGGCTCATGCCTGTAATCCCAGCACTTTGGGAGGCCGAGGCGGGTGGATCACGAGGTCAAGAGATCGAGACCATCCTGGTCAACAAGGTGAAACCCCCGTCTCTACTAAAAGTACAAAAAATTAGCTGGGCATGGTGGCACGTGCCTGTAATCCCAACTACTCAGGAGGCTGAGGCAGGAGAATTGCCTAAACCCAGGAGGTGGAGGTTGCGGTGAGCTGAGATTGTGCCATTGCACTCCAGCCTGGGTAACGAGTGAAACTCCATCTCAGAAGAAAAAAAAAAAAAAAAAAGAAAGTAATATATATCGATAGGAATGTAGTGTTCTGCATATATCAGTTATATCAATTGTGTTAATTATGTAATTCAGATTCTAGTAGCCACATGAACAGATATAGTATACATTACTTTTACTGCTTCCTACACACTGCTGTTTCCTTAAATACCTGAACTGGATATAACTCCCTCCTACTTTTTGTGTCATTATTTTGTATATTTCAGTTTAATTTATTTTTAAAAATAGAGACAGCGTCTTGCTGTATTGCCCCAGCTGGTCTTGAGATCTGCCTGCCTCAGCCTCCCAAAGCGCTGGGATTACAGGTGTGAGCCACCGCGCCTGACTTGCCTTCACTTTTGAAGAATGATTTTGGTGGCTGTCGACTTCTAGGTTCGTGGTCATTTCCTTGCACCATTTTGTAGCAGCGAATTCATTGTTTTTTAGCAGGCTTCCTTTTTTTTTTGACAAGTCGGCTTTTGGTGTTATTGTTGTCCCATTTGAAGTAATTCTTTACTTTTTTCCCCCCGGTTGCTTTTTTTATATTTTGGAGAGGATATGACTTTTATTTAATTTATCCACCAGAGTGGAAATAACGTCTGTGCAAAACCAAATGTTTGTTACTATAACTCTCCATCACAATGAAAATCTGAACAGTTTTTTAAAACAGTCAACTCAATCAAAACCCACTACTTCCGAATCAATAGCTTCTTTGAAGCCGCAGTAATAAATATGTTTAAGACTTGAATGTAGAAATTTGGTTGGTTGGAAAGCTACTTAAAAGCCCTTAAGCTACAATACCCATAATAAAGAATGGTAGATTTAAAAAATCCTATCTAGCTGGGTGTGGTAGTTCGCACCAGTGATCACAGCACTTTGGGAGGCCAAGGCACAAGGATTGCTTGAGCCCCGGAGTTTGAGACCAACCTGGGCAAAAACTTTCAATGTGCTCAAATAGAATTACAGAAAGGCAGAATTACCTTTTTTCACAGAGATGAAGTTCACTGGAATCAGCAACACTGGACAGCTGTTAGAGTACTTGTGCTCCTGAGATAACTGGGAATCCAGGCATCCTTTAGAGTCTGCTGCTGTCCTTTCTTCCCAGTTAGAGATTTGTGGACCTGTGGAATGACACCTTTACCAGCAATTGCAGACTTGATGAGAGTCCAGTTCTTTATCTCTCCGAGTAGCAAGCCCCAAGTGATAAGGGATAATACGCTTCGCTGTGAAGTCTGTTGGTCTGTTTCCTGCCAGTTCGGGCACCTCTCTGGGGAGGTACTCCAGGATGGCTCTGCGGTTCACAGCGGCACTTGGCCCACACGCCCAGGACTGATTGTCCTAGATTTCAGGTGTCAGTGAATACGGCCCACCAGGAACTGCAGATTGGCTCTCTGCGAGTGGGAAGCTGCCTTTGTTGGCCTTTTCTGGAGTCCTTCCCAGCCTTACTGCCAGCCATTTTCAATTCTGCTGAAGCTCAAACAGGCAAGGCAGAGAAAGGACTAATCAGACACACAGCAAGATCCCACTAGCTACTCGGTCCTTGCACCAGAATTTGAAGCTGCTGATAGTGGCTTTTAACATTTTCCTTGCCTTAGGCATTAGCAAAATTTGCTATTTGTTGTATTGGTGGCCTGATTCCTAATCAGTTTTGGAAGTTTTGTGTCTTCTCTCTATAAATATTCCTGTTTTCCACTCGTCTTCACTCTGAGGGACTCCATTTGTGTGTACATTAGGGTTTTTTTTTTTTTTTTGAGACAGCACACCTCTGTATTTTCAGTGGAGATGGAGTTTTGCTGTGTTGCTCGGACCAATCTCTAACTCTTGGGCTTAAGCAGTCCACTCACCTCAGTCTCCCAAAGTGTTGAGATTACAGGCATGAGCCAGCTTGCCTGGGCCATACATATATTTAAGAGACAGGTTGCCAGGCACAGTGGCTCATGCCTGCAATCTCAGCATTTTGAGAGGCCCAGGTGGGTGGATCATCTGAGGTCAGGAGTTTGAGACCAGCCTGGCCAACTTGGAGAAACCCTATCCCATCTCTACTAAAAATACAAAAATTAGCCAGGTGTGGTGGCACACACCTATAATCCTAGCTACTCGGGAGACTGAGGCAGGAGACTTGCTTGAACCCGGGAGGCGGAGGTTGCATGCCGAGATTGTGCCATTGCACTCCAGCCTGGGTGACAAGAGCAAAACTCCATCTCAAAAAAAAAAAAAAAAAAAAGAGAGAGAGAGAGAGAGAGACAGGCACTTTGTTGTTGCTGAGGCTGGAGTGCAGTGGCACACATGATCACTGTTTACTGCAACCTCAAACTCCAGGGCTCAAGTGATCCTTCTGCCTCAGCCTTCTGAGTAGCTGGGACTACAGTTATGTGCCACTATGCCCAATTAACTTTTAAATTTTTTGTAGAGGCAGGGTCTTGCTATTTTGTCCAGGCTGGTCTTAAACTCCTGACCTCAAGCGGTCCTCCTACCTCGACATTTCAAAATGGAATTACAGGCGTAAGCTACTGTGCCCAAAATCTAATGTCTAGATTTTTTTTTTACTGACCCATCTTCGACCTCACTCGTCCTCTCTTCATTTGTGTCCAACCTGCTGTTTAGCCCATAGATTGAGTTCTTAATCTCAGTTATAATTTTCAGTCCTAGAATCCGCTTAATTCCTTTTACTATTCTAGTTCCCTAGTGAAACTTTTTCCTTTTGTCAAGTATATTTTTGAACAGTTGACATTTGCATCTGACTCTGTTATATGGGTCACCTCCGAATCTGTTTCTGTTTTTCGTTTTTCTCTTGGTTCATTTGCTGATAATGCCCGTTTTTGTTTTTAATTGAGTCAGACATTATGTGTGAAAAACTGTAGGAGCACTGAGAGATGCTGTCTTCTTTCAGAAAGTTTCCCTCTGTCATCTAGCACATGCTCAGAGTAGGGACAGATGATTTCAGCTCCATCAGGGCCTGGGTGACTGGAGGCTGGGATTCAGTAAGCCTTAGTTGAAGCTGCCTTCCCCCAACCCCTGCTCCCAGTGTAACCATCTGGGGGTTCCATCTGAAACCCGGGAGTGTTTCCCAGGCCCCTCTTTCTTGGCATGTCCTGGAGCCCAAGTTCTGTCTCCCTAACACCATGAGACTACTGAAAGCCCAGCTTCTTGGCCAGGTTTGCAGAGTGTTGGGCTCATTTCCTGTGCCTCTCTTTTCTCTGGGATCTTGGCACCTTAAGTACTGGCTGACTGTCAGGCTTGTACTTCTTTTTGTATTCCGAGCCCCTTGGGTCTTTCTAGAGCTCTTAAACCACTACTTTCTGCTGAGTTTTCTTCTCAGTTTATCGGTGCACTGCCCCCAAATCCTTCTGAATTGTCAAATGCCTGGAGAGGGAGTGGAGGCTCCGAGTACTGGCCTCACGTCAGTGGGCTTCCCTTGTGTTTGGAATGCTGGTCCCTTCAGAGTCGTGGCTGCCTTGGTATCTCTTTGAGGCCGGCAAACAGACTTTAAAGTCATACTCACCTTTTCTAGTTCTTGGTGGGATGCCATGCTCCAGGCCCCCATGCATGTAACTGAAAGAGCAGCCAGGGCGGGTGTGCTCTCTCCGTCTGCAGCACACACGCCGGCCGTAGACACTGGTTATCGTTCCTGATAGGGAGTAGGCAGAACACGCTAACCTTGCTTAGTCTACATTGTCCGCATTGTCCGGTTGCTGTTCTTTCTTTCCGGTCTGCTTCTCATGACGTTGTCCAGTTTCTAGTCAGAATTCCTCATTTGCCCCTGCCTAGTCACTTAACCGCTTAAAGACAGTAGGGCAAGTGGCCCGCACAGTGGAGACACAGCCCTTGGCCTCCCGTTTCTGTTTGGCCACTGTGTGGGCGGTTCCACCCTGCGCTAGTCTCTCCTCTTCCCCTCGCCCTGTGCCAGCCCAAGGGAGGGCTTGCGATGACATATCTGGCAGTGGCAAAGACGAAGGCTAGGGAGGTGGGAGAGGTTATGGGCATGGTGTTTAGTCTTATTTTTGAGATGGGACCCTGCTGTGTTGCCCAAGCTGGTCACAAACTCCCAGGCTCAAGCCATCCTTCTGCCTCAGCTTCCTGAGTAGCTATGACTACAGGCATGAGCCACTGTGCCCAGCTGTCTAGCGTTTATTCTATGAACTGATCACATGTGTGTTTACTTTTTGAGTGCTTTTTTTTTTTTTTTTTAAGAAGATTGGCTCTTGTTGCCCAGGCTGGAGTGCAGTGATACAATCTCAGCTCACCGCAACCTCTGCCTCCCAGGTTCGAGTGATTCTCCTGTCTCAGCCCTCTGAGTAGCTTGGACTATCGGCACACACCACCACGCCACACGTATTTTTGTATTTTCAGTAGAGACAGGTTTCACCATATTGGTAAGGCTGATCTCGAACTTCTGACCTGCGGTGATCCACCCCCCTCGGCCTCCCAAAGTGCTGGGATATTAGGCATGAGCCATTGTGCCCAACAGAATGCTTTTTTAAAAAATTTTAAACAAATACTACTTAATTTCACTTTAAAGTTTCGGCTACATTTTCAGATGCAGATTTTATTTTAAACTTGAATGCAGTGATTTTTACAGTCTTTTTCAAAGCACAAATGAGATTTTTAGAAGTCCTCTCACCTGAAGAACTCTAATGTATGAAACCTGGAAAAGGGACTGTTCACCATTAATTGCAGGTGAGGTCCCAAATTTTACCACTCTCTCTCCCAGTCTGCTGCTAATCCCTGAGGCAGAGGGTACGAAACCCAGAACACTCTAAGAAATGAGGTTTTTGAATCAAATAAAAACTGAGTGAAAAAGAAGTCTACTTGTGTCAGGTGTACTTATTGTCAACGAGATGGGAGAGCTTCAGCTGGTTGCAGTCGAAGGCCTGCTGGATGGATTGGGAAGGTGGGAGGCTGCAAGACAGCCTGTTAGGGAGGCAATTCCTGCAGTGTAGGCGTGAAGTGTTAGAGCCCAAACTAGGATGCTGGAATCCCAGGGTGGCAGGCAGTAGAAAGGAAAACCTGGCAGCACTGTGCAGGACTTGAGGATGAGCGCTGAGTGACCGGTGCCAGGGTAAAGCTTGGTGGGAGATGGGGGAGGGGTGCAAAGAGGAGACGCTGGTGTTTGGCAATGTTGAGAGGTATTTGTGGCTGTCACAGCTAGGGGCAGGGATGCTCTGAAACATTCCGCAGTGGCGCCCCCTCAACAAAGAATTATCTGGCCCCAAGTGTTAGAATTGTCCAGGTTTAGGTGTAGCGAATCAGAAGCTTTTCTCAAGTATTGCTGTTAGGTTGGTGCAAAAGTACTTTTTGCATTACTTTTAATGGCAAAAACCGCTTTTTTTTCCTCCAACCTAATAATGATGCAAAGGTGGCCACAACTGTAATTTGTGAAATGCTGCAAACAAGGTACTTTCTAAGCTTAACTTAGTGAACAAATTAGGAAGAATTGGAATTAGGTAAAACTAGCTAAATGACTCTTCCCCAAGGGTAAATACTAATGACTGCCCCTTCAGATGGTGCCCCACCATGTGCTTTACTGACTGCTTTTTTAGTGGTAGGTGGCAAAACACCTCTTAAAATACCATGCTTGTTTTCATGGTCTTTGGTTTATGAAATAATTGAATATATCCTTTCAGAATAATATTTGGCCATTTACATCTCTTTTGCACACACTGAATTTGCCATCCTGTCTTCCTGTTTCTCCCTCCCTCCTGTTTTGTTGAGCCCTGTGTGAATATTTCTGTTCTAGGCTCCTATAGACAGTGGTAGAGACAGACAGCATCTCTGCCTGCAGAGGGCTTTCACAGTCACCCATGCCAAAAGCAGGTGCAGGTTGTGAGACACGTCCAGAGAGAATGAAGTGATGAAGGAGAAATGACCTTGGTTGAGTGGGGTGGGCTGCCGAGCACACTGTGGTCCAGGAAGGTGAGACTTCAGAGGGGATTTGCTTCGGAGCTGAGAGATGAAGACTGAGAGGAACCAGGTATGAGAGCTTTCTCGTCAGTGGGGCTGCTTGAGCAAAGGCCGGAGCAAGGGAGAGCTTAGCACTTAGCTGAGTCAAAGCTGGGGACCGTGGCCATGGTCACTGGGCCTGGAGGGAAGGGAAGAGTGAACAAGGTAGGGTTGGCTAGGTAAGTTGGGATGGGGTCAGACAGAGGCAGAGACTGGCTTGTTTTTTGTTTTGTTTAATTATCTTAGGGCCTCAGTACTTTGTGTGCTTCATGGCCTCAGGGGAGGGAATGACTGCGTTTTATTTATTTTTATTTATATATGTGTTTATTTAAGATGGAGTCTTCCTCTGTTGCTGAGTCTGTTGCTGAGTCTATAGTGCAGCGGCACGATCTCGGCTCACTGCAGCCTCCACCTTCTGGTTTCAAGCAATTCTCTTGCTTCAGCCTCCTGAGTAGCTGAGATTGCAGGCGCCCACTACCACGCCTGGCTAACTTTTAGTAGAGACAGAGTGTTTCATCATGTTGCCCAGCCTGATCTTGAACTCCTGACCTCAGGTGATCCTTGTGCCTCAGCCTCCAAAAGTGCTGGGATTACAGGAGTGAGCCACTGTGCCCAGCCTCTGGCTGAGTTTTTTTTTTTTTTGTTTTGCTTTTTGTGTTTTTTTTGAGACGGAGTTTCGCTCTTGCTACCCAGGTTGGAGTGCAATGGTGCGATCTCGGCTCACCGCAACCTCCGCCTCCTGGGTTCAGGCAATTTTCCTGCCTCACCCTCCCGAGCAGCTGGGATTACAGGCACGCGCCACCACGCCCAGCTAATTTTTAGTATTTTTTTTTAGTAGAGACGGGGTTTCACCATGTTGACCAGGATGGTCTCGATCTCTTGACCTCGTGATCCACCTGCCTCGGCCTCCCAAAGTGCTGGGATTACAGGCGTGAGCCGCCGCGCCCGGCCTGGCTGAGTTTTTAAAAGAGCATGCTATGTGGATAATGAGCTGGGGATGGAGGGAGGAATGGACCCAGAGTAGAAACCACTGGTTAGAGTAGAGGCACTTCAATTGCATGGGTTTCAGCTATAGTTAGTGCTGTGGGCCGAAGTTAAAAACCCTTCACATCACCCATCCCATAAAGCACAGAATAATGTATACGTCTTAATTATCACACATGTAAATACATACTGTTTTAATGTAATATAAATAATGTTTATATATATAATGTATACATTAATGTATTCAGGTATTTTGAGTGTCTGTTATGTGTCAGACACTGTTCTAGGTGCTGAATATTCCATAGGTAAACAAGATTATTCAGCCCACATTTTTTTAGTTGTATAAAGAGGGGTGGAAAAAACCAAACTTACATAGTTGGGTTTGAGCAACTTAAATGCATGGATGATGTAATGTGGGAGTGCTTTCTGCTTTTCATCTGTGTTTGTGTAGGTGGAACTTAGGGAGGTGGTTTTCCTTGGGAGTTTCAGCTGCCCACTGTACTCCTTCACTCTCAACAGCTGTGCCTCGTAGATGCCCTGCCTGACTGCCATGCAATTCAACATTGGCTCGAATCATCTTTCCCCCACATCCATCCCCACTCCTGTGAATGGTAGTTTTCTACCTAGTCAGGAGGTCATCAGGTGGCTATGTCTTCTTCTTCTTCTTCTTTTTTTTTTTGAGACAGAGGCTTGCTGTGTCGCTCAGGCTGGAGTGCAATGGCATGATCTCAGCTCCTTGCAGCCTCCGCCTCCCAGGTTCAAGCAATTCTCCTGCCTCAGCCTCCTGAATAGCTGGGACTAGAGGCACCCATCACCACATCCGGCTAATTTTTGTATTTTTGTAGAGACAGGGTTTCACCATTTTGGCCAGGCTGCTCTTGAACTCCTGACTTCAGGTGATCTGCCCGCACTGGCTTCCCAAAGTGCTGGGATTACAGGTGTGAGCCACTGCGCCCAGTCCGGTCTCTCTTTTTTGCACTAACCTTATCCTTCTAGTCTCTAGGACCTGTGGGATGGACGTTTCCATCTCTGGAGGTTTCCGCTGAGCCCAGTGACTCTCAGACCTGGACCCTTTTGTCTTCACTGGATTGACTCCTGTGGCCCTGGCTGTTCTGGAGCTTCACTCCAGTGTCTTTTCTTTTCTTTTCTTTTTGAGACAGAGTCTTGCTCTTCTGAAGCTTCAATTTCTTTTTCTTTTCTTTTTTTTTGTTTTCTTTCTTTCTTTCTTTCTTTTCTTTTCTTTTCTTTTTTTTGAGGCAGTCTTGCTCGGTTGCCTAGGCTTGAATGCAGTATTAAGATTGCGGCTCACTGCAGCCTCCAACTCCTGGGTTCAAGCGATTCTCCTGCCTCAGTCTCCTGAGTGGCTGGGACTACAGGCGCGTGCCACCACACCCAGCTAATTATTTTTGTATTTTTAGTAGAGACGAGGGGTTTCACCGTGTTAGCCAGGATGGTCTCTATCTCCTGACCTTGTAATCTGCCTACCTTGGCCTCCCAAAGTGCTGAGATCACAGGCTTGAGTCACTGTGCCCAGCCCTCTCTGATTTCTTATCACTCACTGCAGCAAGATCTTTTTTTTTTTTGAGACAGGGTCTCATTTTATCACCCAGGCAGAGTCCAGTGGTGCGATCTTGGCTCGTTGCAGCATTGACCTCCTGGGCTCAAGCAATCCTTCTACCTCAGTAAGAAGCTGGGACTACAGGCGTGTGCCACTACACCTGGCTAATTTTTTTGTGTTTATATATATATATGCATATATTATTATTTTGTAGAGAAGGGGTCTTGCTATGTTGCCTAGACTGGTCTTGAATTCTTGAGCTCAAGTGATCCACTTCAGCCTCCCAGAGTGCTGGGATCACAGGCATGAGCCACTGCAAGGGCCAAGGTCTTTCTGAAACGCACTTTGGGCTGCCTTTCCTTCACTCCGAACACTTGAGCTCTGCATTTCCCCTCGGGCTGAAGACTCCTGTGTCCACACATCTTGGCCGGGCCCCTCCCTGCTTTCTCAGTTGTGGGTAGCTCCTCACTTGCATACTCCTTGTTGTTTTTGTACAACTTAGTAAATAAGCCCTTCTCTCAGATGAGGCCTTTCTTATCTTCTTGCCAACTTCATTCTAGCTACAACCAAGTAATTTGGTATGGCTCTTTCAGTGATCTGGTTTTCCCCTGTGTATGCGTATCCCCAAAAATGCCCATATTCTGATGCAGTGGTTTGACTTCAGCTAAGGAAATAGTTTCTGTTTTCTTTTTTTTGGAGACACAGGAGTCTTTATGTTACCCAGGCAGGTCTCCAACTCCTGGCCTCAAGTAGTCCTCCTGCCTTGGCCTCTGTAAGTGTTGGGATTATAGGCATCAGCCACTGCACCCAGCTTTTTTTTTGTTGT
The DNA here is from genome assembly GCF_048565385.1 of Saimiri boliviensis. Lineage (NCBI taxonomy): Eukaryota > Metazoa > Chordata > Mammalia > Primates > Cebidae > Saimiri > Saimiri boliviensis. The sequence continues at coordinate 129,491,195 of NC_133454.1, forward strand.
TGTTTTTTTAAAAATTTGTTTTTAGCCGGGCGCGGTGGCTCAAGCCTGTAATCCCAGCACTTTGGGAGGCCGAGGCGGGTGGATCACAAGGTCAAGAGATCGAGACCATCCTGGTCAACATGGTGAAACCCCGTCTCTACTAAAAATACAAAAAATTAGCTGGGCATGGTGATGCGTGCCTGTAATCCCAGCTACTCAGGAGGCTGAGGCAGGAGAATTGCCTGAACCCAGGAGGCGGAGGTTGCGGTGAGCCGAGATCGTGCCATTGCACTCCAGCCTGGGTAACAAGAGCGAAACTCCATCTCAAAAAAAAAAAAAAAAAAAAAAAAAAAATTCGTTTTTAGAGACAGGGGTCTCACTCTGTTTCTTAGGCTGGAGTACAGTGACACAGTCACAGCTCCCTGTAGCCTCGACCTCCCTAGCTCAGCCGATCCTCCCACTTTAGCCTGTTGAGTAGCTGGGACCACATGCATGTGCCACCACAGCTGGCTAATTTTTTGTTTTATTTTTGTAAAGATGAGGTCTCCCTATGTGCCCCAGGCTGGTCTTGAACTCCTGGGCTCAAGTGATCTTCGCACTTGGTCTCCCAAAGTGCAGGGATTACACAATGATGTTGGCCCTAACAACTGGTGTAGTTAGATTTTTAAATTCAGATATTTATAAGAGTTAAAGTAGAATGTGTGTAGGTCCCGCTGCAGTGGGACTGACCGTCTGTCACTTGCCCTCCAGCTGTGCCTCTTCTCTCATTTTGCATCCCTCCGAGGCTCACAGCTCCCAGAGTTCTCCTTCTTGGTGGTAGAAAGTGGGGCCACTGCCTGAGGTGTGATTACAGATCCCTGCTTTGACTGATTCTCTGCAGTTACTTGTTCCCAGGGGACCTTCAGCCTAATGGTTTTCATATCCACTGGTGGTCTCTGCTCAAATCATTTCTTACCCTAGAAGTTGCAGAGGGGCGATTTTCCCAGCTCTCCGCCCGTGTACAGTGATGAACAGATATTCCTGTGTGAAGAGGACTTCTCCTTTGTTCACTTTCCAGCTCTCCGTCACTGAGGACGCTGTGTATTAGAGTCAGGCATCATCATTGCTCCTTGGGTGCTCGTATTGTCCCCTTCAGATTGGCTCCTGTGTCTTTTTGCCAAGACCCCATTAGTTTTTGAGTGCTTCATTGCTTTCTGGCACAGAAATTTGTCCCAGGCCTACTTTGTACTTTTCCTGCTTCAGATCTGAAATTATTCCTCTCAGGATCCCTGGTTCCCTTTATTGGGAAATGGTATTTAGAAGTCAGCATTTGGGGCTAGGTATGCTCATTGTCACGGGGTAGCATCTTTTTTTTTTTTTTTTTGAGACGGAGTTTCGCTCTTGTTACCCAGGCTGGAGTGCAATGGCGCGATCTCGGCTCACCGCAACCTCCGCCTCCTGGGTTCAGGCAATTCTCCTGCCTCAGCCTCCTGAGTAGCTGGGATTACAGGCACGCGCCACCACGCCCAGCTAATTTTTTGTATTTTTAGTAGAGACGGGATTTCACCATGTTGACCAGGTTGGTCTCGATCTCTCGACCTTGTGATCCACCCGCCTCGGCCTCCCAAAGTGCTGGGATTACAGGCTTGAGCCACCGCGCCTGGCCTAGCATCTTTTTTTGTTTATTTGTTCGAGGTGGAGTCTTGCTCTGTCACCCAGGCTAGAGTGCAGTGGTGCCATCTCAGCTCACTACTACCTCTACCTCCCAGGTTCAAGTGATTCTCCTGCCTCAGCCTCCCGAGTAGCTAGGATTACAGGCAAGCACCACCATGTTCAGCTAATTTTATCGTATTTTTAGTAGAGACGGAGTTTCACCGTGTTGGCCAGGCTGGTCTCGAACTCCTGACCTCAGAACTCCAGTGGTCCTGGCCTCTGAAGTGCTAGAGTTACAGGCAAGAGCCACTGTGCTCAACTGAAGGTAGCATCTTTTATGTCCTTTAACTAGACAGAGCTAGGAAAAAATGATCATTTAAAAAGCCTCCAGGCTGGGCATGGTGGCTATGCTCCAGCACTTTGGGAGGCCGAGGCAGGCAGATCATGAGGTCAGGAGTTTGAGACTAGCCTGACCAATGTGGTGAAACCCCGCCTCTACTAAAAATACACAAATTAGCCAGGTTTGGTGGTGTTTGCCTGTAGTCGCAGCTACTCAGGAGGCTGAGGCAGGAGAATCACTTGATTCCAGAGGCAGGAGGATGGAGTGAGCCGAGATCATGCACTCCAGCCTGGGCAACAGAGCAAGCTAATGTTTCCAAAAACAAAAAACAAACCTTCCAATTTCGTACTGATTTTTAAAAATCAACGTTTTTTTCCCTTATTTTATATTTACACATCTTAAACTGATGATTTTGACTTCTAATGATAACTAACATTGTTTTCCTTTTCTATGATATACATAAAATGGGTTCAGCATTTTAACACATTGTTCTTATAATCAACCCTTCCAGTGAAGTTTAGGATTCCTTTGGCTTTAGAAATAAATACATCTTAAGAATATATAGTTAGAATAGTGGGTTTAAAGCAATTTGTTGTAACATAACCACACAGGTGAAGTAATTATCAATTTAATAAATAGGTTCGTTTGTTCCTATTTATTCTTAATTTCAGACTTTACATTTTATAACCTTTCAAAGTAGCCGAGGCTGCAGGCATGCACCACCATGACCAGCTGATTTCTGTATTTCTAGTAATGATGGAGTCTCGCCATGTTGCCTAGGCTGGTCTTGAACTCCTGAGCTCAAATGACCTGCCTTGGCCTCCCACTGTGTTGGGATTACAGGTGTGACTCACAGTGCCCAGCCAAGTTTATTCTTTTTCAAGCTAGGTGCAGTGGCACACGCCTATATTCCAAGCTACTTGAGAGGCTGAGGTGGGAGGATCACTTGACACCAGGAGTTCAAGGCAAGCCTGGTTAATATAGCAAGACTCGGTCTCTCAAAAAAACATTTTTTTTTAAGTTTATTATTTGTCAGCCAGGTGCAGTGGCTCATGCTTCTAATCCCAGCACTTTGGGAGGCCGAGGCAAGTGGAACATCTCTCGAGCCCAGGTGTCTGAGAGCAGCCTGGGCAACATGTCAAAACCCTGTCTCCACAAAAAAATTAAAAAATTAGCCAGGTTTGGTGGTGCACGTCTGTGCCAGCTACTCAGGAGACTGAGGCACTAGAATCGCTTGAGCCTGGGAGATGGAGGTAGCAGTGATCCAAGATCATACCACTGCACTATAGCCTGGGTGATAGAGCAAAACCTTGTGTTAAAAAAAAAAAAAAAAAAGTTTATTATTTTTCAAATACACAAAACATTTACATGGCTCAAAAGACCAGAATTGTGTAAAAGTGTAAACACAGAGGTCTTGCACCCAGCCCTGTCACACTCACCCTGATAGGGAGGGTGAGTATGTGTTCAGTTTGCATGGAATACTCCCTGTTTTTGCCTGTTACTCTGTAGCAATTAGTGATAGTGCCTTCTTTCACTCTCAGAAATGAAGCATAGCTAAAGCTTTGTTGGCGCCTGCTAATGCTAATTTAGAGATGTGGACAAAATGTTTTCCCTTTGTAGACTTCTTTCCCCTGTAGCTAAAAGTAAGGGCTTGGCTGAATCCTGCAGACTTCTGGATTGAGGTTCTTTCGGCAGGGGAGGTCCGTTCACCCATGGAGTTCATATTCTTTTCAGAGTCTCATTCCTATTCGGAAGAGTACATTTCATTTTGCTCTGAAAATAAATTTGGGAGCTCGAAGCATATTGTACATTTCCAACTTTTTCTGCTTTGCAAAGGGCTAATTATTTCTCTTGCCTATATAGTTGTAAACCTTTGCCAGTACTAACATAAGAATTGATTTCAAGTTGTGACATGCTGAAGTTGTTGAATCATGTATAGAAAAGTTAAAGTTCTACTTGAGATGAATCAGTATTTCTGAGTGATCTCTTGAAATCTTAAGGTGCTGTGAAGAAGCTAGTGCAGCCTCTTCCACCTTAAAAATAATTTATGGGGAAAGCATGAATGACTGCCAAGGTCATAGCATGCTGCGTACCCTAAGAGAGATGATGTAGTGGGTGAGATAATTTTGAGTAGTCTGAGTGTTAATTTGAATAGTATGACGTGGTATTTCTTTTCATGCAAATTAAAATCTGAAGAACTTTACTTGTGACTAAATGGGAGATCCCATTGATGCAGAAAGGCTTAAAGAAATTCTGACTAAAATTTAATTAGCTGCCCGTGGCTCAGCCCGTTTTCCATGGGCTGAGGGTGGTGCTTAGCAGATGGGCGTTGTGTTCTTTGTACTTCTCGAAGGTACTTTTCAAACAGTAGTTCAGTGCATCTCCCTTCCTCTGTTTCTTTTTGTGATTGATGGAGACTTGTCGACTTGAATGAATATTTATTTCTTTATTTCTGCGACAGGGTCTCACTCTGTTACCCAGGCTGGAGTGCAGTGGCGTGATCACAGCTCACCGCAGCCTCAACCTCTCTGGGCTCAGGGGATCCTCCCATCTCAGCCTCCCGAGTAGCTGGAACCACAGGCATATGCCATCATGCCTGGCTAATTTTTGTATTTTTTTGTAGAGACAGGGTTTCACCATGTTTCTCAGGATGGTTTTAACTCCTGGGCTCAAGTGACCACCTGCCCAGGCCTCCCACAGTGCTGGGATCACACATGTGAGCCACCACACCCCAAGTGGGTAGTTTAGAGGCAGGCTGTGTGCCTCGTGCATCCTTTCTGTCTGCCTCTGTAGGTAGATTCCACTCCGCCTCCCTTGTGTGGATTCCTGGGTTGGGGTGTGGGCTGGGCGAGCGGCAAGGAGAGCTGTAGGTTTGTGCGGAGCCTGGGCTTGGAGCCGGCCGGACTTGCATGTCCCCTTTCCCTTATTACCTTTGTCATGCTCCCTCATCGCCGAGCCTTCTGTTTTCTCACAGCAAATTAGAGATAATATTCATGTGCTTATTTTTTAGCAAATATGTATTGTGTGCTCTGTGTAGGTACCATCCAGGGGCTGGGTGTATGGATGTTTGGGAGATAGAATGAGCTAATAGTGAATGTTTATTGCCTCTGTGCCTCTTTATAGGAATGATCCACTGAAGCTTCGTAACAGGACTATAAAGTAGAGCACTGTTATGCACCCCGTTTTGTAGATGAAGAAATGGAGGCATAGAGATGTTTGGTAACTCACTCAGGATCCTGTAGATATTAATGGTAGAGGCTGTATGTGAACCCAAGCAGTCTGACTCCAGAGTTCCTTAACTGTGTGAAGACTGGGCACAACAGTATCCCTCAGCCCCCTCTGTCCCCTGTAGTGTTACTGGAGTGCAAATGTTACAGTTCTTTTGTGGAGGGACTTGTCTCTCAGTTAGGTCCCCTGCTCCACCTTTCAGCAGCCAGGGCAGCTGTGTGGGCTTCCCGTGCCTGGGATGGGAGCCTTGTCTGAGCAAGGTGCCTGCCCATGTGGCCTGCCGCCTGGTGCTGTTCTGTTGCCAGTGTTGAGCGCAGTCCCTGGCACACATAGACTCAGGCACAGTGATGGGTCCTCGAGTGGTGATGACATCATTCCCTACACAGGATCTTTTAACAGTCACCTACCTGCTCCTCAGTGGCTCATCTAGTTCTGTTCCTAGCTCTTCCATATGGTTAATCCAAAACATTTAAAGTTTCCATTTTTTCCCCTTTCTTCGTTGCTTTGTCCAGAAACTTTCTCGCATGCAGAACAAGGGGGCTTAAGTGTGCTACGTGTTGGCTTTATAGCAAATACGTGACACTATGTTTTGTTTCCCGTCAGTCAGCTCTCAGCCCATCATAAAATTAAAATCCGATAACCTGCAGTTTCATGGTATTTTGATGATAACTATAAACACACTGGATGATAACTATAAAATCACTGGAACAGTAGAGAAGCAAATAAAACAAGGCCACTCCCCTTAACCCCTGGCTTTGGCAGGTGGGAGCTGTAGGTTAGCAGAGTGCTAGAGCGGCATGTAGCCCAGGAGCCAGCGGGGTCTTCTGGTCTGCCATCGCTGAATCTGCTGGGGCCTTGTGTGACTTTTCTGTAGAATAGAGTGGGTGAACTGGGCCCTGTCGTTTAAATAAAGCTTTCTGAAAGAAGCCAGAGGGTCTTTTCCATAGGTGAACAATGCAGAGTGGCTCGGAGGAAAGTCAGCTGCCCTGGGGAGCCATTTGCTGACACCCTTAGCCTCTGCTTTACCCTGTCCTCAAAGGAGTCCTAGAAAGACAGTTGGAAAGCCCTAGGGTTAGTGATTTTGATCCCTTTCAGCTCTCTGATTCTTTAAATACTCTATAGTTCCGGCACAGTGGGTTCTCCCTCCCCCTCCCCCTCCCCCTTCCCCCTCCCCCTCCCCCTTCCCCCTCCCCCCCTCCCGTCTCCCTTTCCCCTTCCCTCTTCTTCTTTTTTTTTTTTTTTTTTTTTTTTTTTTGAGGCGGAGTTTCGCTCTTGTTACCCAGGCTGGAGTGCAATGGCGCGATCTCGGCTCACCGCAACCTCCGCCTCCTGGGTTCAGGCAATTCTCCTGCCTCAGCCTCCTGAGTAGCTGGGATTCCAGGCACGCGCCACCATGGCCAGCTACTTTTTTGTATTTTTAGTAGAGACGGGGTTTCACCATGTTGACCAGGATGGTCTCGATCTCTTGACCTTGTGATCCACCCGCCTTGGCCTCCCAAAGTGCTGGGATTACAGGCTCTTTTCTTTTGACTGGTTTTGCTCTGTTGGCCAGACTGGAGTGTAGTGAGATCAAGGCTCCCTGCAGCCTCAACTTCCTGGGCTGAAGCAGTCCTCCCCCCTCAGCCTCTCACTGGGACCATCAGTGTGCTGTGCACCACCATGCCCAGCTGAGTTCTGTATTTTTTGTAGACACCAGGTTTTGCCATGTTTCCCAGGCTGGTCTCAAACTCCTGGGCTCAAGCGATCCTTCTACTTTAGCCTCCCAAATTGCTGGGATTATAGGTGCAAGCCACTGCGCCTGGCCTGCACCGTTCCGTTTTGCAAATTATAGAAAAAGATTAAACTTTTATTCCAGTGTTCACCTGCAGAAGACCTGAGCAAGTGTTTGGAGATGGCGAGGTGATGGAAGTTGGTGAGGGACAGAGAGAGGAACACTGGGAAGGAAATCCAGTGTTCCTGCCGAAGGGCTACGTCCATCTCCTTTAGACATGTGACAAAAAGCAGGATTTTGGTGCCTTTGAATGGGGATGTAAATCCTACCTTGAGTTTAATGAAGCTTTGCAACAAAGGCAAAGCGTCAGAAGGAAATGGTGAGAATTTTCTTCATCGCGTTTGTTTCTGTGTTTATGGAGAGAATTGCTTGTTAATGCAGATTTTGAGGTAGTGTGTAAGAGCATGGGCTTGGGGTCTGGGTTGTCTCTTTAGCTCTCCGCTGCTCACTATGAGACATGTCTAACAGTTGTGGTGAAGATAGTTAATTCCCATGAAGCTCTCAGAAGAGAGCCTGGTATTTAATAAGCATTCAGTAAATGTTAGTCATTCTTCTGACAGTCATTATTGAATGGGCTAATGACGTTTGTTTGGGGAAGAATGCTTTTCCCTGTGAGTCCCAAAGTTAATTCTGATCAGTAGAAAACAAAAACGGAGAACCTAGGTGTGGTGGCTCATGACTGTCATTGCAGCACTTTGGAAGGCTGTGGTGGGAGGATCACTTGAGGCCAGGAGTTCAAGACCAGCCTGGGCAACATAGCAAGACCCTATTTCTACAAAGACTCAAAAAGCTCTTTGGGTGTGGTGGTGTGTGCCTGTAGTCCCAGCTACTCAGGAGGCTGAGGCAAAAGGATCACCTGAACCCAGTAGGTTAAGGCTGCAGTGAGCTGTGATCGCACCACTGTACTCCAGCCTGGGTGACAGAGCAAGACTTGTCTCTAAAACGAAAAACAGAGAAAAATGGAAAAGGAAGTGTAAGCAATATGGAAACATGTGGTGTGTGGTGTATTGTCTGAAGGGTGCATTCGTGCTTGAGAAGAATGGATGAAATTCTAAGTTGTGAAAATACAGGTAACTGGTAAATAAGCCTGCTAAATCAAGGAGCTTGTTACACACTATCTGTGTGATCTGCACAGAAAAGTGATAGTAAGGATTTTGACTGGGAGACAGTGTCTCTGGGAAGGTGGAGGACTAGGCCTGGTTTCTCCCTAATGTCTGTGCTCCGAAGTTGTCATCAGTAGATGCAGGAGAGGCGGAGAGAGTGAGTTTCTGGTGCTTTCAACCACCTTTTTGGGCCACTTGCTATTCCTCAAGAGTGGACCCTCTCCCATCCGTAGGAGGAAGCTCAGATGCTGGATGGCCAGCATGCCTGACAAATGGCAGCAGCCTTACTGAAACCCATGGCAGCTGTGCCTGGAGATCAGGAGACAGCAGTTTAGCGTTTGCTCACATGGTAGTGGTAATGCTCTTTCCCTCCAGAATTATCAAGAAAAAATGCCATGTGATTCTCTCCTCTCTGCTCTGACTTTCCTCTAGAAAGAAAAAAGAACACATAGTGAATGAAAATCTGTATTAGGTATTTGGGTTTCCTTCCTTCCATCAACTTTTCTCTTATATCACTGCCCGTATTACTTTTCTTCCCGTTTCGGATTATTCCGTTTCTAGGAGAAAGGTTCGTACAAGAGGCATTGCCTTCTTGGTTGTGTGTAGTGGGGTGCCTGATGGCAGCTGAGTGGCAGAAAGGCCTGTGGGAAAAAGTAGCGGGAGGGTAGGATAAAGGTTTGACATCGGAAAGAATGTACATTCCAAGGTTGTTTTCTTGTGCAAACCATAGACATGCTTGTTTAATGATGAATTAGGAGATTGCTTAAAAGCGCATTCCTGTAGATAGGGTCTGGGTGCTGTTCATGAACCCATGAATGCCTGGCACTTTCTTTTTTATGTTCTCCAAACTGTATTTTTACTAAAATTGTTGTTATTAAAAGGCCTAGGTGCTTCCAGGAAGTGATACTTTCTAGAGCGTACCTGCAAGTGCTTATTCAAGAACCTGTTTATGAAAAGACTTCCAGCTTGATATATCCTACAGCGCTGGCCTGAGAACATCAGCTGCTGCTCTGAGGGCTTCCCTGGACTCAGGAGAAAACTTCCCTGCCTTCTCACCATAGGGTGCTGTTCTCCTATGCTTTGACACACTATTGGGATTGCTGTTATAAATTCATTTTTATGATTCTCTTATTATTAAATGTTTACAGTAGCCAGGCATGGTGGCTCATGTCTGTAATCCCAGCGCTTTGGGAAGCTGAGGCAGGTGGATCACCTGAAGTCGGGAATTGGAGACCAGCCTGACCAACATGGAGAAACCCCGTCTCTACTAAAAATACAAAATTAGCCGAATGTGGTGGCGCATGCCCGTAATCCCAGCTACTCAGGAGGCTGAGACAGGAGAATTGCTTGAACCCAGGAGGCGGAGGTTGTGGTGAGCTGAGATAGTGCCATTGCACTCCAGCCTGGGCAAACAAGAGTGAAATTCTGTCTCAAAAAGAAAAAGTTTACATTAATACTACATAACAATCGCTTTTTAAACTGTCAGTAATTTAGAGAGCAAGTGTCTAGATACAGTTATTCTGTCTTCATTAAACAATTTTACCATGTCTTTTTATTTGAAAGAACGGGTTCTGGACTGGGCACAGTGGCTCACCGCCTTTAATCTCAGCACTTTGGGAGGCTGAGGCAGGCGGATCACTTGAGCTCAGGAGTTTGAGACCAGCCTGGGCAGCACAACAAAACCCTGTCTCTACAAAAAATACAAAAATTAGCCAGGCATGGTGGTACACACCTGTAGTTCCAGCTATTTGGGAGTCTGAGACAAGAGGATCACTTGAGCCCTGGAGGCTGAGGCTGCAGTGAGCCAAGATTGCACCACTGCATTCCAGCCTGGGCAACAGATTGAGTCTCTGTCTTAAAAAAAGAAAGAAACAGATTCTGGGTAGGCTGTTTATTAGCTGCAGCTTTATAATAAAATGGTTTTTTTTTTTTTTTAATGGGTCAGACATCATAGAATAAAATGTTAACACCGCGTGCCTGTTGATATCACTCTGTTTACTTCTCTACACTGGCAGGCGTTAGGGATTTCTTTTTCATGTTAGGTAAACCCCTGTGAAAAGGATCAAGGGAAAGGTAGCCTTGTGATCCAAAACGATACTGTTCTCAGACAGTTACTTTCTCCTCGGCCCCTCCAGTGGTCTTTATCGCGGGGACTTCTTCCCTTCCCGATGCTCCTGGGACCTCAGCCCTGTGGTTTGTGATTGTTTCAGGCGTGTCCATTGGGTGTCCTGCTGTCCCTCCTACCAGAGCTGTGCTCCCATTTCCTTCCAAGTCACCGTCACCCTCTGCCTCTTATCCAGTCTTCACTTTTTACCCTTCTGCTCCCCTGCTACCACTCAGAGGCACTGTCAGGGGTTTCTTTTCTGATCCCATTCCCCCACCCCCACCCCCAACACACACACACACACACACACACACACACACACACAGAGGTTTCTTTTCTGATCCCATCCCCCCCAACACACACACACACACACACACACACACACACACACGGGTTTCTTATCTGATCCCACCCCCCCACAACACACATACACACACACACACACACACACACACACACACACACACGGGTTTCTTTTCTGATCCCATCCACCCCAACACACACACACACACACACACACACGCACGCACACGTGCACACGCGCACACACACACACACACACACACGCCCTTGGTGTTTTCATCTCAGAGCCAGGCCCTCGGTGCCTGTGTTCCTGGCTGTGCTTGTGCACTCTCCCGTTCCAGTCTGCTCAGCATACTTGCCACAGCCACCGGCCGAGCCTCAGCCACCGCTTTGGGAGGGTTTGTTTAGTGCCTGTCTAGGTGCAGGAACGGAATCTTGACTCACTTAGCCCGGCTACCAACTCTGTGTTTTGGCTCTCTCCACCTGCCCCACAAATCTCCCTCTTGTCAGTGCCCCACACTCCAGGATGCCAGCTGTGCCCTCAGCCGTTTTCCATAGGCCTGGGCTCCCTGGAATTCCCTCTCCTGAGATCCCCTGCACCCTGCTCTTTGTTACCATGCGCCCCTCAAGGCCAGAGTCCAGCCTGCGCAGTCTCTTCTCACTCTTCATAGGTCCTCTTTCTCTTCTAGTTCCTACTGGGATTCACGGGCTTGGGGCTGATTTTACTGTTCATTCCTTTTATTTTTACTCCAGCATTTATTTATTTATTTTTATTTTTTTGAGGTGAAGTCTCACTTTGTCACTCAGGCTGTAGTGCAGTGACCCAGTCTTGGCTCACTGCAACCTCCGCCTCCCAGGTTCAAGCGACTCCCCTGCCTCATCCTCCTGAGTAGCTGGGACTACAGGTGCCCGCCACCATGCCTGGTTAATTTTTGTATTTTTAGTAGAGACGGGGTTTCACCATGCTGGCCACGCTGGCCTTGAACTCCGGACCTCTGATGATCTGCCTGGCGTGGCCTCCCAAAGTGCTGAGTTTACAGGCATGAGCCACTGCGTTCAGCCTACTCCAGCTTTTAAAATGCTACCAGCTTTAAGAAAAACACAGATAAAATGTTAGGATCAAGTGTATATCAAGGTAAGCCTTGAAGGGTAAAAGAAACCACGGAAGACCTCCTGGGAGGTGAAGCCAGCCGCATTCTCTCCATTTAGGGTCACGGGTTAACTGTGCAAACAGTCCCTTCTTTTTTTCCTACCTGCTGGGATGGTAGTCTGTTGTTTTCGGCCCAGTCTCTCCTTGTTCCCTCCCTACACACCTGTTACAAGTTTCGGGTCCTCTGCTGACCAATTTTCTGATCTTGGCCAAGATAGTTCACCTCTGACTGTTCTGCCATCTATAAAATAGACATACTGTTTATTGCCCAATATTTATTATAGGCAGATTTAATGAGAACTAACATAAGGCATCTCCCATGTTAGCCTGCACAAAGTGGACATTCACTGGATGTGATGCCATCTGTCTACAAACCTCTCAACACAGCCCCAACACAGGGAGGATGGAGATAATTCAGCTTCTCTGTGCCCTTGGTTTTGGTCCTCATCATGGTCTCTTCCCCTGAAGATAACATTGCATTGGGCTCTGAGTCCCAAGCCACCAGTTAGCTGAGTGACCTTTGTGTATCTCTAAACTGCTTGGGTCTGTATTCTAATCTGTAAAATGAGCTAATTATGAGTGCCTTACTGGGTTACTGAGAGTGAAATGTGACAAAATACCTGAAAATATTTTGAAAATCATAAGACATTAAACAAATATAGTTTCTGCAGTTCACATCTTTTGAGTACCTAGCATAGCACCTTCAAAATGTTTTTTTGTTCAGGAAATTATTTGAATTAATAGGAGTACTTGTTCTTAAGCTTGTATTTCTATTTAACTAAGCTTAATTGAACCACAGAGAGGGCCGGGTGTGGTGGCTCACACCGGTAGTCCCAGCACTGTGGGAGGCTGAGGGAGGTGGGATCACCTGAGGTCGGGAGTTCGAGACCAGCCTGGCCAACATGGAGAAACCCTGTCTCTACAAAAATACAAAATTAGCTGGGCGTGGTGGCGCATGCCTGTAATCCTAGCTATTCAGGAGGCTGAGGCAGGAGAATCGCTTGAACCTGGGAGGCAGAGGTTGCGGTGAGGCAAGATTGTGCCACTGCACTCCAGCCTGGGCAATAAGAGCAAAACTGTCTCAAAAAAAAGAAAAAGAACCACAGAGAGAAAATTCCTAATAAGGGACCCCGTTTACAGTTGTGTACCTGGACCTTTGGCTCATTTTGAGATGCCTTCTTGTTAGATTAGAGGGTGAAATCATTCGTGGGGCTCTGGTCAGACTGCTGTGCGAGACATAGTGTGCAGCACATGCGAGTTTAACAGAACCACCGTGCAGTAATACGAGTTGTCAGTATTACTCAGTTGTTTCCATATGCACTTACTGTGTGAACGCTTCTGCTTTGCTGGGTTCCTTGTTGTGACGTGGGTTGTAAAGGGATAGGCACAGCCTTTCACCTGGGAAGCATGGAGTCTAAGTACTCATGCAGCTGCAGTGAAACGGTGGCTGTGCAGTGGCACAGTAGGCAGAATCTGGTGTCGCCCGGGAAAGGAGTTGGCCAGGTGGCCTGCGGAGGGCCAGGAGAGCCTTCCCAGACAGAGCTCATGGAATGGTTGAGCTGAGGATTGTGAGATCTCATTCAGCATCGAGGGGATCGTGGAGCTGGGCAGCAGTGGGAAGAACGGCTTGGTTGGCGGAGGAAGCACCCAGGCACTGTGTAGGGTGAGGCAGCCACACTGGTCCTTGGAGAAGGGCGGTTGACCAGGAAATGGGAAAGACATGGAGGGCTGTGAGCTCACAGGAAGGTGGATATTCAGGGCTGGAGTGGGTTCTCTGAGAACCTTGTGGGAAGATGGAGATGGGCAATGGAGTCTGGACAGGCAGAGGGAGGGCACTGTGGCAACAGGGCTGGCGACAGGGCACTTGAGATGCTTCCTCGGTTGACAATAAACCCTTTCTTTTTCTCAATTCCACCCGTCAGTTACGTCGTTTTCTGGTAGGCAATGCTGTGCTTAAGAAAACTGCATGAGAGAGAATCAAAAGCTTTTACAAGTCCATTGATGTGTATACATTCAGCCGTAGCTGTATGGTCTTGAACACTAGAGTGTTGTGTTTTCTTGACGCATCAGCAGCATATCAGGAATGTGTGTAAATGTAGCCATAAATACTCTCCGACAACTTTTTTTTTTTTTTTTTAAAGAGATGTGATCTCACTGTGTTGCCCAGGCTGATCTTGAACTCCTGGGCTCAAGCAGTCCTCCTGCCTCGGCCTCCAAAGTAGCTGAGATTACAGACGTACCACCACACCACAGGAAGAAATCTCTAATGAAGTGTCATTCAGTTACAGCTTTATGCCTAGACCTTTGATTCATCCTGAGATACCTGTTTATTAAATGAGTGAGCTTCCCATCCGTGACCTGATGTCTCTAAGACCATGTCAAGACTGAAAGGGAAGTGGCAGCCCAGTCTTCCTTGGTCTTGCGTAGGCTGAGGCCTGAGTTTTCAGTTGTGGTCTCCCTTGTTTGTCAAAATACTGGCCAGCGTTCTCGGTTGGTGTTCCTTGCATTCTTTCAGCATTGCCTTGTGGTTGTAGACCCCTGTCTGACGCAGTGTTGGGCAGCCCTACTGTGTGTTTGAGTGCTGCTGTTCGGTAGTGCTTGGTCTGGCAGAACACAGCAGGTCCTGTGGGCAGAACCTTGATGAGGCTTGGAAAGTGGTCTCAGAGTGCTCACACATGTCTGGGACATTTCTAATTTAATAAATGTCATGGAAAAAGTTTTGGATTGTTTAATTACAATTTTAATTACAATTGTGGCTTTTCTTGCTAATATGAGCCTGAAAAATGCTAACTACAATTGTAAATGAAATCAGAGAAACCTTGCGCATACCCTAAGGTTTTTCTGGAGAATTGCTTATCTGTGAACTCTTAAGGCAGTTCCTGAGTGGTGCCAGCATGATACTATAGCATGAAAAGAAATGTACATTTGGTCTGTGCCCTGGCCCCTGGCACAGAGTTCCTCAAACCCCTGGACTCTTTGGAGTGCTGAGAGTATCCTTACATGCTGATCAGGTGACTGGCCACCCTTAGGTAGCCTTAGGTAAGGACTGGTCACTGGAGGCGGGGCACGGTGGCTCATGCCTGTAATCCCAGCACTTTGGGAGGCCGAGGCAGGTGGATCACTTAAGGTCAGGAGTTTAAGACCAGCCTGGCCAACATGGTAAAACCCCATCTCTACTAAAAATATAAAAATTAGCTGGGTGTGGTGGCAGGCACCTGTAATCCCAGCTACTCGGGAGGCTGAGGCAGGAGAATTGCTTGAACCCGGGAGGCATAGGTTGTAGTGAGCTGAGATCACACCACTACACTCCACCCTGGGAGACAGAGTGAGACTCCCATCTCACCAAAAGAAAAAAAAAAGAAAAAGGTCTAGTCACTGGAAAGACCTAGGCAGGATTAGAGGGTTAGGACTTTCAGCTCCATGCCCTAACTTCTGGTTGAAGGTTGGGTTATCCAGTGGCCAATGATGTAATCAGTCTGCCTATGTAATACAGAGTAAAACCCTAAAAGGATAGGATTCTGGGGGCCCTGTGTTCCTGAACATGTAACGGTTTCTGGAGGGTGGTGCTCTCAGAGGGAATGGGAGCTCCTCTCCCCTTCCCGCATACTTTGCCCTGTGCATCTCTCCACGTGCTATTCATCTGAGTCCTTTGTGATAGCCTTAAAAAAAATTAGAGGCAGGATCTCACTGTGTTGCCCAGGCTGGTCTCGAATTCCTGGCCTTAAGCAGCCCTCCCGCCTTAGCTCCCTAAAGTGCTGGGATTACACACATGAGCCACTATGTTCGGCCTGTGATATCCTTTATAATAAATGGGTAAATGTAAGTAGAGTGCTTCTCTGAGTTCTATGAGCTGCTGTAGCAGATTTAATTGAACCTGAGAAGGGCATCATGGGAACCCTGGTTCATAGGTCAGAAGCCCAGGTCACAACCTGGGACTTGTGCTTGGCACCTGCAAAGGATAGAGGGAGCAGTCTTGTGGGACTGAGCCTCACCCTTTGGGATCGACACACTCTCCAGGTGGACAGTGTGGAATTGCATGGACTTAGAGGACACACAGCTGCAGAATTGCTTTACATGCTGCTATGCCTGGTGTCGGCAGTGGTGATGTGTATGGAAGTAGGAAAAACACTTCAGTGTTTCCTATCCTTGTTAGCCAGGGAGGTCAGCACCCCTCATTTTATAGAGAAGTGGGGCTGTTAATCAAGTGCCTGCCCTTCTCAAGTTCAAGGTGCCTGAGACACTGGTGCCCCTCCTGGCACCTGCACATATTTGCTCCATGTTTTGATTGTCCCATCACTGCCAGCATCACCAGGCATGACCGCCGTGTTCTAGAGCGTGGTGGCAGTTTGTGAGTGACTGAGTGGCACCCGGTGGCCTAGTGTCCCATAGGCAGAGCAGACTGTTTCTCTAAGGCAGGCGTCCCCAAACTACGGCCCGTGGGCCGCATGCGGCCCCCTGAGGCCATTTATCCGGCCCCCCCGCCGCATTTCAGGAAGGAGCACCTCTTTCATTGGTGGTCAGTGAGAGGAGCACAGTATGTGGCGGCCCTCCGACGGTCTGAGGGACAGTGAACTGGCCCCCTATGTAAAAAGTTTGGGGACACCTGCTCTAAGGCAAGGATGAGGCAGTGCCACCAAATGGTAGTGTCAAATGATGCCCAAATGGCTCACCAAAAGCTGAGTGACAGTTGCCACAGCCAAAAAAGAGGAGAAAAGATAGGTTCAGAATGTCCTGGAGATGTTTTAAATGCATGTGCTAGAACTCTAGGTAGGAAATTGGCTTGTTAGATATAGTAAGTTAGCATGCAACTGGAGTAAACAGTTTGACCTAACAATTTACCGATCCATCTGTTTATTGTACTTTTTCTTTTTTTGAGACAAGGTCTCGCTTACCCAAGCTAGAGTGCAGTGGCATGATCTCGGCTCACTGTAGCCTCGGCCTCTTGGGCTCAAACGATCCTCTAACCCCAGTGTCCTAAGTAAATGGGACTGCAGAGACACATCACCATGCCTGGCTAAGTTTTGTATTTTTTGTAGAGATGGGATTTCACCCTGCTGCCTAGGCTGGTCTCAACCTCCTGAGTTCAAGCAGTCTGCCTGCCTTGGCCCCCAAAGTGTTGGGATTATAGACGTGAGCCCCTGAGGCTGGCCCCCATCTGTTTGTTTTAATAAATATGTAGGACTGAATTTGACTCACTGCTGATTAATTTACATTCTAAAGTGGCCAGAAAACTTGATTGGTAGTTGCCTTCATAGGAAAATTGAGAAGTTCTTACTCAAAATTGGCTTTTATTTGGGCATATGTTAGGATACATGTAATGTTTAAATAAAAGCAAAAATTTGAATATCAAGCCAACTAATCATGAGTTTATGGTTATTTATACTGTTAGGTAATAGGGTATTTTAATCTACCCCCTTATTGCCATGGGGGAGATTAAAAAGGCAAAATTCAAAACAGAGAAATTGTGCTGACATTTGAACAAAATAAATGGATTATTTTTCAAGTAATGTTTTGTTTTTAGAAATACTAAGGCAACCCTCATTTTGCGTGGTACTGTGGACTAGAAAAATGGCCTTTTGGGCTAAACTGGTGCAAAGTGACGTTCTTCTTTTGGAGTAAACATGCATGCCATACACACTTACCTGCAAAGTGATCTTCATCATCAGTGGGGAAGTCAATCGCTTGTGATCTCTTTTTTTGTTAAGGGATAAAAATCTCTCAATGTAAATTGTAAATGTATAGGGGAATGACAAGCAGTAAAACATTTGTTAAGTACACTGTCATTTATAACATTGAAAACGTTGGTAGTTAAAGTATATAACCCTTTGACACAGCAGATTCGTTTCTGGGTATATAGCCTAGAGCGGTCTGGCGTCTCCCTGTAGTAGTATTTTAAATTGCAATTTTTATCACAAAATGACATTCAGGAACATGAAAGAAGAGGTGACTGCTGTATAAAAATATGTTAGGATAGGAAGAAGCAGACCAGTCATTTGTATGTAATAATAGAAAAGATGAATAGTTACATTAGGGATAACATGCCATTCATATTAGAGATTGTCAACTGGAGAAAATGAAGTATTATAATCTCACACACACGAAAAAAATCCCTAAGCCTTCTTTGTTTTCAGTGAAATGTCAGAATCATTCCGTGGGTCATGACAGACTCAGAGGAGCAAGAGAGTATCACAGATTGCTTCCCACTCTCCCAGCAGAGTGGCCAGGCAAGCACCCAGCAAGTGAAAAGATTTTAGAGATTCCTGTGTGATAGGCAATGGGGAATGGAGGATGGATCTGAAAAAAAGGAAAATTAACATCGAGGTTTAATAACACACCAGGATGGTAAGGCCACAGGAAACAAGCATTTTATTATGTTGCTGACCTAGTGGGGATAACTTAGCAGTATCTTTTAAATTACAAATATCCTTTGACGCAGAAATTCTAAGATTTTTATCTTACTGATATGCTTGGCACATGTACAGAATGATGTATGTACAAGGTTATTCGTTGCCATGTTATTTGTGTTAGCAAAAGATTGGGAGCAAGAACATAAACCTCATTGGTAGGTGAACAGTTGAGTGATATCAACAGCCATTCATATTCTGTGTATGACAGGAAGCTGTCAAAAGGGAGGAGGATGTATGAACTGGTATGGAAATAGCCTTGACTGAAGAAAAGCAAGGGGAGGAATGTATTTGCTTATATGTGCATTAAAAAAAAAACTCTAGGCCGGGCGCGGTGACTCAGGCCTGTAATCCCAGCACTTTGGGAGGCTGAGGCGGGTGGATCACGAGGTCAAGAGATCGAGACCATCCTGGTCAACATGGTGAAACCCCGTCTCTACTAAAAATACAAAAAATTAGCTGGGCATGGTGGTGCGTGCCTGTAATCCCAGCTACTCAGGAGGCTGAGGCAGGAGAATTGCCTGAACCCAGGAGGCGGAGGTTGCGGTGAGCCGAGATCGTGCCATTGCACTCCAGCCTGGGTAACAAGAGCGAAACTCCGTCTCAAAACAAAACAAAACAAAACAAAACAAAAACAAAAAAAAAAACCTCTACATAAACAGGAAAGGTACAACTTTAGTTACCTACTGTGTGGAAGAGTGAACAGAGCTAAAAGGGAGATCTTTCTATATGTACCTGTATTACTGATTCAAAAATATTAAATACTTTTTCTAAAGGTGTATGTAAAAAAAGAAAAAGCTCTGTTAGACTGGATGTGGTAGCCCCTGTAATCCTAGCACTTTGGTAAGCCGTGGCAGGAGGATCCCTTGAGCCAGGAGTTCAAGACCAGCCTGGGCAACATGAACAGACCTTATCTCTACAAAAATTTTTTTTTTAATTAGCTGGGCATGATGGTGTAGGCCTGTGGTCCCAGCTACTTAGGAGGCTGAAGTGGGAGGATTGCTTGAGTATGGGTGTTCAACTCTACAGTGAGCCATGGTTATACCGCTGGACTTCAGCCTGGGCAACAGAGTAAGACTTTGTCTCAAAAAGCAAAGAAAAAAGCTCTATTCTAAGCCCCTTTTCTTCGCTGCTGCTACCATTGTTTTTAAAGCTTGTTAGGTTAAAATATATTTAGAAATATGGGTTATGCACTAACCTTAGTGATAGCTTTAGAGTTCAAACAGGCATTTTCTGATTTCATGCTTTGAAGACAGTTTATGATTCAATAATTTCTTGGCACATGCATAAGTCTATTAACTATTTGAAATTGAAAAATATTTTATATTCCTGTAAGTATGAACAGTGCCAAAAATCATATATTTGCTCTATTGGGAAGTTTGAAAAATACAATTAAAAAAAACTGGATGTCATATGTTTGTATTTTGTTATTTTCTAGTGTTTTAAATTTATCCAAAACTCTTTAAAGCTAATACTCTTTTTAAAAATGTGATTGCAGAGGCTGGGCGCAGTGGCTCGCTCCTGTAATCCCAGCATTTTGGGAGGCCAAGGTGGGAGTTTCACTTGAGGCCAGGAGTTCAAGACCAGTCTGGGCAACATAACATCTCTTAACTAAAAAAAAAAAAAAAAAAGAAATAAAAAATGCTTGGGCACTGTGGTGCACGTCTGTGGTCCTAGCTTCTTGGGAGGCTGAACCTAGGAGTTGGAGGCTGCAGTGAACTATGATTGTGCCACTTCACTTCAGCCTGGGTAACAGGGTGAGACTATCTAAAAGAGATAAACAAATATAAGAATAAATAGTGATTGTAGAAGGCTTCCATTTCTGCTGGAATCAAGGGTTTCTGCCCTTTGGTTGGTTGGTTGGTTCTGCCCTTCCCCTCAGGCTAAATTTAAACAGGTTAATTAGAATGTTTTTCCTGTGAATTTTTTACTTACATATATTTGAATTCTGAAGTATATGAAACATACATTCTCAGTAATATTTCAGGTTGTTTTGAAACATTACATGCTAATATTTTTTTATTTTTATTTTTTTGAGATGGAGTTTTGCTCTTGTTGCCCAGGCTGGAGTGCAGTGGTACGATCTCAGCTCACTACATCCCCCACCTCTGGGGTTCAAGTAATTCTCCTGCATCAGCCTTCTGAGTAGATGAGATTATAAGTATGAGCCACCGCATCCATCTAATTTTGTATGTTTAGTAGAGACAGGGTTTCTCCATGTTGGTCAGGCTGGTCTTGATCTCGAGACCTTAGGTGATCTTCCTGCCTCGGCCTCCCAAAGTGCTGGGATTACAGGTGTGAGCAACTACATCTGACCGCTAATACTTCAAATTGTCTTGCTTGCTTATTCTGTGGAATTATATGTATTTAAGTATTGCAATGCTAGTAACAACCAAAAATAGTTTGGTTTGCGCTTAGCAGAATGATAAAAATACAGGAAGCAAAACTTAGAAACTCCCATGAAGAAATCCCAGTTTTGCCTAAAAGAAAACGTTTTCTGAAAAGAAAAAGAAATAAAAAGGAGTGAAGCTACCATGTGCTACAACGTGTATGACCCTTGAAAATACTATGCCAAGTGAAGGAAACCAGGCACAAAAGGCCACATAGCATGTGATTCCATTCCTATGAAATGTCCAGAACAGGCAGACCCACAGAGACAAAAGGCAAATCGGTGGGTGCCTAGGGATGAGGGGAGGGGCGGAAGGGTTGGGGATGATTGCTGATAGATAAGGGGTTTCCTTTTGGGGTGACAAAAATGTGCTGAATTAGATAGTGGCACTATGGTAGCACAACATTATGAGTATACCAAAAATATACTAAAACCACTGAATTGTACACTTGAAATGGTTAAGATGGAGAATTTTATGTGACTTTTATCTCGATAAAAATTTTAAAACATAAAAGCAGTATGGTCATAATCTTTTGAATGTGAATGATATGAATTTAAAATGCTGGTTATGCATCAGTATTTCAGTTACTATAAAGTTATACAACTCCCTTCAGAGTAAAAACAAAGCAATTTAAATTGTTAAGGATAATACAATTTCAGAGCCAACAGACCAGATGGATTATAAATTGTGTTTATTATATATGACAATGCCACTTTAGCTGGTGAACAGACCACATCTTAAATCAAGGTTTCTCAGGTTTGGCCTTCAGTGATACTGACTTGAAATTTAGAAACACACAAATGCACTCTACTTAGTTGCTAAGCCAGAAGTTAAGGGAGGCACAGTGCATTTGTTTTTTTCTTTTGGAGATGGAGTCTTGCTCTGTCGCCTAGGCTAGAGTACAGTGGCTCGATCTTGGCTCGCTGCAACCTCCGCCTCCAGGTTTCAAGCAGTTGTCTTGCCTCAGCCTCCTGAGTAGCTGAGAGTACAGGGGCATGCCGTCATGCCTGGCTAATTTTTTGTATTTTTAGTAGAGACGAGGTTTCACCATATTGCCTAGGCTGGTCTTGAACTCCTGAGCTCAGGCAGTCTGCCTGCCTCTGCCTCCCAAAGTGCTAGGATTATAGGTGTGAGTCACCGCATCCAGCCACACAGTGCAGTTTTAACCTGTTCATCCGTGTACTTTTTTTAAAGCACTAAGGGCTTTTTTTTTCTTCTAAATGAAAACCACATTCTGGTTTTGGCAGAGTAAGTTCAAGCTGCAGTTGGTAGTGGTGGGCTCTTTGTCATTTAACGGAGACTGTGACTGTGAACAAGTTCTGGAAGACAGGACCAGACCTGGAGGCCAGGTACTGTTAGCCATCCATTCACAGGCCAAGGACCCACTACCGGGAGAGCAAAGAGCTCAAAAACGCACTGGTTCTTAGGGGCGCTCAAGGTTGTTCACCTTTGGGAGCAGTTTGTGAGCGGTGAAGGAGGAAGGCAGGCCATGAGCACCCAGGAAGCGGAGGCAGAGAATGGAGACATTCTTGGGTGGTTTTTTGTTAGCAAAGATAAAGGCAGGTACAGGGTAGCCTAGAAATGCAAAAAGTTGTCTGTCGACTGACAGTGGTAAGGGGCATGTGATCATTTTCCATTGCATGTGTTGGAATGCACACAGCTGTTTTCTTCAAACTGTTAACAGTACTGCTAAGAACTGAAATCACATTTGAGGTATAAAGTAACTTCATTTTAGTCATTTGGCAAAAATCAAGCAGTCCATCACAAGCCAAGGATTTGCATTTGAGGAGCAGACAGATAGGAGGTGTTACTGTGGAAGGGATTGCAGGACACCTGTTGAGCTGCTCTCTTGGGTTAGAGGGCTGGTGCCTTTCAGTTGAATGGCACGTTTGATGGTTTCTCATTTGATTGTTATGGTTGTGGACTGTGAGCAGAATATAGCTATCTTTGCACACATTTTGTGGATACGTAAACCAAGAGGTATAACTTAAGTGACATGTTTGAGGTTGGAAGGGTCAGTTCTTTTCAAACATGGAAGGACAACGAATCAGCATTTTTTTTTTTTTTTTTTTTTTTTGAGACGGAGTTTCGCTCTTGTTACCCAGGCTGGAGTGCAATGGCGCGATCTCGGCTCACCGCAACCTCCGCCTCCTGGGTTCAGGCAATTCTCCTGCCTCAGCCTCCTGAGTAGCTGGGATTACAGGCACGCGCCACCATACCCAGCTAATTTTTAGTATTTTTAGTAGAGACGGGGTTTCACCATGTTGACCAGGATGGTCTCGATCTCTTGACCTCGTGATCCACCCGCCTCGGCCTCCCTAAGTGCTGGGATTACAGGCTTGAGCCACTGCGCCCAGCCTTTTTTTTTTTTTTTTTTAAGACAAGATCTCATTTTGTCACCCAGGCCACAGTGCAGTGGTGTGGATACAGCCCACTGCAGCCTCGACCTCCTGGACTCACGCAGTCCTCCTACCTTAGCCTCCGAGGCAGCGGGGACTACAGGCATGAATCAGAACCACTAGGCCTGGCTAATTTCCTTTTTTTTTTTTTTTTTTTTTTTTGAGATGATGGTCTCACTCTGTCACCAAGGCTGGAGTGCAATGGCACGACCTTGGCTCACTGCAACATCCGCCTCCTGGGTTCAAGTGATTCTCCTGCCTCAGCCTCCTGAGTAGCTGGGACTGCAGGCACATGCCACCACCCCCGGCTAATTTTTGTGTTTTTAGTATAGATGGGGTTTCACCATGTTGGCCAAGTTGGTCTTAAACCCCTGACATCAGGTGATCCACCCACCTCAGCCTCCCAAAGTGCTGGGATTACAGGCATGAGCCACCACGCCCCACTCGTTTTTTTTGTTTTGTTTTGTTTTGTTTTAATTTTAAGAGATGGGGTTTTGCCATGTTGCCCAGGCTGGTCTCAAGTGATCCTGCCCACCTCGGCTTTTCAAAGTACAGGGATTACAAGTGTGAGCCACAACTCCTGGCTGTGAATTAGCATTTTGTTTGTTTGGTTGTTTTGTTTTTTGTTTTGAGACAGAGTCTCCCTCTGTTGCCCAGGCTGGAGTGCAATAGTGTGATCATGGCGGAGTGCAATAGTGTGATCATTGCTCACTGCAGCCTCGACTTCCTGGGCTCAAGTGAGCCTCCCACCTCAGCCCCCAAAGTAGCTGGGACTACAGGTGCACACCACCACACCTGGTTCATTTTTGTATTTTTGGTAGGGACAGGGTTTCACCATGTTGCTTGGGTTGGTCTTGAACTCCCGGCCTCAAATGATCCTCACACCTAAGCCTCCCAAAGTATTGGGATTACAGGCATGAAACACCGTGCCTAGCTAGTGAATTAGCATTTAAGAAATATGTATTTCCCAGTTCCTCCTACAGAAGTGTTGATTCAGAAGGGTGATGCCCAGGAGTCTGCATTTGAATCAGCTCCACAGGTGGTTACTATGCAGCCAGACTGTACTGCACAGGTCATGCCCATGCTGCCTAAACACCTAGGAGTCAGTGTGGTTTGCTGACACCAGAGCCCAGGTGTGCAGTGCGTTGTTTTCCTGATGCAGCATTCTGGTTTTGTGAATGGGCGTTCTTTTGGTCTCATTGCCATCATCCGGTCTGTGGACATTGACTGGGTTCCTCCCGTGTGCCCAGCACTTTGGCGCAGATCCCGGCTTCTGCTTTCCAGAGCAGAGTGGGGAAGACAGCTGGGCATTCAGTTGGGAATTGAGGAATGCTGGGGCTGGGGGCAGGTGTGACCTCCTAGCAAGGGGACCTGTCCACGTCCACGTGGGAAGTAGAGGAGGCCTCTGCAGGAAATGTCCTCAAGCTGTGAACTTCAAATAAGTGGGAGCTGGTCAGGGGAAGATGGTAGATTCAGAGATCAGAGGGAACAGCACTGGTCTGGAGGGCCAGCAGAGGAACAGACGGCGTGCTGAGGGGGCTGTAGATTCCATTGTGACTGGTGTGCTGTGAGGCATGAAGTGAGGAGGGAGAAGCAGGGATCAAAATGGGCAGAGCTGACTTCTGGCCACCACTCACCCCCCTCTTCTGTATGTTCATGGAGTTACCTGATAGTGTTTCAAGGACTGAATGAGACAATCAATGTTAAGTGCTTAGAACAATGTCTGGCAGATAGCACAACAGAAGTGTGTGTTGTGACTTCTCTTTGGGTTAAAAGTTATTGGGGAGCTTTGGGCTTGACTTTAATGGCAGTGGGAAGTTACTGAAGGATTTTAAGCAGAAAAGTCACAGTCTGATTTGTTTCAGAAAACATAGAGAATGGATCAGAGTGGGGAAAGATTGGAGGTGGGGGTGAGTTAGGCAGCTTTTGTAGTAGACCAAGGAGACACAGTGGCCTGGATCGAGGAGGTTGGGGTGAGGAGGTGGAGGAGTGGGCAGTTCTGGAAGATGTGTGTGTGAGGGTGAATTAGGAGTCCTCAGTAAGTGGTTACTGAGGGGGAGGGGGAGGGGGAGGGGGAGGGGAGGGGGAGGGGGAGGGGGAGGGGGAGATGTGGTGTCTCAGTGTATGACTTGGACAACTGGTTGCTGATGTTCACTGAGCGAGGGCTTAGGAGGAGTTGGGAATTGGAGCAGGAGGAATAAGATCAGCTCAGTGTGGGGAAAGGTTTTCGAACCTCCAAGATATCTTGCCTGTAATCTCAGCGCTTTGGCAGGTGGAGGCAGGAGGGTCACTTGAGCCCAGGAGTTTGAAACTAGCCTGGACAACACGATAAACCCCCATCTTTCCAGAAAATTGGCTGGGTGCGGTGGTGCATGCCTGTGGTCCCAGATACTTGGGAGGCTGAGGCCAGAGAAGCACCTGAGCCTGGGAAGTTGAGGTTACAGTGAGCCATGATTGCCTCTCTGCACTCCAGCCTGGGTAAGAGAGTGAGGCCCTGTCTCAAACAAATTTAAAAAGGGGCAGCTGGGCATTTGCCTAGAGTAGGTTCAAGCAGGCACACCGCACAGGGTGAGCAGCAGACCTGGAATTTGGAACCCTAGAGCACCGGCATTCTGTGAACAGACAGACAGGAAATGGAGAGGTGAAGAGATGCGGGCCAGCAGTCAGAGGCTCCCCAGTGGGTGGACTGGAGCTGGCTTTTGGCTTAGCAGAGGAGAGGTCCTGAGTGCCATGGAAACAGCAAATGCTGAGACAATTGCAGTGGTGAGTAAGCGGGAGGAAGCAGACCTGGAGGCTGAGGGATGAGGGCTATGGACATGTTTCTGAACCAGTTATATGTCCATGTGAACAACCTGTATTCTGGTCACGTCCTTGGGTTTAGCGTTGTTTAGAAAGACAGAGAAGGGAGGACTGATCTTTTTTGTTTTTAATATTGAGCAATACAGACTTAAAAATTAAAACAAAACAAAACAATAAATTATCTTCCAACCCTCATTCCAACCCTTAACCCACTATAGTGGGTAACCAGCATCAGCAACTTGGTGTGTATCTTTCTGTTTTATTTTATATATACTTGAAAAATACATACAAGTGTGCGTTTGCTTTTAATCAGATAGGATCTTATGGAAATGTGCTTCTGTATTATGTTTTTTTTAACTCAATTTATTTATTTGGTCACTAAATACTAAGTATGAGCATACATTTGTCAGCATATATTTCTTAAAGAGAAACAAACAGGGAAAAGAAAGAAGATATTGTATTAGTCTGTTCTCACACTGCTGTGAAGAAATACCAGGACTGGGTTATTTATAAAGGAAAGAGGTTTGATTGACTCACAGTTCTGCATGGCTGGGGAGGCCTCAGGAAAGTTACAATCATGAGGGAAGGCAAAGGAAAAGCAGGCATTTTTTCACGGGGTGGCAGGCAGAGTAGTGCATGCAAGCAGGGGAAATGCCAGACTCCGACAAAACCAGCAGATCTTGTGAGACTCACTCACTACCACGAGGACAGCACAGAGGAACCACCCCCATGATCCGATTAACTCCACCTGGTCCCACCCTCCACACGTGGTGGTGATGGAGAATACATTTCCAGATGAGATTTTGGGTGGGTTCACAGCCATTTCAGATATGTTGGAACTTTAAAAATGTTTATATAATCTGTTACATGCAAATAATGTCCAGTGATTGAAAAGCCTGTGCTACTTCAGTCACGGTGGCTTTGAACATGATTAGAGTTCAGTGAGATGATGAGACCAAATTTTTATAGAATTTCAAATCTTAGAAGTATGAAGTTTGTGGTTTTCTGGTGTCCTCCTGTCACCCTTCTTTCACTAGGAGTGGTCCATCCATACATCTGTCTATGGACCGACAGGCAGATAGATGTAGATGTTTATTAGCCTACTTTTAATCATGGCACTAGGGTTTCAAACACGATTTGCTCATTCATTTTAATATATAAACTTCCACTTTTCTTTGTTTCAATTTTGACATGCTTTTAAACCTAGATTGAGGTGAGTAGCTTCTCCTCCCTGAAGATCACAGTGTGAGCTCTGCACGTGGGTTTCTCAGGTCCTTGTTTGCATTTATTAGACCCCCTTTTGACCAAGAAGACACAGACTTTTTTTTTGTTGGTAGTAAAAGACATGTAGAAAGTACCATCTTAACTATTTTTAAGTGCACGACATTAACTACGTTCACACTGTTGTGCAACCATTACCATCATGCATTTCCAGAACTTTCTCATCTTTGCAAACTGAAGCTCCATCCCTATTAAACATCAACTCCCTGTCTTACCCTCCCCCACCCAGCATTGCCCAGATACCTACCATTCTATTTGATGTCTCTATGAGTTTGACTGCTCTAGAGACCTCATATAAGTGGAACCCTACAGTGTTCTGTCTTTTTGTGACTGGCTTATTTCACTCAAGCTGACATCCTCAAGGTTCATCCATATTGTATCATATGTCAGAATTTCCTTCCTTTTTTTTTTTTTTTTTTTTGGAGATGGAGTTTCACTCTTGTTGCCCAAGCTGGAGTTCAATGGTACGATCTCGGTTTACTGCAGCCTCCGCCTCCCAGGCCTTAGCCTCCCAAATAGCTAGGATTACAGGCACACGCCACCATGCATGGCTAATTTTTGTGTTTTTTAGGCAACCTGGTGACTAGTCCCCTGCTCCCAGGAGGTCACGATATTGATGCCCAACTTACTGCAGATACCTGATCGGCATAATGCACTACACCACAGGACTCCTGGGCTCAAGTGATCCTCCCACCTCAGGCTTCTGAGTAGCTGGGACTACAGGCACAAACCACTGCACCCAGCATTTTTGTATTTTTAGTAGAGACAAGGTTTCACCATTTTGGTCAGGCTAGTCTTGAACTCCTTGCCTCAAGCAATCTCCCTGCCTTGGCCTCCCAATGTGCTGTGGGATTACAGGCATAAGCCACCACACCCGGCCTTTCCTTCCTTTTTATGGCCAAATAATAATCCACCCAGTGAAGTTTTATTTCATTTTTAGCAAAAGGTTCGTGAAATAATGAAAAGTAATTAGAAAGTAAAACAGAGCTATTGAAGGAGATTATAGAGATTAAGAGATGTAGAATTATAACTTGTTATGGCCAAGTAAAGAAAATGGAAGAGGAAAGGGTAAGGGGCAGGACCCAGGGACCCAGTTGAGGGTGGGGGCCATGAGGCTCTGCTGCCCCTTTCCCACTGGTGGTGGGGCTACTGGGAGCTGTCAGAATGACAGGAAGAGAAAAGGTGGGTCACTTTTGGCAATAAATGTTGCATCTGATCTATAGGGCTTAACTTGAAATTGATGTGATTGTGGATTTTGAATAATAATGTCTGGTCTATAATATCAACCTGTTGTTCAGATCTAAACCTTGCATCCAAAAATGATAAATATCAGCATTATCAAGCATTATGTGAAACCAAGTTCTTTAACTGAGTTTAGTGGTTAATATTATTTTCTGTCTTCTCAATCTTAGATAATGTCAAATGGAAATACATATTTGCATTCCTCAGACTTATATTTTAAATGAAAATATTCCAGTAATTATCGCATCTATTCAGTTTCAGAAAATACTCGACACTTTAATTATTAAATAGAATGTCACTTTAAACTAGTGGTGTGTTTGGCTTACAGTATTTTTAAACTTTTTTTTCCTAAATAGGAAAAAATGTACACTGACAATTAGATTACCGTGATATAATAAGGCAAATCATTTATTGCACATATTTGGGGTTTGTACTATTTTTTTCTGCAATAATAATACAAATAGTGCACACAGGAGCGTGCTTTTGGAATCTTTAACTTTGAAATTTCCTGTCTAATGGATATACTTTCTTTTCCTCCCCTTCCCCTTCCCCTTCTTCCCCTTCCCCTTCTTCCCCTTCCCCTCCTTCCCCTTCCCCTTCCCCTTCCCCTTCCTCTTCTTTTTTTTTCTGAGACAGGGTCTCACTTTGTCACCCAGACAGGAGTGCAGTGGCACTATTCAGCTCACTGCCATCTCTGCCTCCCCAGACTCAAGCGATTCTCCTGCTTCAGCCTCCTGAGTAGCTGGGATTATAGGCGCGTGCCACTACCACCTGGCTAATGTTTGTATTTTTAGTAGAGGTGGGGTTTCGCCATGTTGGCCAGGCTGGTCACGAACTCCTGACCTCAGGTGATTGACCCACCTCATTCTCCGAGAATGCTGGGATTACAGGCATGAGCCACCGTGGCCGGCTGATATATTTTCTGTTGCTGGATTCTCCTGAGCAGAGGGAAAGGTTATTTATTTATTTATTTTTAGTGGAATAATCATCAATGTCTATAAACTTGTTTTCTACTGTGGCCACAGCAATATACCATAGAGTAGTTTTGGCAGTTGAATATATTGGGAATACTTACATTTAACCAAAATAATGGGAATTAATCTGTATTCTCTTTGGTTTTAGAGGCAAATCTGAAATCTTGGAATTTGAATGAGGATAGTTTGGGGCTCGTAGAAGAACCTTAAGGAAACTGTATGAAACAGGAAAAGGCTTGCTGCTGGTGCTGAAAGAGTGACAGCATGCTGCCGGGGTTTGAGTGACAGTGAAGGTGGGGCCAGCGGGGAGCCTTCGTGTTTCGGGATGGATGGGTCTGTGCAGTAACTCGGGTTGCATGGTTCTTGCATCATCTGAGTTGTGAAGTGCTCTTCCTCCACTTCTAGGTCCTCCTGGTCATGAGGACATATGTTTTGACTAGGTCTTTCATTTAAAGGTGACAAAATCTGTTCATAATAGACTTTAAAAAATAAAACACTGATATTCCACCTTCTTGGGACTGACAGTCCTAGGACACTGCCCCTTTGTCAGGATTCTGCATCTCCCCTTTTGGTCCATTATTACCCTCCCAGGCCTGCCAGCCCTTCAGCTCCCTCGCCTCTTCCACTTCATTGCGTTTACCTGGCAGAAACCACCCCATTCAGTCCGTTCTCTGTACCTGTTCACCTCCACTGACCTGCAGAGGCCCCGAGTCCTGCAGCACCCGTTAGTGTATCCCGCCCTCTCTCTCCTGCGCGGCATGCTGCCTACCCATCCTCTTCTCTAGGTGCCATTTCATACCTTCTCCCTGCTGTCTTCCCCGAATGCAAATGCAGAATGATGACATTGCGTTTGTTTTTTCTCAGTGAAATTGGAAGAAATCAGAAAAGAACTTCCACCAACTCCCACGCCACCTCTGGATCTGTACCTCGGGTAGTGTTGTTTCCCTTTTCTGCAGGTGATCTGTGTGCCCCAGAAAAGGTCAGCCGCTCCTCTTAGCCACTTGACTTACCTGCTTTCAGCGGACTCTGTCAGTTCCCACCTGCCATCAGGTTCTTGCACATGTCTGTCTCATCCCTCAGAGGTCCTCCTCGACTTCATGTCTTCTCCAGCCACTGACTGTTTTTCTTCCCCGTTACTGCATAGTTCCTTGGAAGAATTTTCTGTACTCCCTGCTTTACTGCCTCTCCTCCCATTCTCCTTGAACTCAGTGCAGTGAGGGTTTTGACCCGCCACTGCAGGACACTGCTGCTGTCACGGTCACCATTGATCTCCATTCCAGCAAGTCTGACCAGCAGGCATCAGTTGCTCATTTGATTCACCAGCATCCTTGCATACAGTTCCATCCTCTTGGAAACAAGGAACTTCAAGTTCTTGAAGAGTTTCCTGGTTTTCCTCCTGCCTCACTGACTGCTCCTAGCCTCTTTTGCTGATGCCCTCAATGTGAGACTGTTGGGGGCTTGATCCCCATCTCATCTCCACTAAGGGCCTCACTGACTTGCAGGGAACAAAATGATTATCCCCATTTGCAGTCTCCACCAACACTCCCAAGAACACCAGACTGTGAATTGCACTCGACTGTCTAGTAACCATCTCAAATCTAGCCCGTACAAACCCGAACTTTCACATCTTCCCTTCAGCACTCTTCCCGTAGTGACTCTCTTCTCAGGAACCAGCAACTCCACCCTTCACTTGCTCCTGCCGGAGTCCTTGGAGGCATCCTTAGGCGCTTCTTTCTCTCAGATCTTTGACCTGTCCGGAGCTCCTGCTGGCTCTGCAGTGAACAGGCCTGGAATTCCTGCTTCTCACCACCTGTAGTGTGCCCAGCCTGATCCTGCCTGCATAACCGCAGTTACTTCTTTCCAGTCTCCGCACCTCTGGCTTCACCTTCTCACAAGCTGTTCTGAACACAGTGTCCAGGGAAATCCTTTGAAAACTGGTGAAGGGCACAGCTCATGAGATTTCTTACTTAGTTTCTTTTTCTCTAATATTGATCTTAATTCAGACCCTCATTTCTCCCCGGGATTACTGCAGTGAACTCACTGCTGATTTCCCACTCTTAGTCCCCTCCTCCAGCCCAAGGGCAGCACTGCTCCCAGGAACTTTTCATTGCTCCAGCAGACGCATTTTGAGCACATCCCTTATGCTAATGACTGACTGAGACTTTACCAGTTTTGCCCCATTTTGTGTTCAGGGCCCTCCAATCTGTAGATAAGGCAGTTTCTGAAGGCTTCGACATGAGATCCAGGCTCCATGCTGTGTCTGTGGTCCCTGAAGGGCTGCCCACTTCTGGCCTCACCTGCTTCCTCCATACACACTGCTCCTGCCCCAGCCCTGCTGAAGCCCTCGATGATCAGATGCTGCTTTTGTGAAAGAGGCTCTCACTGGCTATAAAGCTTGTTCAGAATTCAGCTCGATTCAAGTGCAGTGTCCTTCAGCAAACCTTCCAAGAAGCACTCCCACTTCCCATCATGGATGGCTTCCACTCAGCTCCGCAGTATATTGGGCACCTCTCACCTAGCGCACTCACTGCTCTAGGGTTCCTGCCAGCTTGTCTCTGTGTTCTTTAAAGCATCCTGAGAGGGGACAGGCCTTGCTTCTCTGTTGCTGTAGTGGCCCACATAGACAAGATATGCACTATTTCTTGAATGAATTGTGACTTCTGATCAAGGTGGAGGCGCTCACTTGTGCTTTGATGCATCTCCCCTCCAAATACAGCAGTGAAAAGGTACAATTTAAATAGAGAAACAAACCAAAAAGCATAGCCAGGCCCCCACGCAAGAGAAATACCCTCAGTATAGAAACAGTCTAGAAACCTAGCATGGTAAGCATGAACTGGCCGCCGCGCTGCAAGCTCCAAGCAGGCAGTGTCAGTAGGAAACTGAGTTCCCGCGGGGGGAAGGGTAACGGGGACGCAGGTGTTCAGTGGAATTAGATTGAGATCCTTCTTTTGTTGAGACGGCCTTATCACCTGGGCTGGATGCAGTGGTGTGATCATAGCTCACTGCAACCTCAACCTTCTGGGCTCAAGCAGTCCTTCTTTCTCAGCCTCCCGAGTAGCTGGGTCTGTGCTACCAGGTCTACGCATGGTGTGTGTTACCATGCCCGGCTAGTTTTTTATGTTTTGTATAGAGATGGGGTCTCACTATATTGCCCGAGCTGGTCTTGACCTGGGCTCAAGCAGTCCTACACCCTTGGCCTCCCAGAGTGCTGGGATTATAGGTGAGAGCCACTGTGCCTGGCCTTAGATAGTTTTTGAAGCTGGAGTTAGAGAAGGTTTCCCTATCTAAGGCAATTCTCCGCTATGCAGATAGGGGCTTTGTTGGAAGTTGTGGTCCCAGGGAAGGAGAACCCAAGGCCTGGGGTGAGCCATGCTATTCCATGGTTCCCTAACAGGGTCTGCACTGTTGGCAACATAACTGTGCAGCAGAATCCTGCTTCGCCATGGAAAACCTGGTTCTGGACTGAGGCCTTGGCGCTCGGAGGGCAGCAACGGCAGAGCACTAGTGCTACGGGCTGAATGCTTTTGTGTCCCCTGCTCTGCCACAGTCATATACATGCTCCAGTCCCAACTCCCGGCGTCCCCTTAGGAGGGGATTAGGTCATGAGGGTGGAGTCCTTGTGAATGGGTGAATGTGCTTGGAGAAGATCCCTCAGAAGCTGGCAGTTGGTCCCGCGGCAGACACCGAATCTGCTGATGCCTTGATCTTGAATTTCCGGCCTCGAGAACTGTGAAAAATGAATTTCTATTGTTCATGAGGCACTCAGGCAATGAGTTTGTTATCGCAGCCTGAACGGACTGAGACACTAGACAGGGAGGAGAGCAGCAGCAACAGAAAACCTTCTGTCGGGATGAGCCCAAGACCCGCATTCCTCTCCACGCAAAGACTGCTAATACCACCTCCCCAGAGTCGGCGCCTTACAGAGCTGTGCATTGACTGCATCGGAAATTGAAGGCCAGTCTGGCAAAAACTCTCCAAATAAGTATGTTTAAGATGCTTAAAACAATAAATTAGCATCCATGAAAACAAATTTTCCAAAAAGAGAGCAAGAAGGTATGAAGAAAAGAACAACAGCTTGAAATCTAGTAACTGAAAGGATATGAGCCAGGATGATAGACTCTGCACTGGACATAGTCAAAGACAGAATTAGTGGATTGGCAGTTACTTCACAACATTGACCCAGATGACAGACACAAGGTGGAAGGGCACAATGATAAAATTAAAATTCAAGGTCCTGAATTCAGGCAGGCCTGGAGCTGACTCTGTACTTTGACTTGACGTTAGGTGCCATAATAGCTTTTTAACTGAAGCTAGTTTCAGTCTCTCTCTTTTTTTTTTTTTTTTTTGAAACGGAGTTTCGCTCTTGTTACCCAGGCTGGAGTGCAATGGCGTGATCTCGGCTCACTGCAACCTCCGCCTCCTGGGTTCAGGCAATTCTCCTGCCTCAGCCTCCTGAGCAGCTGGGATTACAGGCACGCGCCACCATGCCCAGCTAATGTTTTGTATTTTTAGTAGAGACGGGGTTTCACCATGTTGACCAGGATGGTCTCGATCTCTTGACCTCGTGATCCACCCGCCTTGGCCTCCCAAAGTGCTGGGATTACAGGCTTGAGCCACCGCGCCCGGCTCAGTCTCTTTCCTCTTTGTCAGTAAGAGAAATAATCTTTTCTCATGTAAGAGCCCCATAAGATGACTCTCTTTCGTTAATGTTAGGCATTAGAGGATCTGACAGTCAGCTGGAGTTAATTATTAGAGAAGATGTAAATCAGGGTATTTGATATGATTAATATTGGCACATATAAAAGAAATCTCTGAAACTCAGGAAGGAAAGCAACCTGGATAGGAGGGCATGGACAGGAGGCCGGTCTCCTCCCACACGCTGCCCAACCCAGAAGCCCATGCTGATTGCTCTGTTCAGCCTCGGCCTCCGAAGAGGTTTCAACACTTGACAGAATCCTTATCAGGTTTTAAGATGCATTTGGCTGATCTTAATTAGTGTTGTTGGACTTTGTGTTTGCAAGTATGCATTGAAATACTGAATTGAATAGCTGTTCGTGTTCTTTAGCTAATTGTATGGTCTTAGGAGCAGCCTTGTCTTCGAAACTCACTGTATAATATATTTATTATATCTCTATATATTTAATTGCAATAAAATATACTAACATAAAACTTGCCAGCTTTAACCAGTTCAGTGAATGCTAGATTCATGTAGTGAAATGTGCTCATGCCCTGCCCCCTTGCCACTCCCACCGTGTTCGGCCTTTGCTGT
The DNA here is from genome assembly GCF_048565385.1 of Saimiri boliviensis. NCBI lineage: Eukaryota > Metazoa > Chordata > Mammalia > Primates > Cebidae > Saimiri > Saimiri boliviensis. The sequence continues at coordinate 129,525,563 of NC_133454.1, forward strand.
TATGCCCCAGCCAGGCGCAGCTTTGGACATGCCACAGTCACCCTGCTGCTCTCCTCCAGTCTCTCTGACCACGCTCAGTTCTGAACCCGCCAAGTGTTTCTGTTGTCTTCAGCAATGGTCTGGGATAATTACAAACCAATTCAGTGAAATGAAGAAACAGCTTCTCAAGTCATTTTAGGAGGTTTGTTCCCACCCTGGAGGACTCCTGCAGCAAGAATTCTCCAGTTCTCCTTCAGACTAGGCAGCTGCAGTCTAGGCTGTGTCTCCATGAAACCCACACCTCTAGTTGCCTTCACTAGGACCTCACTATTCCTAGGCTTAAAGGGAGTGCCCTTAGGTTTAAACATCACCAAACTTGGTTGCAAATGAAGTTAGTGCCTTGGGAAGGGGTTAGGAGCGGTCTCTCTTTCTACCTGCTTCTCCCAGACAAGCTCTCAGAACCAGGGCTCTGGAGTTGGGAGTGTGGACAGTGGCAAGCTTCTCCCTGAATGATGCCCCTGGTCTTGTGGCGGCAGCCAGGTCCCTCTCAGCTTGTCATTGCAGGGCCGGAGTGCAACCACCAGCTCACAGAGCCAGGGCACAGCTGATCAAGGCCCCAGTATTCTCAGCCTGCCACACTTAAAAGTTGAGCCTCCATTTTAGAGTGGAGGCTCAGCAGAAGTAGCAAGGCCCTCCCCCTGCTCCCCACCCATGACTTCACTAGCCAGGATGTAGCATCAGCACCAGGTAGCTGGGGTGGGATGGGAAGTACTGAAGTTCTGTCCCTCCTGGGAAGAAAATGTGGTTTGGAGCAGGGGGAGAGGGGCCCTACATTATCAGCTGCCGTTATCTAGAATGGAGTCTCTGCCTCACTGACCTGGAGGGGAGGCAGGGAGCAGTCTTGATTCAAATACAACAGACTCTGGCCATTCTTACTGAATTTTCAGTTGTATGCTGACCCACTTTCCCTTAGAATGATCTCCAGAGGCTTTGAATAGTTGTTTTCTTTCAATATTCACCTGTTTTCCATGGGAGCAAGCAGGTCAGTGGAACTTCTCATGCTGTCATGCCAGAAGTCGATTACCCAGAGTAGGGATTCTTGCAGAAATATTTAGAAGAGAGGCTGGGCATGGTGGCTGAAGCCAGTGGTTTCAGCTACTTGGGAGGCTGAGGCGGGAGAATCACTTGTGCTCAGGAGGTGAAAGCTGCAGTGAGCTGTGGTCACACCACTACACTCTAGCCTGGATGACACAGTGAGACCCTGTCGCAGAAAGAAAAAGGAAGAAAAGGAGGCTGGGACAGGGGTGGTGGCCTTCTAGGCCTGCTTTCCACTCTCTCCTGCAACTCTAGATCACATGTCTGTGAGTCATTCAAAAACGTCTTCATTCAGTTCATGTCAGGATATTGTTGAGGAAAATGTTTGGGACTTCTCTGGCTGCTGAGAAGGTGGACTTGGATTCCCTTTCTTCCCCTGCCATCTTGGTGCCAGGCAGGGCCCAGGGATGGAAGGAAGTCAGATGGTCTGAGTCAGTGTTCCGATTTATTAGGAAATCTGTGTGGTCTTAGGCCAGTCCATTGATCCCCTCTTTCCCTGGAGGATCATAGAGATCCCTTCCCTGTAACTTGGAATGAGGTTGCCTTCTTGTGAAGGTGGTGGAGGCTTGATGGAAGTCTTTCTTTGGAGGGTCTGTCATATTTAATTTTGTTGTGTAATTTTCTAGGAGTTTGCGGCACTTACTAAAGAACTCAATGTATGCAGGGAACAGCTCCTTGAAAGGGAAGAAGAAATTGCTGAACTGAAAGCAGAAAGGAACAACACCAGAGTGAGTTTGACCTTGCTGTTCACCGCCCGCCCCTGGAGCCACTGTCTGTCAGGACGAGGGTGCTGTCTCAAAACGAAAGGACGACCCACTCTGTCCGGCTTCAAACACGTTTCTTACCTTTTCCCACTGAGCGCACTGTGATTAGCCAGCATTATCATACATTAATGGCTTGAAATTTGTGATGAGAATTTATGATATTTTAATACATATCATTATGTATTAAAGGGGAATGTGTCTTTCTACTGAATTGAAGGGACCTCATTTTAGCATGAGACTGTAAAGGTGTTATTTGCCCCAGATTCAATTATGAAATGAAAAGTGCTCTTTAATTTTGGCCTTTTATTTCAGCTGCTGTTGGAGCATTTGGAATGCCTCGTTTCCAGGCACGAGCGGTCTCTTAGGATGACCGTGGTGAAGAGACAAGCGCAGTCTCCAGCAGGCGTGTCCAGCGAAGTGGAGGTGCTGAAGGCCCTGAAGTCGCTATTTGAACACCACAAAGCTCTGGACGAAAAGGTGCCTCAGCCGCATGAGCCTTGGTTTGTGCACATGCTGTGGATTAGGCCAGCTCCGCAAGTGTTGGTGTAACTTACTTTTGAAGGTTCTTGAATTCTTGGAAATAAATTTTCTGTTTAAGAAGACAGGGTTTTATAGGTTTAAAAAGTACTAATTGGCATATAAGTCTTAAAATTGCTAATGTAAAAAAATTAATGTATATCGATTTGCTGTTACAAATTGGGTAATACTAGATTGTTGCAAAAATAATTGTGGGCTTTGCTATTACTTTTAATTGTGGGTTTTGCTATTACTTTTAATGACAAAACCCACAATTACTTTTGCAAGAACCTAATATTATTTAGGGGGAAGATTTTTCTCAGACTTAATTTAGAACCATTAACAAGTTTTTTGAAAGTAGATCAGTGACAGACGTTAATGGTATTTTATTATGTTATATTACACTAATATATATAGTACACTTAACTGTAAAATAAAAATAAAACAGTGTATACACACACACACTCAACCCCTTTTATTTTCAGGTGAGAGAGCGATTACGAGTAGCACTTGAAAGATGTAGTTTGTTAGAAGAAGAATTAGGTGCAACACACAAAGAGGTAAGCTTGATACATCATCATGATTTGAGGTTTTAATTTTTTTCTTTTAATTATTAAAAGTAGCATGAGGGCTGGGCATGGTAGTTCGTTCACTCCTTTAATCCCAGCACTTTGGGAGACTGAGGCGGGCAGATCACCTGAGGTGGAGAATTCGAGATCAGCCTGGCCAACATGGTAAAACCCTGTCTCTACTAAAAATACAAAAATTAGCCAGGAATGGCGGTACGTGCCTATAGTCCCAGGTACTCAGGAGGCTGAGACATGAGAATTGCTTGAGCCCTGGAGGCACGCAGTGAGCTGAGATTTCACCAGTGCACTCCAGCCTGGGCGACAGAGCGAGACTCCGTCTCAAAAAAAAAAAGAACTGTAGTTGTGAATATCAGATATTATTTATCTGGGTCATTTTAAGGACTAGAAAACTATGGTTACCTAAGGACTCATTTGGCCAGTGGATAACAAATTCCATCTTTAAAGATCGGATTGGATAGCATTGCCATATGCTTTCTTTTTTATACTGTGTTAAGCAGTTTATAGTTGTGTTTTTCTAAAAGGAGTTTTACTGTCTTACTTCTCTTATGTGAGGTATTTTATACTCGTTCAATTTTTTTGGTTTTAGCTAATGATTCTTAAAGAACAGAATAATCAGAAAAAAACACTAACAGACGGAGTGCTGGATGTAAACCATGAACAAGAAAATACACCGAGCACGAACGGAAAGGCAAGTCCGCAGGCTTTCCCTGTCTTCTGTTGGATGTCGTTTGTCCGCAGTGTGTGTCGGGTTACGTGGAAAACGGCTGCTAAAGCACCGGCTTAGAGCTGAAGTGGTCATGAAAGTGGTGTAATCCGAAAGATTGCATAAGCCAATTTTGATTTTAGCTGTTTTCCAGAAGCATTTTTATTTTATAGTTCACCAAACAAGGGTATTTAAGGATTTTTTTCCCCCTATCAGAGATCTTCTGATGGTTCTTTAAGCCACGAGGAAGACCTTGCTAAAGTAATTGAGCTCCAAGAAATCATAAGTAAGCAGTCAAGGGAACAGAGCCAAATGAAGGACCGCCTGGCGGCCCTCTCCAGTCACGTGACAGAGCTGGAAGAGGATCTGGACACCGCCAGAAAAGATCTCATCAAATCGGAAGAAATGAACACAAAACTGCAGCGGGATGTCCGTGAAGTGAGTGAGAACAAGAATTGCAGTCTTGTCATGAGGTTGGATTTGGGGATGTTTTAGTTAAATGATTTTTTTCCTCCTTTTTTCCCTTACTCTCCCAATTGCAGTCAGCCTTTGGATCATTGTATAAGTGATACTGAAAAAGAAAGAGTGCTGTGAAACTGTGATAAGCTGCCTCCCCATTTTTGTTGTGAAATCTCCTGTCCCTGAGGTTATCAAAGTAGAGGAGAACTAGTCCCACTGACTTCCGTGGCCATGGAGCGGACGCCACGCTGGCCCTTCCTACCTGTGCTGCTTTGAGGTCTTTTAAAGTCCTTGTTTGTAGATTCTTCATCTGTGCAGTTTCTAGGCTGTCTCAGTTTGTTCTTATGTTCAGATTTCCTTCTGTTGCACACATTCTTAGTAAGCAGATGTTGATCGTGGCCGTGCCACCAGGTCACGTAGGGTGGTGTGAGTAGTCTGTTAACTGTGGAAGGGGCGTTGCTGGTGGTCTTCTTATTTTCTGACCTGCTCCCTCAAGGAATTCGTGGCATTGAAGATTGATGGTCAGATAAACAATAGAGAGTGGAATTTGCTTCTACATGGGTTGTCAGGATTGTATATTAAAAATATGTCACGGTATACTCATTTCTGACAGATACTTATGCCTTTGTAACTATGAGGAACTATTTGATCATAAAACAGTGAGGCCGAGTTCTTTCTCAGGTGCCCTTCCTGTCACTTTCTAACCTGTGCTTTGTCCCTTGTCAGGTGCCTCAAACGTTGAACGTGTGCTTTTCAGTTTGGTAGCTTGACACTAGTAGTTTCCTATAGGAATTCACCACAGGAAGAATATTTGCATGCAGTGTGTCACCTGCTAGGTTATATTCTTCGGCTACAGCAGGAGATAATGTGGCAGAGATTAATATGCAGAGAATTTTGAAATTCTTTTAAAGCCTATCACTTTTTTGTTTTTTATTTTAAGTTTGGGTACATGTGTAGGTCTGTTACATAGGTAAGCTTCTATCATGGGGATTCGTTGTACAGATTATTTTGTCACCCAGGTACCAAGCCTGAGACGCGTTGGTAGTTTCTCCTGATCCTCTCTTCCTGCCCTCCACGCTCCACCCTTCAGCAGGCCCCCATGTGTATTGTTCTCCTATGTGTCCATGTGTTCTCATCATTTAGCTCCCACTTACAAGTGAGAACAAGAGGTATTTTTGTTTTTCTGTTCCTGTGTTTGCTAAGAATAACGACCTTCAGCTCCATCCATGTCCCTGCAAAGGACATGATCTCATTCTTTATTATGGCTGCATACTATTCGATGGTGTATGTACCACATTTTCTTGATCCAGTCTATCATTGGTGGACATTTATGTTGATTCCATGTCTTTGCTGTTGTGAATAGTGCTGCAGTGAACTTGTGCATATGTCTTTATAATGGAACAATTTATGTTCCTTTGGGTATATACCCAGTAATGAGACTTCTGGGTTGATATTTCCATCTTTAGATCTTTAAGGAATCTCCACACTATCTTCCACAATCGTTGAACTAATTTACACTCCCACCAACAGTAGAAGACCATTCCTTTTTCTCCACAACCTCGCCAGCGTCTGTTATTTGTTGACTTTTTTGTAATAGCCATTCTGACTGGTGTGAAATGGTGTCTCATTGTGGTTTTGATTTGCATTTCTCTAATCAGTGAGGTTGAGCTTTTTTCCTCTATCACTTTTAATATTAAGACTTTCGAACTTTAGTCATTTTATACATCCGGAACAACCTGAAAACAGTGAATTCTGGGGGTCGAGGACAGGGGTTTCACAGGCAAAAGTTCCGCTCCTAGCCGTAAGTGTTTGGTACTGCATACTGTTCATCTCGCAGACTTCAGGAAATTTCATCCAAGTAAATGAAGCTTGTACTTCTCTTTCCATTTGTCAGTATGCCTGACTCTTGTAATTGTATGAGATTTCATCCAACCTTTATCCTAGAAAATGAGACTTGTATCGCACTACTGTGTCCATCGAGAGAGGCCACACTCTGTCCTGTATACGACCGTTTGCAGCTTGAGGGAGACATAGACTGTATCTTCTTTGAGAACACTTTCACCTCCTTGAATTCTTGCAATATTTAGATATTTTAGTGTCTGTATTCTTATAGTATTATGTAGAAATGGGAAAGCTGGCAAACTGAGTGGCCATAGTATTAAGAGAGACAGGTCTTTATTAATCGCATATAGGTGAATATTTATGGTATTTGAGGTAGTTACATTTTCATTCACATTTGAGAAAACTGACATCTTCCATCAATTTAATTTTGAGAACATTATTATTATTATTATTATTATTATTATTATTATTATTTGAGACAGGATCTCTCTGTCTCTGTTACCCAGGCTGGACTACACTGGCACCATCATAGCTCACTGCAGCCTTGAACTCCTGGACTCAAGCAGTTTTCTTGCCTCACCCTCCCAAGTACCTGGGACTACAGGCGCTGCCACCACACCTGGCTAATGTTTGTTTCTTTTTTTTTTTTTTTGAGACGGAGTTTCGCTCCTTACCCAGGCTGGAGTGCAATGGCGATCTCGGCTCACCGCAACCTCCGCCTCCTGGGTTCAGGCAATTCTCCTGCCTCCACCTCCTGAGAAGCTGGGATTACAGGCGTGCGCCACCATGCCCAGCTAATTTTTGTATTTTTAGTAGAGACGGAGTTTCACCATGTTGACCAGGATGGTCTCGATCTCTCGATCTTCTGATCCACCTGCCTCGGCCTCCCAAAGTGCTGGGATTACAGGCGTGAGCCACCGCGCCCGGCCATGTTTGTTTCTTTAAAAGTTTTTTGGCCGGGCTCACTGTCTCATGCCTGTAATCTAGCACTTTGGGAGCCCAAAAGGAGGTCAAGGAGGATCTCTTGAGCCCAGAAATTCAAGACCAGCCTGGGCAACATACTAAGACCCCTATCTCCACAAAAAAATTAAAAATTAGCTGGGTATAGTGGGGTGTGTGTGTAGTCGCAACTACTGGGAAGATTGAGGTGGAAAGATTGCTTGAGCCTGGGAAGTCAAGGCTGCAGTGAGGCTTGGTTGTGCCACTGCATTCCAGCCTAGGTGATAGTGTGAGACCCTGTCTCAAAAATAAAATATTTTTGTAGAGACAAGGTCTTGAAATCCTGGCCTCAATATATCCTCTTGCCTTAGCCTCCCAAAGTGCTGTGATTACAGGAGTGAGCTGCTATATCTGGCCTGAGGACACTAATTTTTAATTTAATTGGAAATTTAGGATTTAGTTCAGTTTTTTTCCTCCCTTAAGTATCTCAATGTGTAATCTGTTAATTACCTACCTTTTTGTCCCCTCTGAAATACTTGATTTAGGCCATGGCCCAAAAGGAAGACATGGAAGAGAGAATCACTACTCTTGAAAAACGCTACCTCGCTGCACAGCGTGAAGCCACGTCTGTGCATGACCTCAATGATAAACTTGAAAATGAAATTGCAAATAAAGATTCTATGCATCGACAGGTAATGGATTTTATCAACCTTTGTCTGGCTTCAATTAATTATTAATGAAGTTAAAGACCCTTTTACTCTCACTTTTGAAAATGTTGGAAATCAAGTTCAAATAAAACGTTTTTATGACCTTAGAACATCATGTTCAAGACGTGGGAGTTCAGTTTACAGGTTTTGATTACATAGGATTTGATTTAACCATTTTGTGCTGCTGCTGTCCTCAACTTTTTCCTTTGTTTTAATTAAAAGTTACTGCTTGTTAGCATTTTTACCAAGGGAGCAGAGAGCGGCAAAGAACTTCAAGGTAATTGGCTATTTGTTACTAAGTGGGAACAGCATGCTAAATGAATAGTACAAGAAATGAAGTCTTGGTCAGGTGCAGTGGCTCATGCCTGTCATCTTAGCACTTTGGGAGGCTGAGTGGGGAAGATCGCTTGAGCCCAGGAATGTGAGAACAGCCTGGGCAGCACAGCAAGATGCTGTCTCTACAGAAAATTTAAAAAACAGTTAGCTGGGCATGGTGGCATGTGCCTATGCCCTAGCTACCCAGGACGCTAAGGAGGGAGGATGGCTTGAGCCCTGGAGTTCAAGGCTTCAGTGTGCTGTGATCGCACCATTGCCCTCTAGCCCATACCATAGAACAAGACTCCATCTCTAAAATAACAAAAGCAATGAAGTCTCTAGTAAGAAATGTGTCTCCTATGGTTTAGTAAACCATACTTAACTCATGTAAGAGTACCACTACACTCCAGCCTGTGTGACCAAAAAAAAAAAGCTTCTTAGAAGTTATTTAGGAAAAGCAAATACTTTGGCAAGAGGTGTTTTGCATATTGAAATCAAGCCCAGGAGAGTGGGCATGTACTCCAGACAGCAAGTAAAACCTGACCCAGGCTGGGCACAGTGGCACACACCTGTAATTCCAGCACTTTGGGAGGCTGAGGCGGGTGGATCACTTGAGGTTAGGAGTTCAAGACCAGCCGGGCCAACATGCTGAAGCCCTGTCTCTAGTAAAACTGTAAAAATTAGCCAGGCGTGGTGGCACGCACCTGTAATCACAGCTACTCAGGAGAATTGCTTGAACTCACAAGGCAGAGGTTGCAGTGAGTTGAGATTGTGCCACTTCACTCCAGCCTGGGTGACAGAGGGAGACTCTGTCTTAAAAAAAAAAAAAAACCCTGACCCAGAAGCAAATACCAGCAGTGTAGCTCTTCTCTCGTGACTGTCTTACGATACCTGTATTTCAGTTTGTTTCAGTCTCTTAAAAACTGATACAGTGAGATGATTAGCTGCATTTTGATGCTTTGCTCATTTTATAGACCGAAGATAAAAACCGCCAGTTACAGGAGCGCTTGGAATTGGCAGAGCAAAAGCTGCAACAGACACTGAGGAAGGCGGAGACGCTTCCCGAGGTGGAGGCGGAGCTGGCCCAGAGGGTGGCAGCGCTTTCCAAGGTGGTACTATGAGCTTAGTTCTGGTTCGGCCGCCAGGCCTGTGACTGTGCCTTGTCTGTGTACCTTGTTTGTCACTGTTCTTAATACGCCAGTGCACTAAATCCAGGGAAGAGCACGGATTTGGTTTGGGTGCTCTTTCATCTGAGATGGGAACGCTTTGTAAATGCCAGACGTGATCCTTTTATCCCGAAGTCTCCCTTGGTTTTGTTTGTCCTGATGTGTGCTGTGTGTCCACAGCATGTGTGATCTAAGAGTTTCTGCTTCTTAGAATTAAGTTGCCAGCCGAAGTATAGGATGGAAGCCTCTGGAAAAGAAGGGTAGTTTTTTCCTCAGAAATAGGAAGATGGCACTTTTTTAAAAACACCATCGAGATAAATTTTAGTAAATACACTTTTAAGTAATTCCATTATTTTGAAATTACTTAAAAATATGTGTTTAAAAATAGTATTTATTCATTTGTTCAACAACTGTTGACTAGGCATATGCAAGGCACAGTCCCTCCCAGTCCTCACCATTCATGGGGGGAAGAGCTAAAGAGGCAGATGCTGTCATAGGTCCTGAGATCGGCGAGGACCAGGGAGCTCAGCTCAGCCCTGGGCAAACCCCGAGCTTTCCCGGGCGTGGGGAGCCTAGCACTGCCTCTCCAGGCAGGTGAGCAGCAGGAGCCAAGGCCCCTCCGGGGCAGTCATCCTGACTCTCCTGGCTCAAGCTTTTCAAGCTGCTGGGGAGGGCATCCGGGACCATTCAGATGGTTTTAGGGCTCACAGACCTGTTCCTTCCAGCAAGTTCATTGCTCACAGCTGTCGGAGAACCTTTCCTCCCACTTCATGATCTGCTTTTAAAGTCTCCATTTCTTTTCTCCCCTGTTGTCTTTCCTGTCCCTTGTCGGCTTTGTAGTCTGACCTTTTGTCTTCTGGGAGCTCTGCTGCTAAGGAAGCTAAACTGTCGGAACTTACTTCCAAGCTTAGGAAGGTAGAATGGGTGCACTGCTCCTTGCCTGTGCTTGCCACTGCTTGCTGCTTTCCATGCTGACTAACCAGAAGCAGTCAAAGGATGGGGAGAATCACGAATCCATACAGATTGGGCATAGGGGTTGTGGGGAAGCACCCGGTCAGCTGCCAGCAGCAGCCATGCTTCAGAATCACCGACACAAGAGGGCTAGCCACGTCACGGCCCGGCACGCGAAGCCCCATAGGCTTTGCTGATGGATGCGACCCATTTAGTATGGCGGAGCCGTCCTCACGGCCCAGCACGCGAAGCCCGTAGGCTGTGTTGATGGATGCGAGTACGTGCTTTCCATTTAGTATGGCGGAGCAGTCCACGCAGAGCACGTTCCGCCTGTTGCCACTGCAGTGGTATGCAGCATGTCGCCGATGAAGTGTAAGGATAAGGTCAGCTGATGCTGTTTCTGCTGACAGGCTGAAGAGAGACATGGCAACATTGAAGAAAGGCTACGACAGATGGAAGCACAGCTGGAGGAGAAGAATCAAGAACTGCAGCGGGTGAGCAGTGAGCCTGGAGGGCGGGCGCGCCGAGCTGGCGGCTGCAAGGGCGTTGCTCAGGCTGGGGGGAGCTCGGGGCCTCCCACCCTGACTGAGATGCTGGTTCTCCAGCTCAGTTCTGGTTGCGTGCATTTGCTTTGCGCCCTCATCTGTGAGTTGTCCGCTCCTGCGTACATCCCACACGGTGGCAGTTTCCGGTCAGTTTGGAAGCTGTGGAAGACATTTGAGCTCATAGTACTTGAGCGGGTAGATGAGATCCTCATGTCCGAAGCGCTTCTCGCTTGTTAAGTCTAGCAGCCTATCAGGGGAACTGCTGTCAGTACCTGTGGCACCATCACGGGGACCCCTCCAAAATGTAGGGGCAGGCCCATTGTCCTGGTTGACTAGTCTACTTGCTTAGAATATGGCACTGAAGTCCGAAATGCAGATCGGAGGCCTGACTTCTGTCCCAAGTTAAATACTCCAAACATAGTGGTGTGTTGGAATGAATATTTCTGAGCAAGAGCAACACTATAATTGAGCTACAGTAAAAAGCATTAGGAAAGAGTGTGGCAGTAGAGGCACCTGTCCGTTGAATCTAAGATCGTTTTCCTGGATGAGTTGGGCAGATGTCAATATGGAACATCCAGGGAAAAGTTATAGCAAGAGCAGTCCCAGGGCCGGCTGGCACCAGGCCTGGGGTTTGGGGTGGATTTCTCTTTAACAAGTAGGTGGAGAAAGGAAGCATGCAGCATCAAATTGCAGAACGCATGCACCCCCACATCAGCCCACTTTAGAACAGTAATTTAAGGCTACTGGATTTTGTTCGCACCAGAAATCTGTATTCTTGGCCATGCCCTGCAGAGTTTGATGAGCTTCCGGGGCATGATGATTCTGACTCCCAGTGAGAGGGTGCGCGTTAGGGAGTCCCCACCTCCGCTTCCACAGCGCACACTCATGCAGGCAGACACAGCACTGAACGTTAAGCTGTGTTCTTTAAAAATTACTTAAATGCTGACAGAAAATAAGCACAAGGAAGGATACTGCATCTTTCCTTAGAAAAGTATGAGACACTCTGTATGCCACATGATGTGCTGGGCCCTTTCAGGTCATGAGAGTTGCTACATGTTAGACTTTATGAGAAAAGGAGAGGTCACTACCCACGTCTTCCCAGTGCAGAGACTGGCGCACGGGGATTGAATGCGCTGCTGACTCCTGTGGTGTGGTCTCGTGGCTTTCTCCTCCTGCCTGGGCAGCATGACTCGAGTGCACGTCGTAACCCTGTGCCACCACCCCTGCCTGGGAGGACCCCCCGAGTGCTACAAGTGCACTTGGGTGATGAGGGCATGGAGGTGCCACCTGGACGGGTGCCGCCTACGACACTTCCCTTCCCCTCTGCCTGTCATTTGGGTTCATTCAGGAGTGAGAAACGGAGGTTTTAAATTGTGAACTTGATTATGGTTTTATAAAATACAGACATGTCAGTTTTATTATTACATATTAAAATTACTTAAGGTAATTATTTAAAATTTTTGAATATAAATTTCCATTATGAGAAATTTAAGCAGTGTAGAAGTATAAAGAAAAAATATGAAAGTCTCTCTAGCTCTACTAATTTCTTTTTTCAAACAAATTTTTAAACTGTTTTGCTTTGTAAATTAAATTCACCAAGCTTTTACTTATACAAAGGGAAATTCCTCTACCAGCTTGGAGACAGGCTGATCCCCTTAAATATCTGCTATAAATCTGATCCCTAAGTCACTCTGATAGTTAACAGCTAGTGACATTCCTGAGGAGTCCTGTAGCAGGAGCAGTGGGACCTTCCAGTTCATGATCTCTCCAAGACTTGTCCTGTGTTCCCCATGTCCGTGAGTCGGTTCTGGTCACCATGCAAAAGTCTACTCAAGATGGCAAATGGGGGAGGGGTGGGCATGTGTGGGGTTCACCCGGTTGGTCCTTGTGCTTTTAAAACAGTCATCGTGCATTTACGTGAGGTTTGTTAAGTCTTTGTTTCTCTTCCTTTAGGCAAGGCAAAGAGAAAAAATGAACGAAGAACATAATAAACGTTTATCAGACACTGTTGACAAGCTGCTTTCAGAATCTAATGAGAGGCTTCAACTTCATCTTAAAGAGAGAATGGCTGCTTTGGAAGATAAGGTAGGATAGATAACATGGACATCCCTGGAGCTTTCCCACCCTCCACCAAAGATTGCTCATCTGCCCCTGAGCAGGCGTGTGTAGGAATTCCTGAAAATGGGAATTATTCTTTAAAGTGGAAAAGGCACACACAGCTATCCAGTCACTGATTGTTTGCCATGGCCATGCCCCATTTGCATGTATGGGAAGTTGTTTATCATTCTTATTCTCTAGAATGGGAGTAGGTAAGTCATTTTTTAAAGGTCCAGATAATAAATATTTTAGGCTTTTAGTAATTGTGAGTAATGAAATAATTGTATGTCAATCAAGTAATTAGCACAAAAGCAGCCATAAGTAACATGTAAATGAATGGGCATGGTTATGTTCCAATAAAATGCATTTGCAGAAACAAGCAGTGGGCTGGATTTGGCTGTCAGGTCCTAGTTTGCCAGCCCCTGCACTAGAATCATTTTTTGGGCCCCACCCTCACTCCTTTATTGTTCATGCATTAGAAGTTAAGTTCTGGCTGGGCGAGGTGGCCCACACCTATTTGTGAGGCCAAGGCAAGCAGATCAGTTCAGGCCAGGAGTTCAAGATCAGCCTGGCCAGTATGACCAAATCCTGTCTCTACTATTAAAGTACAAAAATTAACGAGGCCTGAGGGTACCTGCCTGTAGTCCCAGCTACTCAAGAGGCTAAGGCGTGAAAATCCCTTGGAGGTGGAAGTTGCAGTGAGCCGAGATCGTGCCACTGTGCTTCAGTATTGTGACAAAGCAAGACCCTGTCTTAGAAAAAGAAAAATTTCTGTCTCGTTTATAAACAGGGCACTTAGGGAGTATCTTGTACTGGAAAGGGGTTCAATCAACTGAAACCAAATAAATATTCCAACCTCTACCTTCATTGTTTTTCATTTGATTTGGAAAAAATTTAAGCCTATACTCTGAGTACTCTCATCATGGAAACAGAGCCAAGGGATATCCTAGAATCTGTGTCAGAGAAGCTCTAATGAGCAGCAGCTGGATTCCAATTTGATAAAGCCTGTCCTGACTGCAGTGTCCCTAGAGATGAGGCCTAGAAACTGCCCTGAGATTGGCTGTTAGGATTAAGACTAATGATTCCTGCTCATTGCATGACATGTTTATTTACACAGTGTTGACCATGGAGGACATTTCCAGAGATCACATAGTGTCAGTATCCCACTCACCTCCTTGATCAGTGGGTCAGCCTTAACCGAGCAGTGTTTTTTATCTTTGATTTTAGTTATACATTTGAAACTTAAATTCAGGTTTCCCAAGTGACCAACGAATTGTAAAGCCTAAAAGTTAGTATAAGCCAGTTTAACTGGTTAAAATGGAACTTGCACCATGAACGTGACATACCTACATTTAGAAAGTTGAGTCAGTGAGGAGTAGATGTTACATTAGTAAGACACATGAGAAGGTGTCGCAGCCTCACGGTCTAACTCTGGGACTATAGCAGTGCTTGCTGGTGTGCTCTTCTGCTCCATTCCCTTTCTGTGGTACTTTATTTTTATTTTTTAACAAATACAGCTATGCTATATATTTAAATGGGATCTTTAAGAAACACTAAAGGACTATCTGTCTTTTTCAGAATTCTCTACTAAGAGAAGTTGAGAATGCAAAAAAGCAATTAGAAGAAACACAGCATGATAAGGTACTGAAATCTTCTCTAAATCCATTAGGAGCTGAGTGAACTGAGTTGATGATGATGATAGTTACTACAGGTATCTGGCAGAGTGGATATAAACTTGGTTTGTGGCTCTCAGAGTCCACTGCCGTAAGTTTCTAGGCTTGTATATTGATTGCCTTTGTATTTCAGGTGTATTTTGAGTCTGGCTGTGCATATGGTTCAGAAATTCGGAGTCCCTGCTGGGTTTATTTGAAGCTAAAATATTAGCATCAATGACAGTGCCGTCCACCAGAAATATAATATGAGCTGCATATGTAATGTTTACATTTCTAATAGTCATATTTTAAAAAGTAAAAAAAAAAAAAAAAAAGGTGTAATCTATTTAATTTATTGTTTCATAATGTGTGAATACAAACATAAATGAGCTACTTTACATTCTTTTTCTGCTGTGTATTTCATAGTCATGGCACATGCCCATTTGGACTAACCCATTACAAGGGCTCAGTAGCCACATGTGGCCAGTATTGACCAGCACAGCTCTAGAAATGAGATCAAGTGTACCCGTGACGCAGGGATGAATGCATACTTGATACTTGCTGTGAGACAGCCACAATACAGAGACACACAGGAGAAAGTGAATATTGTTCCCCTTTGCCCCTAGAAGAGTCTGCTTCTCTGCAAAACTAATAATTGTTAATGGTTTGGTGTTTATCCTCTTAAAAGCTTTTCTATGACTAAGACACAGCTTTTCATTCATTGGGGCTTACAAAGTTAATATGGTAGTCTGAGTGTTTATGTTTACTTCGGCACTCTGGGAGAAAATTTTCTCAGAATTAAAATGTTTGGTATTTGTGACTGCTGATTTATCCTCTTATGGTTATGCTCAACATCTGAGTACATTTGAAGCAGGTAGTTTTAAAATCTGAAAGAGAGAGCAGTAATGTAAGTTTTTTGCTTTTTTGTAGGATCAGCTTGTCCTAAACATTGAAGCGTTGAGGGCTGAACTAGACCAGATGAGACTAAGAGGTGCTTCACTTCATCATGGGTATGGCATTAACCAGTGAGCAGCCGTGTTGTCGGCCCCTGGTGTCCCCTATTCTAGCTGTGTGGGCAGCCTAACTGGATGTGGCTGGTGGCGTGACCTCAAGGAGCCTGTAGCTTAGAAGGCAGCAAGAGAGAAGAGTCCAATGACTCACAGCTTAGAGCTTGGTACTGAGGAGACACATCATTGACAAGACTCAAAAATACAGGCGGAGTTTTGGAAGGTGGGGAGTGATGAGCTAATATTTGGATATGGTAATTTAGGTGCCTGGCAGAATGTGACACTGGCGATGTAAGAGCAGGGTGACAGATCCCCAGATCTCGCACACAGATGCCGGCATGGGTGGACAGTTGCAGAGCAGTTGAAGGCCAGCAGTGAAGCGTGGCTGTGTTTTTCGTCAGCCCTGGGAACGTGGAGCAGAGCCTGGTACCTGACCCAAGGAGAGGTCTCAGGGGATCAGGGTCTCTCCCGTCCTCGACAGCTGGGCTCCTTGTGGCTCATCTCCATGGCCGTCTGCACAGCTTTTCCTGGAGAGCTTTCCACCTGAGAGGGCTGAGAGAGTAAACTGCTGGCCTGGAGTGGGCAACATGCAGCTCTTGGGGCAGGCAAGAGCCGTGCCCTCCCTGGAGACCTTCTCCAAAGGATTAGCTTCCGCCTTGACTGAGAGTCAGAGTTTACTTCTTTGTCTTCTAATCATGAGCGTTCTTGTTTTTTATGTTTCAGCCGACCCCACTTGGGCAGTGTCCCAGATTTCAGGTTCCCCATGGCAGACGGCCACACAGACTCCTACAGCAGCAGCTCGGTGCTGCGGCGCCCCCAGAAAGGCCGTCTGGCTGCCCTTCGAGATGAGCCTTCCAAGGCAAGGTCTTTGTGTGAGATCTCTCTGCTTATGTGAATGTTCCCTACTTACCCTGTGCTTTGGAATAAAAATGTTGATAGGTCGTTGCTTTCTTGCCCTCCCCTTACTGTCTATTTTCTGGCTAAGAGTTTAGCTTTTAGAGCATTTTTTTAAAAAAGGGTTTTTTTTTTGTTTTTTTTTTTGTTTTTTTGTTTTTAAATATATTTTAAGAGATAGGGTCTCTGTTGCCTAAGCTGGTCCTGAACTCCTGGCCTCAAGCAATCCTCTTGCTTTGGCCTCCCAAAGTGCTGGGATTATTGGTGTGAGCCACCATGCCTGGCCTCTGAGTTTTTTTTTCTCTTTTAATAGAAATTCTTATAAAAATACAGTCACTTTTAAATACAATGATAATAAGTATGGATTTAGAATTATGATTAAAAATAAATGAGTAGGCCGGGCACCGGTGGCTCACAGCTGTAATCCCAGCACTTTGGGAGGCAGAGGTGGGTGGATCATCTGAGGTCAGGAGTTTGAGACCAGTGTGTTCAACATGCCGAAACCCCGTCTCTACTAAAAATACAAAAAATTAGCCAGACATGGTGGCAGGTGCCTATAATCCCAGCTATTGAGGAGGCTGAGGCAGGAGGATTGCTTGAACTCTGAAGGCCTAGAAAGTGAGCCTAGAAAGCGCCGTTGCCCTTCAGCCTGGGCAACAAAAGTGAAGCCCTGTCTCAAAAAATAAAATAAAATAAGTAGCTGGGTGCATTGCCTTACACCTGTAATCCTAGTGCTTTGGGAGGATCACCTGAAGCCAGGAGCTTGAGCCCAGCTTGGGCAACATAGAGAAATCGCTGTCTCTGTTTTAAAAAAAGGAAAAAAAAAATTAGCTGGGTGTGGTACTGTGTACCTATAGTCCCAACTACTCAGGAGGCTGAGACAGAAGGATCCTTTGAGCCCAGGAGATTGAGACCAGCCTGGGCAACATGGTAGAACCCTGTCTCTACAATACAGAAATTAGCAGCTGGGCAGGTGGCTCACGCCTGTAATCCCAGGAGTTCAAGACCAGTCTGGCCAACGTAGTGAACCCCGTCTCTACTAAAAATACAAAACATTAGCCAGGAGTGGTGATGTGCTGCGCCTGTAATCCCAGCTATTTGGGAGGCTGAGGCAGGAGAATTGCATGAACATGGGAGGCAGAGGTTGCAGTGAGCCAAGATTGTGCCATTGCACTCCAGCCCAGCAACCTGAGCGAAGGTGCAAGACTCTGTCTCAAAAAAAAAAAAAAAAAAAAAAAAAAGCTGGGCATGGTGGCATGCATCTGTAGTCCCAGCTACTCTGGGGGCTGGGGTTGAAGGATCCTTTGAGCCCGGGAAGTCAAGGCTATGGTGAGCTATGATTGCACCACTGCACTCTAGCTTGGGCAACAGAATAAGACCCTGTTTCTAAAAAATAAAAGAAGTAAATGAATACATAAATTCATCATTTAATGAAAAGAATTCAACTTTGAACATTTAAATACCTTCTTACTTTGTTCACCTGCGTGCGTTTTGAAACGCCTAAGTATAATTTTAGCCCTCATATTCATTGAGTTGCTAGTTTGGTCCAAACCCCATTACAGAGCTGTATAGACTTAGGGCTGCAGCAGTGTGTAGTAAAACAGGAAGAACACCTGCATCCCAGAGGACACAAGCAGTCCACAGATAAAGTCTAGTAGTGTGTGTTTGTTGACTATTTGTATGTCACAAATCACTGTGGCGCTCAGTAGCTTAAAACAGTGAACATTTCATAGTTCATTACTCCTGTGAGTCCAGGAACAGCAGAGCAGGACAGTCCTGGTTCTGTCTGGCAAGGCTGCAGCCACAGAAAGATCCAACTGGGGCAGGAGGCCTTGGGGCCATCACCCACTTGGACCTGGCCACAGGGCTGCTCTAGGGTCCTTGCATTGTGATACAGGCAGCCCATACTCTAGGAGAGGGCGAGAAGAAAGTCCCACAGCCTTTCCAGTCCTGGTCTCGGAATCCACAGCCTTCACTTCCTCTCTATTCTGTTGATTTGAGTGAGGTGTTAAGTCTTGCCCACATTAAGGATTTGGGGCGAGAATCATCCTCCATCTCTTAAAGGGATGAGTGTGTTTGTGGATGTATTTTTAAACCACCCTGTTACGTCAGATAGTAATAAGCACAGAAGTGGGACTCGGGTGTAGAGTAAGGAGGGGAATTCGAATTTTAATAGGGAGGCCAAGGAGTCAGTATGGGGAGGGTGACGTCTGAGCAGGGACATGAAGGAGGAAGGAGAAGGAGCTCGTGGAGAGCATTCAGTGTATTGTTGTGGAGCACCAACAAGACCTACTGAGGGATGGGATGCAGGGGAAGAAGGAAAGAGACGAGTCAGAGGTGACTCCAACGGTTTGGGCATGAACTGCTGGAAGGATGGAGTCTGTTTCCTGAGATGAGGAAGACTTGGCTTGGAGGAGACTAGGAATTGAGCCAGGGCCGTGTTCAGGTGGAGAGGAGTATCAGCTGTCTGGGGTGGTGGCAGGTTGGCTGTTGAATATTCCAGTCTGGAACCCAAGAAAGAAACCTAGAACTAGAGATGAAAATTGAAGTGTCTTGAGTGTATGGATGGTATTGAGAAACGTGAGACAAGATGACGTCACCCCATGGATGCCTGTGGATGGAGACGAGGCACAAGAGTGGAGCTCTGGGGCCATCGTTGGGGAGTCTGGGAGGGAAAGACGAGGCATGACCAGCGAGGGGTGGGGTCCTGGGACCAAGCGGGCAGAGTACTCAGGGAAGAGGAGAGCAGCGGAGCCCGACTTACTGATGGGCAGGTCAGATGGGAAACAGTACCAAGGGACAGCTGGTGGCCTTAGTAACGGGGAGTGCACTGGAACTGCCATGGAATATCCCTGCTGGCGGGGAAGTAAGCGCTCAAAGCTGGCCTGCAGCAGGATCTGGAGAAGTGGGGAGAGGCAGACAATGGAGGCGGCTCACTGGGATCTTTTACTCTAGTTGGGAGCAGAGCGGCGGAGGGGTAGGTGAAAAGAGGCCCGGGTGGGGTGGAGGGAAAGGCCTTGGTTTCTGCCCTGGTGTTTTAAGGTGAGACGGGGGAGAAAATGTCCTTGTGCTAATGGAACGAGCCAGTGGAACTTGCTTACCCAGAGAGGGAGCCGTAGTGGCCTGAGATCCGGGTGTGAGCCAGGGCTTGAGGCTGCTGCCCAGCAGGTGGAGCTGGCCTCAGAGAGGAAGAAGGCCGAGTGCAGGCTTTGGTTTTGTCTCCATGAAATGGGAAGGTCCCCAGCTGGGAGTGAGAATGGGAGAAGAGGTGTTGAGGGCTTGAGGCGCGAGGCAGCAGGAAAGCTCGCACGGGGGGGATTGCGTCGGTCCCGGCACGCTGTCCCTGTGCATTCTGATGACACACGTGATGCCTCAGGCAGTCGTGGTCGCTCAGCACAGAGCTGCCCGTGCCGTACGAGCTGCAGTTCTCAGAGCTTGCCCTCGATTCTCTCGGTGGCTGTTGCCCTTCTTTCCTCGTTTCGGGCTTGGGAGTGCCAGACTCAGGAAGGGCCGGATGTGGACGCACAGGTTGGTTAGCGGGTACTCGGAAACACTTACAAAATTTACAGCAGCTGAGTGAAACCAGTCGATACAGATTTAAATATTTTTTGTAACTTTCTAGTAACATGTCTAATTGGAGCACAGAAACATTTTTTATTGATCCATGTGAGATATACATATTTGGGGGATATATGTGATAATTTGATCCATTCATATAATTAAATCAGAGTAATTGGGATACCCATTACCTTACCTATGTCTCTTTTCTTTACACTAGGAACATTCACATTATTCTCTTGCAGCTATTTTGAAATGTATACCTATTTTATTTTATTTTTTTTGAAGCAGAGTCTCTCTGTTGCCCAGGCTGGAGTGCAGTGGCATAACCTCAGCTAACTACAACTTCCACCTCCCACGTTCAAGCAATTCTCCTGCCTCAGCCTCCTGAGTAGCTGGGATTACAGGCATGAGCCACTACGGCTGGCTAATTTTTGTATTTTTAGTAGAAATGGGGTTTCACCATGCTGGCCAGGTTGGTCTCAAACTCCTGACCTCAGGTGATCCACCCACCTCAGCCTCCCAAAAATGCTGGGTTTACAGGCCTGTGCTGCCACACCTGGCCTGTATCATCTAGTAGTGTTAACTCTAGTCACCCTGCTATCCAACACCAGGTCTTATGTCTTCTAAGTGTGTACTTGCAGCCATTGATCAGCCTTTCTTCATCTTCCCCTCCCAACCCTTTCTGGTTGGTTTTTGGTGTGTGTTTGTAACTGTTGTCTCCCAGTTATGTATTTTGTCATGGGAATGCCATGTGTCCATGTTAGGGTGTTAATATCACAAAGGTCCAAGGAATGGATCATTGCCCTTCCCAATTTCTTAAACACTGCTTGCTTTGCCCGGGTGTGGTGGCTCACGCCTGTAGTCCAAGCACTTTGGAGGCCAAGGCAGGTGGATCACCTGAGGTCAGGAGTTCAAGACCAGCCTGACCAACATGGTGAAACCCTGTCTTAAAAAATTTTTTTAAATACTGCTTGCTTTATGTCACTACCTTATAAGCCTGGCCCATCTTTCTAAAATCTTTTGGGCTTTCATTTAAGTTTCTAAATTTCTGATAAGTTTCTAAATTTAAGTTTCTACAACTAATGTTGTTACTTTGTCTGCTGCTGAGATTTGGTTTTCTTGTTTGTAGGTACAGACTCTTAATGAGCAGGATTGGGAACGTGCCCAGCAAGCTAGTGTCTTGGCAAACGTAGCACAAGCATTTGAGAGTGATGCTGACGTGTCTGATGGTGAAGATGACAGGGACACTCTCCTCAGCTCAGTTGACCTGCTGTCGCCCAGCGGGCAGGCCGACGCACACACGCTAGCCATGATGCTTCAGGAGCAGCTGGACGCTATCAACAAAGAGATCAGGTGTGTGTGGCCGTGCAGGACACTCTCCACGTGCATGGGTGTCTCTGAGGAATCTCATCCTGCCTGGAAAAGCCTGGATCACGTACTGTTAACATTTTCTAAGTGTTCCAAAATAATAGAACTTACTTAACTTCTGTTTTAAGAATTTTAAGGTCTGAAATTGCCCTCGAATATAAAATTCAAGTAACCTGGGCACTCTCCCCACAGTCACGGCACTGGCACCTTTGCGTAGGACATTGTGGGACCTGAGAGGTGTTCAGTCCGTCCCCCGAGAACCTCAGCACATAGTAGGAGGGCACTGGAGGGGCTCTGGACCTGTCCGGCTCCTACCGCTGTCCTGAAAGCTGCACCTGGAAGGCTGCGTGAGCTGAGCACACATCTGGAGGAGGCTCATGGGCTGCCTCCCTGACCTGGAGTGCAGATGAAAGGGGCACGGCGGTGGGCTGGGAAGAGATGGCGAAGCGAAGCCTGCCTCGGCTGAGCAGCAGTGGATGCCTCCACATCCAGGGCCACTCACTGGGAAGACCAGTGCTCAGACCACCTGCACGCTGGAGCGGGCGCACGTGACGGGAAGGGAGAGGGAGGGTTGCTTATCACCCCGCTTCCTGCTGAGCGCCCCTCCTTGACCCTGATCCCGGCTATGTGTGCAGCCCCCTGCACAGAAGAGGCTGTGTATAGTGCGTCCATCCAACCTTACGTGCTCGGGTCCCATCACGCAGTGGCCTGGACAGAACACGGGAGTTTTCAGGCGTGCGTGTTCCACCCCAGTGTGCCGTTCCCTGTGTGCGGTTAATATGGACCGCCAGTGGTCAAAGGGGGGTGTGTTTGAATCTTTTTAGTCTCATCAGTATTTTAAAGGGTTTTTCTTTAGCAACTTTAGCAGGTGTAATACAAAATTTACAAAACGGGGCCAACTGTAGAACGGAATCCAAGAATTACCTTTATGTTGATGAAGAGACAAGTAACCCTTCCCCATGCTGGCTTGGCCTAGGGACACAGCAGTGCAAACAGGGGGTGCCTGGGCTCTGCCCCCAGGCCCTGGCCTGACGTGGCCACCTGGCCAGCCTGAATCCAAGTGAGGAGTAGCTGTGTGCATAGAGTCACATGGCGGGTCCGGGTGGGCTGCTGCTGGGATGTGGTTCTGAAGTTTATATGGGTGGAGCTGCCTGTCCTGGTCAGAGAGAACAGGAGGTAAAGGAGACAAGGTTGAGAAAGACGTCAGCAACAGCTGTATTACTCCAGCTTTGTTTAGATTAAAAAGAAAAAAAAAATAGGGCTGTACATATTGAAGTAAGAAGTTGGTGTGCCACCTACCTATGTTTTTGACTTTATAAACTCGTATTTCTTGTGCCATGTTTAAAACTGGCGAAGGGGTCCCCTCCCTGCAGCAGCCTGGTGCCAAGCATGGGGGCCCTTTTAAGAGGAGGGGCAAAATAATGAATGTGATGAGACATTCAGAAAGATAGTCTTTCTTCGTCATCATGGGAGCTGCGAAAAGATTATCTACCTTTAGTTCTTATTCTTTATGATGTATTGCTAGATAAAAGTCCTTTCTCTTTATGCAGAAAGTTGACCTGGTGTAAATGTTCTGTTCACTGACTTGTGGATTTTCTTCTGTTAATAATGATCAAAAAGCACTTTTCTTAGAAATGTAAGTAGAAGTTTAATTGGAAGGGTTTTGCTGGGTTTCTATATTTTAATATTAGAATAATTATTATTGGCACAGTCAGATATTGAAACTGCTATTTAGTGGTCCATGACACTCTAGGATAAAAGAGCATTAATCTTGAATTCCAAATTAATGTAGCATGGCTGGCATGAATCCAGAAATTTAGATGAGGATGGTAGAGAGTCCCGTCACATGACACTCTGGTTCAAATGAAAACTAAAAAACCAACTCAGTATTTTCTTTTTTTTTTTTTAATTTTTATATATATATAAAATATGTAAATTTAAAAAAATGTTTAATTTGTATATATTTATATATATAAATTCAAAAAATACTGAACTACAAATATTTTATATATATTTTATATATATATATGTATGTGTGTGTGTGTATATATATATATATATATATATATATATATATATATTCTATCGCACTTTAGGTCCTGGGGTACATGTGCAGAACATGCAGGATTGTTGCATAGGTACATACATTGTGGTTTGCTGCCTCCATCCCTGTCACCTATATCTGGCATTTCTCCCCATGTTATCCCTCCACAACCTCCCTACCCACCTATGTCCCTCCCCTATCCCCCACAACAGACCCCAGTGTGTGATGCTCCCCTCCCTGTGTCCATGTGTTCTCATTGTTCAACACCCGCCTATGAGTGAGAACATGTGGTGTTTTATTTTCTGTTCTTGTGTCTGTTTGCTGACACTGATAGTTTCCAGATTCATCCATGTCCCTATAAAGGACACAAACTCATCATTTTTTATGGCTGCATAGTATTCCATGGTGTATATGTACTACATTTTCCCTCTTCAGTCTATCATTCATGGGCATTTGGGTTGGTTCCAGGTCTTTGCTATTGTAAACAGTGCTGCAGTGAACATACATGTGTGTGTGTCTTTATAATAGAATGATTTATAATCCTTTGGATATATACCCAGTAATGGGATTGCTGGGTCAAATGGAACTTCTGTTTCTAGGTTCTTGAGGCATCACCACACTGTCTTCCACAATGGTTGAACTAATTTACACTCCCACCAACAGTGTAAAAGTGTTCCTATTTCTCCACATCCTCTCCAGCATCTGTTGTCTCCAGATTTTTTAAAGATCAGCATTCTAACTGGTGTGAGATGGCATGTCAATGTGGTTTTGATTTGCATCTCTAATGGCCAGTGATGATGTGCATTTTTTCATATGTTTCTTGGCCTCATGTGTATCTTCTTTTGAAAATTGTCTGTTCATACCCTTCGCCCACTTTTGAATGGGTTTGTTTGTTTTTTTCTTGTAAATCTGTTTTAATTCTTTGTAGATTGTGGATATTAGCCCTTTGTCAGATGGGTAGATTGCAAAAATTTTTTCCCATTCTGTTTGGTTGCCGATTTCACTCTAATGACTGTTTCTTTTGCCCTGCAGAAGCTGTGGAGTTTGATTAGGTCCCATTTGTCTATTTTGGCTTTTGTTGCCAGTGCTTTTGGTGTTTTAGTCATCAAGTTCTTGCCTGTACCGATGTCCCGAATGGTTTTGCCTAGGTTTTCTTCTAGGGTTTTTATGATGTTATGTCTTCTGTTTAAGTCTTTAATCCATCTGGAGTTAATTTTGGTGTAAGGTGTCAGGAAGGGGTCCAGTTTCTGCTTTCTGCACAGGGCTAGTCAGTTTTCACAACACCATTTATTAAACAGGGAATCCTTTCCTCATTGCTTGTTTTTCTCAGGTTTGTCAAAGATCAGATGGTTGTACATGTGTGGTGTTGCCTCCAAGGCCTCTCTTCTGTTCCATTGGTGTATATCTCTGTTTTGGTACCAGTACCATGCTGTTTTGATTACTGTAGCCTTGTAGTATAGTTTCAAGTCAGGTAGCGTGATGCCTTTAGCTTTGTTCTTTTTGCTTAGAGTTGTCTTGGCTATACGGGCTCTCTTTTGGTTCCATATGAAGTTTAAGGTGGTTTTTTCCAGTTCTGCGAAGAGGGTCATAGATAGCTTGATGGGGATAGAGTTGAATCCATAAATTACTTTGGGCAGCATGGCCGTTTTCACAATACTGATTCTTCCTAACCATGAGCATGGAATGTTTTTTCATCTGTGTGTGTCTTCTCTTATTTCCTTCAGCAGTGGCTTGTAGTTCTCCTTGAAGAGATCTTTTACATCCTTTGTTAGTTGTATTCCTAGGTATTTTTTATTCTTTTTGTAGCAATTGCGAATGGCAATTCGTTCTTGATTTGGCTCTCTTTAAGTCTGTTATTGGTGTATAGGAATGCTCGTGATTTCTACACATTGATTTTGTATCCTGAGACTTTGCTGAAGTTGCTTATCAGTTTGAGGAGATTTTGGGCTGAGACTATGGGGTCTTCTTAATATACAGTCATGTTGTCTGCAAATAGAGAGAATTTGACTTTCTCCTTTCCTAATTGAACACCCTTTATTTATTTTTCTTTCCTGATTGCTCTGGCTAGAACTTCCAGTACTATATTGAATAGGAGTGGTGAGAGAGGGCATCCTTATCTAGTGTCAGATTTCAAAGGGAATGCTTCCAGTTTTTTTTTCCATTCAGTAAGATATTGGCTGTGGGTTTGTCGTAAATAGCTTTTATTATGATATACGTTCCTTCAATACCTAATTTATTGAGCGTTTTCAGCATAAAGGCTGTTGAATTTTGTTAAAGGCCTTCTCTGCATCTTTTGAGATACTCATGTGGTTTTTGTCTTTGGTTCTGTTTATGTGATGAACTATGTTTATAGACTTGGCGTATGTTGAACCAGGCTTGCATCCCTGGGATGAAGCCTGTTTGATCATGATGGATCAGCTTTTTGATGTGCTGTTGCAATCGGTTTACCAATATTTTATTTAAGATTTTTGCATCTATATTCATCATGGATATTGGCCTGAAGTTTTCTTTTCTTCTTGAGTCTCTGCCGGGTTTTGGTATCAGGATGATGTTGGTTTCATAAAATGATTTGGGAAGGATTCCTTCTTTTTGGATTCTTTGGAATAGTTTCAGAAGGAGTGCTACCAGCTCCTATTTGTATGTCTGGTAGAATTTGGCTGTGAACCCATCTGGACCTGGGCTTTTTTTGGGTGGTGGGCTCTTAATTTCTGCCTCAACTTCAGACCTCGTTATTGGTCTATTCAGGGTTTTGACTTCTTCCTGGTTTAGGCTTGGGAGGAGGCAAGTGTCCAGGAATCTATCCATTTCTTCCAGGTTTACTGGTTTATGTGCATAGAGTTGTTTGTAGTAATCTCTGATGGTAGTTTGAGTTTCTGTGGAATCTGTGGTGATCTCCCCTTTATCGTTTTTTATTGCATCTATTTGATTCTTCTCTCTTTTCTTTTTTATTAATCTGGCTAGGGCCTGTCTATTTTGTTGATTTTTTTCAAAAAACCAGCTTCTGGATTTATTGATTTTTTTGAAGGGTTTTTTTTGTCTCTGTTTCCTTCAATTCTGCTCTGATCTTAGTTATTTCTTGTCTTCTGCTAGCATTTGAGTTTTTTTGATCTTGCTCCTCTAGCTCTTTCAATTTTCATGATAAGGTATTGATTTTAGATCTTTTCTTGCTTCTCATTTGGGCGTTTATTGCTATAAATTTTCCTCTAGACACTGCTTTAAATGTGTCCCAGAGATTCTGGTACATTGTGGTCTTTGTTCTCATTGGTTTCGAAGAACATCTTTATTTCTGCCTTCATTTCATTGTTTATCCGGTCAACATTCAAGAGCCAGTTGTTCAGTTTCCATGAAGCTTATGAAGCTTAGTTTGGCTGGATAGGAAATTCTAGGTTGAAAGTTCTTTTCTTTAAGGATGTTGATTATTGACTCCTACTCTCTTCTGGCTTGTAGGGTTTCTGCTGAGAGATCCGCTGTGAGTCTGATGGGCTTCCCTTTGTGGGTAACCCGATTTCTCTCTGGCTTCCCTTGGGATTTTTTCCTTCATTTCAACCCTGGTGAATCTGACGATTATGTGCCTTGGGCTTGTTGTTCTTGAGGAATATCTTTATGGTGTTCTCTGTATTTCCTGGACTTGAGTATTGGCCTGCCTTGCTAGGTCGGGGAAGTTCTTCTGGATAATGTCCTCAAGAGTGTTTTCCAGCTTGGATGCATTCTCTCCGTCACACTCAGATACACCTATTAAACGTAGATTAGGACTTTTCACATAATCTCATATTTCTTGGAGGTTTTATTCATTTCTTTTTACTCTTTTTTCTCTAATCTTGGCTTCTCGTTTTATTTCATTGAATTGATCATCGGTCTCTGCTGTCCTTTCCTCCTCTTGGTCGATTCGGCTATTGAAACTTGTATATGCTCTGCAAAGTTTTCTTGGTGTGTTTTTCAGCTCCATCAATTCATTTATGTTCTTCTCCTTCGCATTTCATCAAACCTTTTCAAGATTCTTAGTTTCTTTGTATTGGGTTAGAACATGTTCTTTTAGCTCAGAGAAGTTTGTTATTACCCACTTTCTGAAGCCTGTTTCTGTTGATTCATCAGACTCATTCCATCCAGCCTTGCTCCCTTGCTGGTGAGGAGTTGTGATCCCTTGGAATAGGAGAGGCGTTCTGGTTTTGGGTGTTTTCATCCTTTTTGCGCTGGTTTCTTCCCATCTTTGTGGATTTATCTACCTGTGGTCTTTGTAGTTGGTGACTTTTGGATGGGGTCTCTGAGTGGACGTCCTTTTTGTTGATGATGAAGTTATTTCTTCCTGTTTTTTAGTTTTCCTTCTAACAGTCAGGCCCCTTTGCTATAGGATTGCTGGAGGTCCACTCCAGATCCTGCTTGCCTGGGGATCACCTGCGAGGGCTGCAGAACAGTAAGGGTTGCTGCCTGTTTCTTCTTCTGCTATCTTTGTCCCAGAAGGGTACCCACCAGATGTAAGCCTGAGCTCTCCTTTATGAGGTGCCTCTTTGGATATACGGGGGTTGGGGAACTGTTTGAGGAGACAGTTTGTCCCTTATAGGAGCTTAAGTGCTGAGCTGTGAGCCCCGCTGTTCCGTTCAGAGCTGCTGCACAGGTACGTTTAAGTCTGCTGCAGCAGAACTCATAATCGCCGGTTTTTCCCTGGTGCTCTGTCCTGGGAAGGTGGGGCTTTATAAGTTTCTGAACATGCTGCTGCCTTTTTTCAGAGACGTCCTGCCCATTGAGGCGGTAGCCTTGTCACAGTCTGCCAGCACGGGCGTTGCTGAGCTGCCATGGGCCCTGCCTAGCTGCTGTGTGAACTTCCTTGCGGTTTTGTTTATAGAGGTCTAGTTAGAACTGCCTCAGTAGTGCTTGCTGTGAAACTCTCAGTCCAGAGCATTTCAGATTGCTGGTCTTTGTGGGGGTGGGACCTGCCAAGCCAGACCACCTGGCTCCCTGTTTCAGCCCCCTTTCTTTCAGTTGAATGGATGACTCTGTCTCCCAGGCGTTCCAGGTGCCATTTGAAACGGCCGCCCAGATTTGTGCGAGTTTTTGTGCAGAGACCCACTACGCCGGCTGAAATAGCTGTGCTGGAGACTCATGGCCCTTTTCCACCCAGGAATCTCCTGGTCTGTGGGCAGTAAAAACTCGTTTGGAAATGTGGTGATCACTCACCCTCTGTGTTCTCTCTGGGAACTGCACTCCAGAGCTATTCCTATTCTGCCATCTTGGATCTTCTCTCAGTATTTTCATTTAGTCTAAACTCCTAATTGCTTTGTGGATCTGTTCTTTACATTAGAGTTCTTGATTTCCAGTAGAAGAAATCTATAAAGTCTACAGCTTTGCTCTAAGAATAGGGGAGATAAGGGTTATACAATTTAAAAATATTGCTTAGTAAGAAAATTATTAATTGCAACCATAGGAAAAATTGGCATCTGGCCATCTCCAAAATTTTAGTATAAATAAGTAAAATCAAATATGAATGCTATCCAGAACCAACAGGACACAATGGAAGATTTCTTTTTTGTTGTTCTAAGATGTAGTATATTAAAAAAGATTGAGGCCGGTGTGGTGGCTCATGACAGTAATTCCACCACTTTGGGAGGAGGCTGAGATTGGAGGATTGCTTGAAGCCAGGAGTTTGAGCCCACTCTTGGCAAAATAGGAGGACCTCATCTCTACAAAAACTTTTTAAATGAGCCAGGCATGGTGGTATGTACCTATGGCCCCCGCTACATGGGAGGCTGAGACGGGAGGATGCTTTGAGCTTAGGAGTTTACGCCTGCAGTGAGCTGTGATCACACTCCTGCACCTCAGCCAGGATGACAGAGTGAGACCCTGTCTCAAAAAGCATAAAAACTAAAAAAGAGTAGAACAGTTTTGCTAAAGTGTTCATTGTTTGAGCAACTTAATGTTAGAGTTAACCCACAGTATACAGAGTGTAAGCCGGCTTTTTTTTTCCCCCACACAAACACATTAATCTGTTTGCCGACACAGGAGGACTGACTGCTTTTGTTTTATTTTAGGTTGATTCAAGAAGAAAAAGAAAACACAGAGCAGCGGGCAGAGGAGATTGAAAATCGAGTTGGCAGTGGAAGTCTAGACAATCTTGGTCGTTTTAGATCAATGAGCTCCATTCCCCCGTATCCTGCTTCCTCGCTTGCTAGCTCCTCCCCTCCAAGCAGTGGGCGCTCCACTCCACGAAGGATTCCTCACAGCCCAGCCCGGGAAGTGGACAGACTGGGCGTCATGACCCTTGTACGTATCCGCCCTTTCCCTGCTGTGGCTGCCCCCAGCACACCTGTATGAGATCTTGGACACTACACATTTACCCACAAGAAAATCAAGTACATTTGTTTCTCTAAGAGGTTCAAGATGATAAAAACTGGTTACTATTTAATCATTTCATTATGACAAATTAAGTTTAATATTTGGGGCCAGGCGTGGTGGCTCACACTTGTGATCCCGGACTTTGGGAAATTGAGGTGGGTAGATCACTTGAGCCCAGGAGGTCAAGACCAGCTGGGCAACATGGGAAAACCCCATCTTTACAAAAAGTAACTGGGCATGGTGGCGTGTGCCTGTAGTCCCAGCTACTCTGGAGGCTGAGGTGGGAGGATCACCTGAGCCCAGGAAGTCGAGGCTACAGTGAGCCGTGATTGCATTACTGCCCTCCAGCCTGGGCAGCAGAGTGAAACCCTGTCTCAAACAACAAAGTCCCAAAAGACATAAAGAAATTGTAATATTTGGATGACCAGGCTAGCATGTCGCCATTTGTTTGTGTGACATTAGGCACAATAGCTATGCAGAATACAACAGCCAGAAGGGGAAACCTTTTCTGTTTTCTAGGACAAAACACTTAGCAAAGTAAATAAAGGCAGACATCAGAGCATAAGAGAGACTGTACAAAGGGAATCAGTGCATTTCTTTCCTGTAGGAGTGCCAAACCCCGTTCCGGGGCATGCACTACGAAAAAAGCAGGAAAAAAGCCAAATGGGCTCTGCATGGAAAGCCATGAACAAGCCGGCTGCTGGGCGCTTCTTCACAGCAGCTTAGGGTCACCTCTGATCTCAAAATGTGATGCTTCTGGTGTTTGCTGTTTGCAAAGTGTGCAAATCTGAGGTGTGTTTAAAACTTTCTTGTGGGCCTGGCACGGTGGCTCACGCCTGTAATCAATCCCAGCACTTTGGGAAACCAAGGTGGAAGGATTGCTTGAGCTAGGAGTTACGAGATCAGCCTTGGCAACGTGGTGAGAACCTCATCTCTGTTTTTAAAAAATTAAAATAAAAAACCAGACTATCTTGCATATTTAGTCTAGGATTTGTCAGTGTGTTGTCAGTGAAATATTTCATATTTACAACATTCTGCTTTTTAACTGTGCTTCTATCATATTTTTTTCTCATTACCATCTATTTTCATTTTTAGTTGTGTTGTTAGCCAGCATGTAATTAAATCAACTATGAATTGTTTTAGTGGCATATGAGGTAGAAACTAGTCTATTTTGCAGTATTTTGTAATACTGTTTTTTTATAATTTACATCATCTACTAATTAGGTAATATTTTAAACTCTTTATTTGTGGTTTCATGCTTATTTTTGTCCAGAGAATTTGTAAAAACAGTTGTTCATACGTATTTTTTTCATGTTTTGTAATTCCACATGCTGGCTGACAGTCTCTGTGCTTCTGTCATTGGTTTTGATTTCTTGTCATCCTTTTGTTTTCTGATTTTAGCCATCTCCAGATTTATTTTTAATCCAGACCTCACATTCCCATCAGTCTGTAGCTTACTCACACACCTCCCCTCCCAGCTCTTCCTCATGCTATAACAATTCTTCACAGCATGCTCAGGGAACCATGCAACTGTATGTTTTCAATCATGTGTGAGTCCGTGCTGTGATGACTTTATTAATGGGTTGTTGTTTTTTTTCTCAGTTAAAACTATCTGTTTCTTGGGGCTGGGTGCGATGGCTCACGCCTGTAATCTTAGCACTTTAGGAGGCTAAGACTCGTGGATCACCTGAGGTCAGGAGTTCAAGACTAGCCTGGCTAACATGGTGAACCCCGTCTCTACTAAAAAAAATACAAAAATTAAGCCAGGTATGGTGGCAGGCACCTGTAATTCCAGCTACTTGGGAGGCTGAGGCAGGAGAATCACTTGAACCCAGGAGGCAGAGGTTGCAGTGAGCGGAGATCGCGCCACTGCACTCCAGCCTGGGTGATAAGAGCAAAACTCTGTCTCAAAAAAAAATAGTCTTTTTCTCAATGTTAATAAATTTAAATTAGTGTATCACTATATAATAAGTGTGGATACAGGCAAGTCATAGGTGTTTTAGAGTGTTTTTATTCAAATTATGTAGGATTTGTGTAATTCATAAGTATTTCCTACATAAATAATCTAAGTATAGAATTAATGGAAGCTTTTTACACAAACAATATGCTTTCTGGTTTTGATTATTGTACTCAAGATGGTAAATTTCATCAGCTTATTGAATCTCATCAACTACTATGTCTAATAGAATATTTTTAAATTAAAATATCTTACATGAATCGTAGGATGGATGTGAAGGTTCTACATAATACTATGCTAGCTTTTGTTCTTGTTTATTTTCACAGGATACCTTGCTTTAAGCAATAAATTTAGTTTTGAGAAGTGATAAATCATATCTAGGTAAGGGTTTTACATTAATGTCCAATAGGTAGTTAACTAATAAGTAGGTTGGTTGAGATTTATAATCGGTATTGCAGTAACTTCCTCATCAGTTGGAATATTTTAAATTATAACATGGATTTTATTAAACAGAACTAAGTTATAGAGAGGTTTGGCTTAGAAGAGATAACTGTTAGGGCCTTTTATTATATAGAACGTCACATTTTAATAAAACTCATGACAAAACAGAATTTATCTAGTAATTTGTAGTGTTGAGTAAACCTTGAATAATTTATATTTAAATTTTGTGGTGAAAAAATGTTCTTCATCCAGTTACATTTTCTCTAAATTCTCCCTCCTGTCATTTCCATTTTAATATATTTGCTTATATTGATCCTTGAATTTTTAACTTCAAAGTGTACAGTAAATCTGGTTTCTCTTCATTTCTTTGCATGCATCTTATCAGCCTAGTGACTTAAGGAAACATCGTAGAAAGGTAAATTATTTAGTAATTTAATCTATCTTTGTATCTCCATAATGTATTGAAGAATACCTATTATATTTTACATAAATGTAGCATTGTGTAGCTGTATAATAATGAATGGTTGGCATTTTAATGGAAGTGTTTGAAGTGACCCCATCTTACTGATGATTGTTCTCTTAGAAATTGGTCATTAGCGGTTTTCATAGAACCCTGGGACAAATGTAAGAGCTTGCCATTCTCTCACCTCTTCAGCCTTCTAATCATTGCATGCTTATTCATATAGATGTAGTAGTTTTAAAAATAAGAAATTACTAGTGCAAAGCTATAGATTGTGAATTCGGGGGCTCATTTTTATAATCATCCCAGCTAGCAGTGGGCTTTTGCTGTAGGCTGGGCAGTGTGCTGAGTGCGCTCCCAGTCTGCTGCAGGCTGAGTGTCTCTGAACTGAGTTGTTCAGGGCCAGGGCTATTTCAGATTTGTTTGAATTTTTGAAATATTTGCATTACACTTACTGGTTGAGCCTCTGAAACCTGAAAATCCAAAATCTGACATGCTCCATTGAACATTACCTTCAAGCGTCATGTTCGCACTCAAATTGTAGATTTTGGAGCATTTTGAATTTAAGGTTTTTGGATGTTCAATGCTCAGCCTGTGTTTAATCCCCATACACATCCCTGTGAGCTGTAGGTTACTGTTTTTCTCCGCATTTCACAGATGTGGAAACCAAAGCTTAGAGAGGCCCCACGATGCACAGTGCAGATCTGAGTTCAGCTGTGTCTGATCTCAGAACCTGCGGCTGGCCTCTTCACCATGCAGCCTTACTTTTCTCAGATACTCTGACCTCCCTGGCAGCATTCCTACAGAGGGAGCCCATGGCCACTTCTCCTTACAGCCAGCTGTGGATTGGGCCTTCCTGTCCTCACAGGAAGTAGAGTACGTTAGGAGCAGATGTCATCAGTGGCTGTTCTTTATGTTGACCCAGAATCTCTACCTCATAACTTTCACGCTCTGGTCCAAAACCTGCCTGATGGTGCAGTGACTGGACAGCTCTTCAGTGTGCAAAGGCAGGTGTCGTCAGAAAAGTGTGTGACTTGGTCAGCAGCTGTCTATGAGCTGCTCTGTTGGGTGATTTCGTGAAACTGTTTGGGTTCAGATCCCAGTTCAGTCACTGATGAGTTTGTAACCTGGGGTCTGTTGTGCCTTAGTTTGCTCTCCTGAGAAGTGAAGATAATGATATGACAGTGCCACTTAAGGTGGCCTTGGACCTGTGCCTGTCTGCGGTGAGACAAGGAGCTTACACCAGCAGCAGCACGATGGAGCACGGCCTTCAGTTCAGCTGACTTCTATTGGATTGTTTTTTCTTTCCTTGTTGATAGAAAGATTTTCTGAGTGAAGGAAGCAGCATGTTGGTTGACATATGCATGATAACCTGGGCCTCTTGGTCACTGGTCACTTCAGTGTGCTGCTTGGTGGCTTTGAGGAGCCTCGTCCTCAGGTGGTTGTGAAGTTAAACCAGGTGTATGTGCAGAGTGCCAGGCCTGGTGCCAGCCCTGGTCCACAGGAGACTGTCGCCCTCCTCCTCTGTGTCAGTGGTGTTGGTGTACACTGAGAGGACTTCCCTGCATTCTGGTGAGTCTGAGCCAGGATGGAGGCAGAGGTCTGGCATGTCACCGCACCACAGCGTGCTGTCGGGGTGTGGAGGGCAGTGCTGGCTGGTCTCGAGGGGCTCTCCCCATGGACCCTGTTATTCATAGTTGACAGCAGGCCATGTCAGCTTGCTCTCTATCCTGTTTCTGGTTTTGTTTTTTTAAACAAATGATTGCTTTAACCTGAATTTTGAAACTTAAGCTTCATTTTGATCATTTCTAGCTATGAAAGCTATTCGTTGTCTTGTGATTGCAATTGGAAATTAGGAAATGTTGCAGGATTCCTTTGCATTTTAACTGTTAGTATGAGCACAGCTCCATTTTGTGTGAATGAACTTGGTTCTCACTGAGCTGCCGTGGGGCTGTGGTAGGACTGATATACTTTACACGGTCCCATTTACAAAGCAGAAGTTCAAGCTGAGCCCAGTGGTACGTGCTTCTAGTCCCACCTGGTATCTTGGAGGCTGAGGCAGAAGGATCACTTGAACCCAGGAGTTTGAGGTGGTAGTGCACAGGGATCACGCCTGCAAACAGCCCCTGCAGTCCAGCCTGGGAATCGTAGCAAGAACCTGTCTCTTAAAAATTTTTTAAGTAAGATGTGGTTCGCTGTTCAGGTCTTACTTTTCATAGTAATGCTTGCTGAACATGTTTCATGAAATCTAGTCCCATTTAAAACCAGAAAACACAAACGTATAAGCAGGATCTGCCTAGACCCTGAAGAGGTGAATCTGTTCACTGTGTTACCACCGTCATGTTCCCTCAGCACACAGGTGTATTCATGTTCCATTGTAAAAACAAAAAACCCTGGGAGTCTGACAGCGATCATCTTTTAATGATAAGCCTGGAAGTATTTTCTTTTAAACCATATTGAACAAAAATTTTTAAACTGCGTAGAAGTGCTTCAGTTTATAGTGTCCAATCCAACCATGATGGAGAAATACGAGTTATACACGTGTATGGGGGGGAGATCATGGGCTCTTTCTTGTTTATTTTCTTTCCCTTTCAGACAAAAAGGTACTTGACAGTTTTGCCCAAGAGATTTCTGCCCTCTCTGTGGTTTTTTGGGTTTTTTTTTTTTTTTGGAAAGACATTAGGAGATAAACGTATTTGTTGCTGGCTCTTCATTTGTCTAACATTTGTAATGGTGTGGTTTATAGGCATTGTTTAGATCTCTGCTGCCCCTTCAGTGACTGTCCTCATAATGCGCCTAGGATTCCAGGGAGGGCAGAGCCTTGGGCTGCATGGAGGAGGCTGAGGCTGAGGGGCATCCCTGTGTCCTGCCGGGCACCAGGTCACGTAGACCAGGAGTCTCACGGCTCTGTGCTTGCTGTGCTGCGTGACTCTGCAGAAAACAAGACTTTCTGTGCTGGCAGAAAGCGCAGCAAATTGATTTGCTAAGAAGTTTATGGTTATAATTTAAGGCCTGATTTTTTTTCACAGTCTGCCGTTAATGTTGTGCTTTTCTCACCCCTCAGTTGCCAGCTTCCAGAGAAGAGGTACGAGATGACAAGACAACTATCAAGTGTGAAACCTCCCCGCCTTCCTCCCCCAGAGCCCTTCGGTTAGACCGGCTACACAAAGGGGCGCTGCACACCGTCAGCCATGAGGACGTCAGGGACCTAAGGAAGTAAGGAGCCTGCAACAGCCCCGTGCAGAGCCTGCTTGTCCTCTCCTTTCCAGTGTTGAGACATCCGGGAATCTTTTCTTAAATAGAACAGTGATTTTCTAGAATTACCCGTTAATTCAGATGGGCGTATTTACCTGTTACACTTAGAATGCCTACCACTGCTGTGTGCTTTAGTGAAATCCAGCAGAAGACGCACACGTGTTTGGGAAGGCTTAGTTTAGAAAGAAAGGAGTTAAGTGATAGCAGCAAATTCTAGAAAAACTTAACATCTTCAGAGTCTACAAATTGACTACTTTCTATTCTTGATGGAGAGTTTGGCAGGCAGATGACAGGCTTGGGATCGGATCCACTCTAGGACAACCCGTGCCTCTCAGATGCCCTCTTGTGCCTTTGTAGGCTGTTGAGAGTTCCATGCTGTACTTTACCCACTTATTAAATGTCTTCTCTCAGGAAACCAGTTAGCTATTTTGTAACTAGTATCCTGTCTTTTTTTTTTTTTTTTTTTTTGAGACGGAGTTTCTCTCTTGTTTTCCAGGCTGGAGTGCAATGGCTCGATCTCGGCTCACTGCAACCTCCGCCTCCTGGGTTCAGGCAGTTCTCCTGCCTCAGCCTCCTGAGTAGCTGGGATTACAGGCACGCGCCACCATGCCCAGCTGATTTTTTGTATTTTTAGTAGAGACGGGGTTTCACCATGTTGACCAGGATGGTCTCGATCTCTTGACCTCGTGATCCACCCGCCTCGGCCTCCCAAAGTGCTGGGATTACAGGCTTGAACCACCGTGCCCGGCCCTATGCTGTCTTTTTTTGAACTCTGTTGGATTTTGGTTCTGTACCAGGCAGTATACAAGGGGAGGCGTGTATATTAATTTTTGCAGCAGTTAACATTGCTGAGTTTCTCCGCTGAGAAGAGTAATGCTCAGGGCGGTTGTGGGAGCTACTGGAGGGGAGGAAGACGGACCATTGGGCTTGGCACCTGATGGCGCAGAGTCAGGGCCTCCGCTGGAGGGGAGGGGAGCTCCGTGTCAGAGAGAGTCTCAGCTGCCCAGAAGGAGTCTCTGCGCTGGCCTTGCTGGGAGCCTGCCTTTGTCATGCACCTTGCGCTTGGTGAGGAAGGTGTGTGAGAAAGAGACTGGAGGTGCTTGTGGGGAAGATTGCAACTGTTACTACGTGAAGTATCCTGGTGCGTGTGGGTGGAGTGTGGTAACAAGGGCACGTGGTAAAGGTCTGTTTTCTTTCCGCGAAGCTCCACAGGCTCCCAGGACGGTCCCGTGAGCAATCCCAGCAGCAGCAACAGTAGCCAGGACTCACTCCACAAAGCCCCCAAGAAGAAGGGCATTAAGTCCTCCATTGGCCGCTTGTTTGGCAAGAAAGAAAAGGGCCGACCTGGACAAACTGGCAAAGACGCATTAGGACAAGGTTGGTTGGTTTTCCACACCCTTCTCAGCAGCCAGGAACTGGGGGGGAAGGTGCTGCCTTCGGTGCCTGCTGCATGCTTGGCCAGCGGTTCCCACGCGGTGCTCCGGGAGCCGTACGCTCTCCAGCGATCCTGTCTTGACCATTTTTGTCCTGCGCATTTAGTTGTCTAGTCAGAAGCTTAGCCTTAAAAAATGATTTTGCTCTGAACCTGCAAATACTCATCCAGCTATTGAAAACATAGAAGTCTGTCATGCTGATTTTCCTTTTGGCTGTTCTGCTTCCCATAGCTGGTGTTTCCGAAATGGATAACTCATCTCAGGATGCCTTGGGACTTAGCAAATTGGGAGGACAGGCTGAAAAAAATCGTAAACTTCAAAAAAAGTAAGCTTTGTATTATTTCTTCATCTCATTGAATGGTTTTCAGTTGTGCCTAAGCTCTAAGTAGTGTTTGTCAATTATAAATATCTAGCTATGTGTATATACATTATATTCTGAAAGCTTTACCTACAGCCTTAATTAAGCCATACTTTCTGGAAGACTT
Source organism: Saimiri boliviensis (assembly GCF_048565385.1). Lineage (NCBI taxonomy): Eukaryota > Metazoa > Chordata > Mammalia > Primates > Cebidae > Saimiri > Saimiri boliviensis. The sequence goes on from NC_133454.1 coordinate 129,563,115, forward strand.
AGAGCGTTTGTGAAATTTTGAAGAAATTCACACGATGTTCCTGTCACCTTGAAAAGTTGTCCAACTAGGCGATGGGGTGGCTGAGAGTTGGACTTAGCTGCCTGAGCACTGGAGTCGGCCTGCACCTGCCCAGGGTCACTTTGTGACGTCAAGGAAGTGACTTAGCATCTCTATGCTTCAGTTTTCTGTAAAGTGGGGATCCTAGTAGTACATACCTTGTATGGCTTTTACGAGAATGAAATGGGACAATGTGCATAAAGTCCTTTAAACAGTGCCAGTAAGTCATAAACGAGCTGTGATGTGGCTGCGGCAGCAGTTGTTGCCTGCCGGTGCTCAAGATTTGCTGTTCGTGCTGGTGATCTGTCGGAAACATTCACGTGTTGCATATCTTTCTCTTCTCTAGATTTTGTGTTTTTATCTCAAGTAGACTCCAGATTCTGTAGCCTGTTTATTAAGTTTTAATTCTAAACTAAATCTGTCTGACAAGAAGCTATACTATTTGGTATGGCTTTCAACAAAGGAGCACAGGCATTGTGATGCCCCAGGGTAAGGGCATGAAAGAATTGGGGGTTTCTGTCCCCATGCCTTCTCTGATTCGGGGTGAATTGTGTGTTGGTTGACTGTGGATGAACTAGATAGGCTGAGACAATACCCAAGTGAGCTAACAAATGAAGAACAAAACTAAACCCATTTCTGCAACAAAACAGGCAGTTTGTGTAGTCTGTGGGGTGAGAGCTGAGCTTGAGAAATGTGGAAGATGGTAATAAAGGCCTTGAGACAGGGTGAAACGTAAAGGGCTGTGTGGTGACTCTGACTTTGGGAAAAATCATCTGGCCACTCTTAAGTGCCCTGAGAAACCCAACAGTCATCTGGAAGTTGGGGCTCAAAACACTGGTCCACAGGTGTTCCAGAGCTTTCGGAGACCCTCTGCCTTAGCGGCCCCTTTGCCTTTAGCCCCTAGAGTTGCCGGCTGATTTTTCTGTTGTGAAATTTACCCCATTTTAGTTGTGTTTTCAAAGCCATTATAAATACTTTGTTGATTACATTTTAGGTGAAATGCTGTATGTTAATACCATAGGAATACTCAGTTTCTTGGTTCCCTGTAAATGGAAATTTATAGAAACCACTGAACAGCGAAATCTGATTTGAACATTGCTATGTTTGAACTGTGTAAGAATGTTTTAAAATAACTTGGGTAGTTGCTATTTGGCCCTGTGAAACTTAATGTTAGAACTAAACTTTCTGCCTCCTGGAACCATGCTAGGAAAATTGCATTCCTTAGATTTTTGCTAATGTGTTTTATTTCACTTCCTCATACTTACTATAATAAAAACAGTAAGGTTTGTGGCAGTGCAGCTTGGTCCAACCACTCCCTTACCCCAGAAGTTTGTGTTTTACATAGGAAAAAAAAATTGTAGACATGCCCGCCTCCCCTTTTTTTTTGAGATGGAGTTTCCCTCTTGTCGCACAGGCTGGAGTGCATTGGCACCATCTTGGCTCACTGCAACGTCCACCTCCCGGGTTCAAGCAACTCTGCTGCCTCAGCCTCCTGAGTAGTTGGGACTACAGGTGCCCACTACCACACCCGGCTAATTTTTTGTATTTTTAGTAGAGACGGGGTTTCGTCATGTTGGGCAGCCTGGTCTCGAACTCAGGTGATCTGCCTGTTCAGCCTCCCAAAGTGCTGGGATTACAGATATGAGCTACCGTGCCTGCTCCAAAATTTTTTATTCTGTTTTTAAAATTTATTTTATAATTCCTAGGAGGTATGTTTGAGCACTGGGCTGTTAAGTAGACAGCCTTTGTTTTTTGTTGTTGTTTTCTGAGACAGGTCTTGCTCTGTCGCCCAGAGTGCAGTGGCATGATATTACTGCAGCCTCAACCTCTTGGGCTCAAGCGATCCTCCCACTATATCCTCCCAGGTAGCTAGGACTACAGGCACATGCCACCTACCTGGCTAATTTATTTTATTTTTTTTTTGTAGAGACGTGATCTCCCTATGTTGCCCAAGCTGGTCTTGAACTCCTGGGCTCATGCAATTCTCCCTTCTTGACTTCCCTAAAGTGCTGAGATTAAAGGCACGAGCCATTGCTCTGAGCCTGAGGACAGCCTTTGTGTTCCTTGTGATTAAACGTCATGCTGGCTTCTTACACGTGTGTACATGTGTCGGTGGTAGGTAGGGTTCTGTGGAGCTGTGATGTTCAATGTGTGCTGTGGGCACTAAACATCTGACTCTGCTGTCACAGCTGTGACTGAGTGTCTGAGAGGGGGTCTTTTCTGTCCTTTATGCTGTGCTTGGGATCCATGTGGAAGCCCTGCAATGTACCAGCACCTTAGTACGGAAAATTTCCAAGTACAAAGATTATTTGTCTGCCTGTAGAGGGCAGTTTCGTTTCTTTCACTTCAATTGAGATAAAATTGATTTTAGAAAAAGTGCTTTCTTTCTTTCTTTCTTTCTTTTGAGACAGAGTCTCACTCCGTCACCCAGGCTGGAGTGCAATGGCACAATCCTGGCTCACTGCAACCTCCCGCCTCCCAGCTTCAAGCGATTCTTCTGCCTCAGCCTCCCAGTAGCTGGGATTACAAGTGCGTGCCACCATGCCCACCTAATTTTTTTGAATTTTTAGTAGAGCTGGCATTTTACCATGTTGGTCAGGCTGGTTTCGAATTCCTGACCTCAAGTGATCTGCCCACCTCAGCCCCCCAAAGTGCCAGGATTACAAGCATGAGCCACCACACCCAGCCTAAAGTGTTTGTTTATAAATGTGAAAAAATTGCGTTTTCCAGAAAAAGGATTGTGTGAAGACTGTTTAACATTTATGACATTCTTGATTTAAGAATGAAAGTATATTTCTCGGAATTACTTTCTTCTTATTAACCCCTGATTTAACTCAAAAGATGTGCTTTTAACTGCTAAATTTACCCAGCCAGTGCTTTCACTTACAGAGAACTTAAGGAACCTGGGGAGTTAGGCGGCAAGCTAATTTCAAGTTTTGTACGACGCAGCATGGTGCGGGCGTTTGCTGCCTGAGATGTGTAGTAATGAACCCGCGAGTTGGGGCTGGCTGTCCCAAAGCCATTTGTCAGCTTTGATAGGGCTTTCACAGTCCTCCTGGAATTCCCCAGTATTATTGAAACTCCATCTCTTTAAGTAACCTTGCTTTTAAAGTGTTCCCTTTTTATTTTCTGTTTTTTGTCTTCATAGTGCTTTCTCAGGTAAGCAGATTTGGGAGGCTTGCTAGGCTGAGTGTGGGCAGTCACCAGCTCTGTGCTGAGCTTTGTGAGAGGATCTTTTTATTGTTTTATTTTTGAGACAGGCCCTTGCTCTGTTTCCCAGGCTGAAGTGCAGTGGCATATTCACCACTCACTGCAGCCTTGACCTTTTCTTTTTAGTAGAGACAGAGGTCTCACTGTGTTGACCAGGCTGGTCTTGAACTCCTGGCCTCAAGTGATCTTCCCGCCTCCGCCTCTCAAGGTGTTGCGAGTACAGGCATGAGCCATCACACCCAGCCCAAGCATCTTTTTAGTTTTGCATGAGAAATGCTGACTCCATCCATTTCTCATTAGGGTGACCGTACATCTGTCCTCAGGACTCTTCCAGTGTGCCATGGCCATGGAGCCTGGAAGGGGCTTTGACTGGATCACAACTGTACTTGTGGTGGTGGTGTTATTTTGTTGCTGTGTTTTGGAGAGAGTCCTGCTCTGTCACTCAGGCGGCAGCTGTACCTGTGAAAGCAAGTCTCATTCACTATGCAGGGTGCCAGAGGATTGAAAAGATCTTAGGAAAGCAAAGCAATATATTTACTTTGGACAGTTAAGAGAAAGTGCTGCTTCTCTATCCCTTATATACTATTTGATCTGCCAGAACTCACACAGGTTTCTCATTATGAAAGGTAACCTTATCATTATGCTATGTCCTAATTATAAAATGTGCATCATTATTCACAAATTATGTGGCCTTTTTGCTTTATAGCGTTCTCAGTATCAAGTGAAAGACCCAAGTCTGAGATCAGGCGACAAGGAGGAATGTAGTTGTTCATGTAACTAGACAGCCCAGAGGGCTGGACTGGCATGTTCTCAGCCACCTCCAGGTGCTGGGCTCTGCGTCCTCTCAGTACAGGGGCCTTCTTCCCACGATTGGAACAGCCCCCTCCCCAACACCCCCCCAGTGAAAACAGAGGCTCTAGGGTTCCCACCTGGAGAGCCAGCCCAGGGGTCAGGTCCCATGTTTGGTCTTACAGACCATGGACTGGTGTGATAGGGGAGGGGAGCCAGGACACAGAGCAAGGCCTGGGCCTGCCACCCAACTGGGATCTCCTCCGCCAGCTCCCTAACTTCCTGCGACTCTTACACACATCCTTCTACCTCCACTGTCTTAACACTGTCTCCACTGTTGCCTCTGAACCCAGAAGCGTCTCCATTCTAAAAAAGACTTTTTATGAAAGCTAGCGACCGTTGCCAGGAAGAGGTGCTGGTGCAGTCCAGGACAGTGTACACCAGTCTCTAAGTAATAGAAGTAAAGAATTATTTTTTTGACCCCGTATTTTTGTTTACAGTAAGTATCTATTACTTGTTAAAAAACAAAGTCTCTGGCAGATTGCAAAGGCTGAGCACAGGCTGAAAACCCTCCTGACTTGGCAGTAGTGAAGTCCTCCCTTCTCCTTGGCCCGGCCGTGGATGCTCAGGGCCTTAACAGTTAACCATATCGTTAGCGTTCAGAACTTTTTCTGTGATCGATGTGGCAGGAATTACCTGTACTACTTCCTAGACCCACCAGTGTGTGATGGAAGCTCCGCTAGCTGTCTTTGAGGAGCATTTGTCCCAAGGGAACAGAAGGCAGGTTTTCAGCCGCCACCTGATGATTGGCAGCAGACAGCGTGCCCTTCCTCCCGCCCCTTCATTTGGTGTTGGCCTCTTGCGATTCCACTTCGTAGTCCTAAGGAAAGTCTGCTGCTGTTGAAATACATTCAAGAGCCAGTACCAAATTTTTAGAAATAAGAGATTGTATGGCATGTCTTACAGAAATTATGATGGAGAAAATGAACTAAAAGCAGCCTAGGGATGTTTAAGTGACCTGGGGGCATCCGTGGGCGCAAACCAAATGTACGTGTCCTCTCCGTTACAATGAGACCTTCTGTCTGAGGCTTTTTATGTTTTTAAACAATTAGTCTCTTTGAAAGCCTTGAGAAATAAGATGAGATTCACCAAGCTTATAGTGGTATTTCTCAAATACCCATGTCAGACAAAATTATGTGGGGTATTTAAAAATAAGGCATACAGAATATTTACGATCACACAAAGAGATGTGTGGCAGCACTAACCCTGCCTGCCTCCTTGTGGTCACCAGTGACACATTCTTGCATTCAGGCTCCCCCTGCACTGAGAAAGCTGTTAGCATTTCAAATCTCCTGGGTAGGAAGCCTGTGGAGTAAACCGCAGATGCCCCGGTGACTTCATTCAGCAAGTAGTCAGCTAAATGGCACTATAGAGTAGAGACAGCTATCCACTACTTGTCTGCTACATTAGATCATAACATTTTAGTGTTAAAAGTCTGCAGTATGGCCGGGCATGGTGGGTGGCTCACGCCTGTAATTCGAGCACTTTAGGAAGTGGAGGTGGGCGGATCATGAGGTCAGGAGTTCAAGACAAGCCTGGCCAGCATGGTGAAACCCCTTCTCTACTAAAAATACAAAAAAAAAAAAAAAAAAAAAAAATTAGCCAGCCTGGGCGGTGCATGCCTATAGTTCCAGCAACTCAAAAGGCTGAGGCGGCCAAGCATGGTGGCTCATGCCTGTAATCCCAGCACTTTGGGAGGCTGAGGTGGGGGTAGATAATGAGGTCAGGAGATCGATACCTGGCTAACAGTGAAACCCCGTCTCTACCAAAAAATAGAAAAAATTATCTGGGTGTGGTGGCACGTGCCTGTAGTCCTAGCTGTTCAGGAGCTGGGGCAGGAGAATCACTTGAACACGGGAGGCAGAGGTTTCAGTGAGATCACGCCACTGCACTCCAGCCTGGGCAACAGAGCAAGACTGTCTCAAAAAGGAAAAAAAAAAAAAAAAAAAAAAAAAGGCTGAGGCAGAAAAATTGCTTGAACCTGCGAGAGTCTGTCTGGAAAAAGAAAATAAATCTGCAATGTTCTTTTTCCTTCTTCCTTTGGATAAAGGCTGAACGTTTTGAAAGATTCTCATTGAGAGAGGCTACTTTGTTTAGACCCAGGTGTGGTTTCCTCTTTCCAGATAATTGTCTTCCTTTTATTAAAAGGGAATAGTGATTGTTTTCCTTGGGTGTTCTATACCTTGGGTGGGAAGAATGCTGGTGTTTTAAAGTTGGTAATAACTCTTTGATTGTCTGAGGGGACGGGGATTCTGTGGAGAATCAGAGGGAGCCAGTCAGTATTTCCTCATTCAGGCACTCTTTGGAGTATACACAGAACTAGTGTGAAATGGATGGTGTTGATACAATATTAAAGCTGTAGAAGATTCAAGGAAAATGGTGAGAATTTACAGTCGTCTCTCAGGGTCTATGGGGGATTGGTTCCAGGACCCTCCTAAATACCAAAATTCATGGAAGCTTAAGTCTCCTGTATAAAATGGCATGGTATTTGCATATAATTTAGGCAGAATCTCACATAGACTTTAAATCATCTCCAGGTTAACTTATAATACCTAATGCTATGTAAATGCTATGTAAATAGCTGTTGTACTATATGTTTTTTATTGTTTTTTTTCCCCCTGAATGTTTTTGATCTGCAGTTGGTTGAATGTATGGATGTGGAATCCGCAAATACAGAGGGCAGACTGTATGCTGTTAGACTTTTCCAAATGCTCATAATTCTTGGTTCACTTCTTATATATACGCATATAATAGTGGTTCCGCCGGGCGCGGTGGCTCAAGCCTGTAATCCCAGCACTTTGGGAGGCCGAGGCGGGTGGATCACGAGGTCGAGAGATCGAGACCATCCTGGTCAACATGGTGAAACCCCGTCTCTACTAAAAGCGCAAAAAATTAGCTGGGCATGGTGGCACGTGCCTGTAATCCCAGCTACTCAGGAGGCTGAGGCAGGAGAATTGCCTGAGCCCAGGAGGCGGAGGTTGCAGTGAGCCGAGATTGCGCCATTGCACTCCACCCTGGGTAACAAGGGCGAAACTCCGTGTCAAAAAAAAAAAAAAAAAAAAAAAAAAAAAAAAAAAAAAATAGTGGTTCCTTGATTTTGTTTTTGTTTTTGCTGGTTTTAATTTTTTTTTAGAGAGATAGGTCTCACTCTGTTGCCCCGGGTGGAGTGCAGTGGCACAGTCATAGCTTACTGTAGCCTCGACCTCCTGTGCTCAGGCAGTCCTTTCACCTCACCCTCCCGAGTAGCTGAGACTACAGGCATGTGTCACCATGCCTGGCTAATTTTTTTTTTTTTTTTTGGTAGAGATGCATCTCATTTTATTGCCCAGGCTGCTATTGAACTACTGGCCTCAAGCAGTATTCCTGCCTCAGCCTGCCGAGTAGCTGGGACTACAGGTGTGTGCCATCACACCTCACTAAGTTTCAAAATTTTTTTGTAGAGATGAGGTTTCGCTATGTGTCTAGGCTGGTCTTGAACTCCTGGGCTTAAGTGATCCTCCCACCCCGGCCTCCCAAAGAGCTGGGATTATAGGTGTGAGCTACCATGCCTGGCTGATTCTTTGATTTTCAGTGTCTTCTCCTTTGTAGGCATGAATTGCTGGAGGAAGCCCGGAGACAAGGTTTACCTTTTGCCCAATGGGACGGGCCAACGGTTGTGGTGTGGCTGGAGGTACATCCTTCATTTAATCCTTAGTTGTGCGGGTAACATTACATGAACTTGCTGCTCCACCTCGTAGACTGTGCCTCACTCTGCTGCCTTCCCCTTTCTGCTTCCAGCTCTGGGTTGGGATGCCAGCCTGGTATGTGGCTGCCTGCCGTGCAAATGTGAAAAGTGGGGCCATCATGTCGGCCCTGTCCGACACAGAGATCCAGCGTGAGATCGGGATCAGCAACCCCCTGCACAGGCTGAAGCTGAGGCTGGCCATCCAGGAGATCATGTCGCTGACCAGCCCGTCTGCCCCGCCCACGTCTAGAACGGTACGTTCAGAGACAACTGCATTCTTTGGAAACAGGGAATGCCTCTCTGAAGGTATCACTGCCTGTTTACATTGCTTTGCCAGTTCCTTAACAGCACAAGCGTAGTTCTAATGCAAACTTTTAGCACCAAATACATTAGAACTTTTAATTTTGGGGAAGTTGATGGTCAAAAGAAACTTTATTAAATGCTTTTATGAAAGATTGGCTACAATGGTATCATACTATAAAAATATGAGGTTTTTTAAAGATAGGAATATAGTTATTACAAATTTAAATATGAATTTGTCACATTAAAAAAATATTGGTAGAGATGGGGGTCTCACTGTGTTGCCCAGGCTGGTCTTGCACTCCTGGGCTCAAGCAGTCCTCCTACCTCAGCCTTCCAAAGTGTTGGGATTACAGGCATGAGCCACCATGCCCAGCTGAATTTCTCAAAATGGAGTCAATCTAAGAGCTTCCTAAAGGAAAAAGGTAATATTTTAAGGACACATTTTATAATTATCTTTTTTTTTTTTTTTTTTTTTTTTTGAGACAGAGTTTCGCTCTTATTACCCAGGCTGGAGTGCAATGGCACGATCTCGGCTCACCGCAACCTCCGCCTCCTGGGTTCAGGCAATTCTCCTGCCTCAGCCTCCTGAGTAGCTGGGATTACAGGCACGCGCCACCATGCCCAGCTAATTTTTTGTATTTTTAGTAGAGACGGGGTTTCACCATGTTGACCAGGATGGTCTCGATCTCTTGACCTCGTGATCCACCCGCCTCGGCCTCCCAAAGTGCTGGGATTACAGGCTTGAGCCACCGCGCCCGGCCAATTATTATCTTTTTTTAATTAAAAAAAAAATTTTTTTTCTTTTTTTTCCAATATACAAACCCTGGCAATAATTAAACATTTTTAATTTAATTTCCTATTTCATGATTCAAACTGAATGAGTAATTAACATTTGTACTATATATAAAGATATTTGCTAAACCAATTATAGTGTATTTTTAAATGTTACTGGAATATAGTATACATGTAGAGAAATGCACATGTAAGTGAACAGATAAATGAATTTGTAAAGTCAGCATCATCCCCTGTGTGGTCCAAACCTATGTTTAAAAATGGGATCTGACCAGGGCTTTGAAGGCCCCCTGCTCCTTCTGAGGCACCGCCCCTTCCCTAGGGGTGAGCAGCTGGCTCCTGATGCCATAGACTGCTCTGTTTGTTTTGTACTTGTATATAAACAAGATTGTGTAGTATTCACTCTTTTGTTTCTGGCTTCTTTCACTTTATGTTATGTCTGCAAATTTATCCATATCATTCCATGTATAAGTAGCATCTTTTTTTTTTTTTTTTTTTTTTTGAGACGGAGTTTCGCTCTTGTTACCCAGGCTGGAGTGCAATGGCGCGATCTCGGCTCACCGCAACCTCCGCCTCCTGGGTTCAGGCAATTCTCCTGCCTCAGCCTCCTGAGTAGCTGGGACTACAGGCACGAGCCACCATGCCCAGCTCATTTTTCTATTTTAGTAGAGACGGGGTTTCACTGTGTTGACCAGGATGGCCTTGATCTCTTGACCTCATGATCCACCCACCTTGGCCTCCCAAAGTGCTGGGATTACAGGCGTGAGCCACTGCGCCCGGCATAAGTAGCATCTTAAGGAGTAAGCTACTTGGGAGGCTGAGGCGGGAGAATTGCTTGAACCCAGGAGGTGAAGGTTGCAGTGAGCTGAGGCCACGCCATTGCACCCCATCCTGGGTGATAGAGTAAGACTGCATCTCAGGAAAACAAAAACAAAAAAAACTGTGTCCAGTTCAGAGTACTGGCTCTTCCAGGCTTCTCAGAAGCACCCATCTATTTACTGATTTATTTAAGTTCTTTATTTTTTAGAGGCAAGATCTTACTGTGTCACCCAGGCTGGAGTGCAGTGGCTCAGTCATAGCTCACTCCAGCCTCAACTTCCTGGGTTCAAGCAATCCTCCCACTTCAGCCTCTCAAATAGTTGGGATTACAGGTATGCATAACCATGTCCAGCTAACTTCTAAAAACTTTTTAGAGACGAGGTCTCGCTATGTTGACCAGGCTGATATGGAACTCCCGGCCTCAAGCAATCTGACTGCCTCAGCATCCCAGAGTGTTGGGATTATAGGTGTGAGCCCCATGCCCAGTCAGAATATAGGTGTGAGCCCTATGCCCATCCGTTTAAATATAGCTGACATACTACTAAGAGATACTTGTTATCCCATCATCACAACCAATCCCTAAGGAATTTTTGTATTTTTTGTAGAGATGAGTCTTACTGTGTTGCCCAGGCTGGTCTGGAACTCCTGGGCTCAAGCAATCCTTATACCTCAGTCTCCCAGGTAGCTGTGACTACAGGCATGCACAGCCGTGCCTGGGAAAGATCTCTAAAGAATTCTGATTCTCCCTTCCCCATCATTCCAGTTTGTGGACAAATTTTTAAAATAAAAACTAAAGGGGAAAATAAAAATTAGATGACTGGTTCCCTTGTAACCAGTGTTTCACTGTATTTGATTTGTTTGGCCTTAGGTGTTTTCCATCTGGAGAGCTAAAGACCCTGGGAGCTCAGGATTTCAAGCAGTTCACAAATCTGCAAATGTTCATCAAACATGAGCTGTTCTCACACGGGTTTTCTCCATGTGGGAAGTCCTTAACAAGGGTTATCCTACTGGAGAGAGTTAAAAGCTGTCTTAATGAAAACAGGAATGGTTATTGGGAGACAAGGGCAGGCCAACTTCTGATTTATAAAGTTCAGATTTTTTACATTGGCTGGATTCCTAGTCTTGGCTTTTTGTCTCCTCAGAAGAAAACAGATTCTCTCTCTTCTTTTTTTTTTGAGATGGAGTCTTCCTCTCTCTCAGCCAGTAGCCAAGGCTGGAGTGCAATGGTGTGATCTTGGCTCACTGCAACCACTGCCTCCCAGGTTCAAGAAATTTTGCCTCAGCATCCTGAGTAGCTGGTATTATAGGTGCCCACGCCCGGCTAATTTTTGTAATTTTAGGAGAGACAGGATTTCACCGTATTGGTCAGGCTGCTCTCGAACTCCTGACCTTAAGTGATCCACCTGCCTTGGCCTCCCAGAGTACTGGGATTACAGGCGTGAGCCACCGCTCCTGGCCGAAAGCAAATTCTCTTTGAGATTTAAAGCCTCACAGACACACTTCTCCAAGGAGCAGGTCAAGGCTGGATTCAGGGCTCCCAGTTATCTTACAAAAAAAGTTTTCATTTATTTATTTTTTTCCTTCTTAGTGAAAAAATGATGGTAATGAACAATAAGCCTTGTTCTTTTCTGTTGCTCCAAGAGCTCCTTTCCCATGGCATGCCTTGTGAGCAGTGTCTGATCTCTTCCCCAGTGGTTTCACGTAAGGGTAGCCTTGCTGGAAATGAAGGTGCTAAGTGGTTTCTCCTGTATTTATACACTGTCTTCCGTAATGATGGAGAACACCTCACCTAAGGCAAACTCTTCACACCATGTCAAAGTGCAAGGAAAACATCTCCCTCAAGTAGACACGCAGGCCACTGTGTCTTGTGTCTGGTTCTGATGGCTGCACAGAGCCATCAGCACTGTCTAGCACATCCGTGACCCCTCTGCCCTGTGGCCTGCCTTCAGCCCTTCAGGCCATCACGGAGCATCTGCGGCAGAGAGCCTTCCTGTAGCCAAAGCAAGTTTCATCATCTGTTTTAAATATATTGAATCTAGTTACTTGAGAATTACTCAGTTTCCAGAAATACACAACGTGTTTTCTTCTCTTGATATTTCACATACCTTGGGTAAGCATGGCATCTAAAGCTCTGGGCATCATGTGCCCTTCTGGTGGTGGTGTGGGCCACACGGTGTTAACCGGGAATGGTTATTCTGTTTGGGCATCTGAACTGAAAAATGAGAAGAGCGAACTTTGCCTCCTCGGCCCCTTCTCTGTGCCTGTGGCTTATGTGTGTGCCCCTCTCCTCTTTGTCACTGCTTCCCTTGCCCTGGATGTGGCTGGTGCACTGGGGTCACCTTAGACCACAGGAAATGTCTGGTTAACACACGAAGAGATGGAAACGCTCGCAGCCACGCCGCAAACGGTTAGTCACGCGCCACAGCCTGCACTCCTCCCGGCTCATTCTCCACTTCAGACCCTCTGGGTTCTTTGCCTTTTTGTTGAAAACAAAAATGTTATTTTCCATTCAGTTGTTCCAGATAAGTATTTCCTTTAGTTATTAGTTGAATGTGTAAGTAGAACTTGTATTTAATTTTAGATTTTTTTCCAGGAACTTAAAGTTGGTAGACTCTCTATTTAGAATAGATTGACTCTAGCTCTCCTGCTGGGGAGATCTGTTGAGCTCCACGTGGTTGTGTGGCCCTTGCTCCTTCCATGGATGTGCTTGGTGTGGAGAGAGTCTGCTCCTTGCATGAGAAATGGAGATTGTTGGTTTTGCATGAGTTGTGCATGACGCTTTGATAGTCTGAGCTCCCTCAGTGAGGCTGTGCCTTCCCTCAGAGTTGCCTTGCCTGCCTTGCTGAGCTCACCAATACTAATAGTTGTGTTCTTTTGCATTCCTAACCACGTAACCCCAGGAAGATGAGGAGGGAAGCTGGGCTCAGGTTGGAGTCTTTCTCTAATATATTCTTCACTACATGTACAGCAGCAAAAAGCAATTGGAGTATGAAAACTTGTGTAATTTACTTTTTTTTTTTTTTAATGTTTATAGCATCTTAATTTACTCAGACTACAGAATTGTTAATGATTTGAAAGCATTGAGCAGGCAGAGCATAGGATTAAAGAGTACGTCTCATGGACAATTTTGAATATTTCTCATATAGCACCATGGCAGTTATTTTTAATTAACATAGGTTGCTTTGTTTAACATAGGATCTTTTATACAAAGTGGCTTAGGCAGCTTCTGAGATTACGTATGTAATTTCCTGGTAGGGTAACATTATTATTATTACAAGATATGCTGATGGGGAAATTTATATTCTAATAAATTTCCAAACCAAAAAATTGGCATACTGATTTTTCCTCTGTGTCTTTGTGTTGATATTTTACTAAATACTATCCTAGTCCTAAGTTCATTTAAAGATTTTCTTACTAATGTAATCCTAAGGAATTAAGCCTCTTTTCAACTACTGTACATTTGGATTTTCAGCTTCTCAATTCTTTAACTCACCAGAAGCTCTCTCCCAACTGTTTTGCATTCTGTACATTCAGACAGCTTGCCTTAAATGCCAGCGCTTCCTTCAGTGCGATGCCACCAGCTTTCTGCGTCAGGGTGTGTGTCTCAGTGACACATCGCAGCCATGAGGCATGGACAGGCAGCTCTAGAGGCGTTCACGAATGGACTGGTATCTGAGGTCTTCCGAAGAATCATTATATATCTGAAAAAAATAAAAATGATTGTAAATCATAGTTTTCCTGATGACAAGGTGACAGTTGAAGCAGCTGTTTCCTTCTATTTGCACTTCTAAAATACAGCTGATTATATTGCCCCTCCCTTTTTTTTTTTTTTTTTTTTCCCCCAACAAAATAGCTACGGTGTGAACTCTGTGGGCTTTTTTCACCCTTGATTTCAGCATTCTGTGCCTCTTCTCCAGATAAATAATCTTATTAATTATTTAACTTGTTAGATATCTCTCTCCAGGATGTGTAACCACCATAAATGAATTATACAGGGTACATTTCATAATGACTTAAATTTCAGTATATTTTCCGCCAAGTAGCAGAACTTTGTTAGTACTTCAGCATGAAACTGCCTGAGCCAGAGACATGAAATGTAAATGGAATAGGCTGAACTTTGCTCTTTGCAGTGGAAAAAGAAACAAGACCGCGCCTTGCTGATGACTCCAGAACTAGCCGACCTGCAGTCTAGTGGAGGCTTGTATCACTTTCCCTTCTTCCCCTCTTCCAGCTGGGACTGCCGCCTGCTGCCAAGGGCAGTACACAGTGGCCAGCTCTTAAACCAAAGAGAGCGTTGAGCTCCCCCTGGACACTCAGGGGAGGAAAACATCAAGGCAGGGTCAGAACCATTTATACGTCATTTAACGAACAGTGAGCGAGTCTGGCTGTGCAGAGCATCTGTGAGCAGGACAGCTGTGGTCTCCCCGCCACGGAGCTCCCATTTCAGGGAGTTCATAAAGCTGAGTTGTACTTGTGACTGTTTCAGTGATGGCAGTAAACACTGTGCAGTGGGTATCTCTTCTAGTTCCGATGTTCTCTTGACTGTGAGCTCACCTGGTAAGTTTTTTTTCAAAAGGCTGCTATGGCAGCCCAGGAGAAACGAGGTGAGTCTCCCTGGGATGGAACCTGACCCTTCTGGGAGTTTATGTTGTCAGCCACTTCAGGAGGCTGAGCAGAGCATATAATGAGAAAACAGAAACAAGTAGGGTTCTGCTTCCATGCAGTTTTCTATTTAGACGGTTCCTTTGTTTACTTTCCCCATTTAAGAGTACATAGCAAGCAAGAGAATAATAATACCAGATATCCATGCTACACATAACAGGCCTGGGCCAGGCGCGGTGGCTCATGCCTGTAATCTCAGCACTTTGGGAGGCCGAGGCAGGTGGATGACTTTGAGCCCAGGAGTTCAAGACCAGCCTGGGTAACATGGGGAAACCCTGTCTCTACAAAAAAAAAATACAAAAATTAGCCAGGCGTTGGTGGCTGGAGACTGTAGTCCCAGCTACTTGGGAGGGTGAGGCTGGAAAATGGCTTGAGCCTGCAAAGTGGAGGTTGCAGTGAGCTGAGAGTGTGCCACTGCACTCCAGCCTGGGTGACAGAGCGAGTCCCTGTCTCAAAAAAATACATAAATAAATATTAGGCCTGTAAGATTCAGGTTTAGAAGAGTGAAAAAAGCATGGTGATACTGCTAGATATCTTCATGTGGCCCAAAAATGTTTGGCATATTTCTTACTTTCTTTTTAGAGAAAGTAGTGAAGCATTTTTTTTTTCTATTAGAATTTAAACATTATTTGCTAGAATTTTAGTTTTGCTTCTAGCTTGGACCAAATAACAAATGATGCTGGAAGCCATAGTTTCAAGACCAACATGGTGTTAGTTGAGAGTCACTACCAAGATCCTGTAATGTAACTACAGAATTCCTGTGACCCTAACTTAGTCTTCCTCAGCTGGAGACTTCAGGTATCTCAGGTACTTCCTCCAATATGTGTGTGTATATAATGTGTTTAGTTCTTGCTCATTGTACACGTTTTGCATGCATTCTGTTAGATTTATCCCTGAGGATTTTACAGGTTTGATGCCATTGCAAATGGTACTTTTAAATTTCAGTTTTCAGTGCGTTGCTAGTATTTAGAAATATAGTTCATTTTTATTGGTCTTTGTATCCTGTAACCTTGCTTGAACCTACTTTCTGATAGCTATTTTGTAGATTTCTTTTCTACATTGAAAATTGTGTTGTCTGCAAGTAAAGACAATTTTTTTTTTTTTTTTTTTTTTTTTGCAATTTATGTGCTTTTTATTTCTCTTTCTTGACCTATTACAGCGGCTAGGATTTTCAATACAGTGTTGAATGAAAATGGTGAGAGTAGACATCCTTAGTTTGTTCCTTATCTTAGGAGAAACACATTGTCCTTTTTTTTTTTTTGAAGAGACGGGATCTCACTGTGTTGCCCAGGCTGTTCTTAAACTCCTGACCTCAAGTGACCCGCCCACCTCTGCCTCCCAAAGTGCTGGGATTACAGGCAGGAGCCACCAGGCCCAGCTGAGCATTCAGTCTTTTACATTAGGTATGGTGCTGGCTTTAGGGTTTTTGTAGATGCCCTTTATCCAGTTGAGGCACTTTTTTTACATTTCTGGAATGCTTGAAGTTCCATAAATGAGCACAACTCTTGTCAAATGCGTTCTCTGAATCTTTTGAGATGATGTTACGGTTTTCTCAGTCTCTTCACATGGTGAGAGTTTTATTGATTTTTTTTCTTCTCAAATGTTGAATCAACTTACATTTCTAGAATAAGCCATACTTGTTATGGTATCGTATTCTTTTACTATACTGTTGACTTGGCAATGTTTTCTTATGTGTTTGTGGATCTGTGTCTGCGGTATTGATCTCTAGTTTTGTTACGTCTTTGGTTTTGCTCTCGGTAATGCTGGCCTCATAGAATGAGATAAGGTGTTTCAAGCTTTTTTGGAAGACTTCATGTCGAATTGTGGTGATTTATTTATTTATTTTGATAAATGTTTGGTAGAATTCACCAGTGAAGCTATCTTGGGCAGACATTTTTATATGTTGGAAGATCTATAATTATAACCTCAGGCTCTAGTAGAGGTATGTGTTACCCGTTTCTCGTTAGCTTTGCTAGTTTATTTTTTAAGAAATAAGTTGCTTAAAATTGTTCATAGTAGTTCCGTATTCTTTCAGTGTCTTTTGAATCTGTATTGATGTCCCCTCATGTGTTGTTGTTTCGTTTTTGAGACAGGGTCTCGCTGTGTTGCCCAGGCTGGTCTCAGACATCTGGGCTCAAGCTGTCCTCTCACCTCAGTCTCCGGAGTAGCTGAAGTTACAGGCATGGGCCACCACATCTGGCGTCCATCCTTTACTCCCGCCTGCCTGCCTGCCTTCCCTCCCTCCCTCCCTCCTTCCCTCCTTCTTTCCTTCTTTCCTTTCTTTCTTTGTTTCCCTCCCTCCCTTCCTCCTTCCCTCCCCTTTCTTCCCTCCCTCCCTCCATCCCTCCCTCCTTTCTGTTTCTTTTCTTTTTGAAGCAGGGTCTCGCTCTGTTTTCCAGGCTGGAGGACAGTGGCACTATCTCGGCTCACTGCAGCCTCCGCCTCCTGGGTTCAAGCAGTTTTCCTGCCTCAGCCTCCCGAGTACCTGGGATTACAGCCGTGTGCCACCACGCCTGGCTAATTTTTATATTTTTAGTAGAGATGAAGTTTCGCCATGTTGGCCAGGCTGGTTCCCTCTTTCATTCTTGATAGTGGTGATTTATGTTTTCTGTTTTGTCTTATCCAGTCCAGTTGGGGTTTGTTAATTTGATTGCTATTTATGAAGTACCAGATTTTCGTTTCACTGGCTTATTTGCTATTATTTTTCTGTTTTCTGTTTCATTGATTTCTGCTTTTTTACTTTCTTCCTTCTGCTTGCTCTGGATTTTATTTGTTCTTCTAGTTTAAGTTTTTATTTTTATTTTTTTTATTTTGAGACAGAGTCTGGCTCTATCCCCCAGGCTGGAGTGCAGTGGCCCGATCTTGGCTCACTGCAACCTCTGCCTCCCAGGTTCAAGCCATTCTTCTGCCTCGGCCTCCTGAGTAGCTGGGACTACAGGCCTGCATGACCATGCCCAGCTAATTTTTGTATTTTTAGCAGAGATGGGGTTTCACTGTGTTGACCAGGCTAGTCTTGAGCTCCTGACCTCATGTGATCCACCTGCCTCGGCCTCCCCAACTGCTGGGATTACAGGTGTGAGCCACTGCACCTAGCCTAATGTAAATTTTTAAAAGCAGACTCTTGGATCACTGATTTTCAAGGTCTTTCTGCATTGATAATCCTTTGACGTGGTGTTTGCTCTCGGAATATTGCTTTAACTGTTCCTCACAATTTTTGAATATATTGTTTTTATTTTCTTTCAATTAAAAATATATTCTGGTGGGGCTGGTGGCTCATGCCTGTCATTCTAGCAGTTCTGGGAGGCCAATGTGGGTGGATCCCTTGAGGTCAGTAGTTGGAGACCAGCCTGACCAACCTGGCAAAATCCTGTCTTTTCTAAAAATACAAAAATTAGTCGGGTGTGGTGGCTCATGCTTGTAATCCCACTACTCGGGAGACTGAGGCGGGAGAATCACTTGAACCTGGGAGATGAGGTTGAGGTGATCCGAGATCATGCCCACTGCACTCCAGCCTGGGAGACAGAGGAAAGACTCCATATCAAAAAATATATATATATTTATATATATGCTAATTTTCAAATATTTAGTGGGGGTTCTAGATAGCTTTTTATTGTTGATTTCTAATTTAATTCTGTTGCAGTCAAGAGAATGTACTTTAATTTCAGTCTCTTTAAATATGTTGAGATTTGTCTGTCTTGGCAAAATTCTATACAGACTTTCAAAGAGTATCTGTTCTCTTGTTGAGTGTTCTATAAAGCATCAGTTAGGTCAAGTTGGTTAAGTGTTGTTTGTTTAGATTTTCTATGTTCTTATTTTTTTTCTCTTTTTGCTTCTTTAATCAATTGTTATGAGAAAGAAGTGTTGAGTTTTTTCAACTACAAATGTGGATTTCCCCATTCAGTCCTATTGGTTGTTGTTTTCTCTCTTTTCTAAAACGATTTTTTAACACACTTGTACTGACTTTGAAATAGATTCTACTTAGGAAAACAAAGTGTTCAAAATAAAATGTAAACCAACCAGAGATAATCTCAGTAAGTAGAGTTGAATCAGGCCTTCAAACTTGTTCATGAGTCGTGATCAATCTTTGTTCTCATATTATTATCTTAAAAACTATTTCAGAGAGGAAATTTGTAGCCAGTTACACTTTTTTTGTAGTTTGATTAAAAAGTTAAATTTATCACGTCGAGGCATATATTTTTAATGTTATGATTCCTTTTGTATAAAAATTTGACTAATAAATTTAAAAGGTGAGAAGAAGAGATAAAATTATTTTGAAATTATAAAATTATCATTAGCCTTTGAGAATATATGTAAGAAATTAAAAATTCATTAAAAAATTATTTAAACTGCTTTTGAGACTCCCTCCATAAGTGACCTTTTCCGCTTATCAAAAGCAGACACTTGCCTATGGGGACATGAACCACGAGTGGATTGGCAACGAGTGGCTCCCCAGCCTGGGCCTCCCCCAGTACCGCAGCTATTTCATGGAGTGCCTTGTGGACGCCAGGATGCTGGACCACTTGACCAAGAAAGACCTTCGAGGGCAGCTGAAAATGGTCGACAGTTTTCACAGGTAACTTAATATAGGTAGTTCTTACTAATTGACTAAGATTTTTCACTGTTACCATCTCTAAATCTTGCTCTCTTTTCTTGCAAATAGAAACAGTTTCCAGTGTGGAATTATGTGCCTGAGAAGGTTAAATTATGACCGGAAAGAACTGGAAAGAAAAAGAGAAGAAAGTCAGAATGAAATAAAAGGCTAGTACATGACGCTTAATTGATTCCATTCACTCCTACCTGCTGGTGTATTCACAGCCTCAGTGACTTCCTATTTTTCAAAAAACGAAGAAAGGCTTTAAGTGGAAACTAGTCTGGTGTCATTGCAGAGGAGGGCTGGATGCCGATGAGTGCTTTGAGATCCTCTTCCACAGCCAGAGGACTTTGGCCTGTGCCCTCACACATCAGTCTGGAGGCGAAATGTCTCAGGCTAGTCACCCCCTATGACCTGAGAGCCTTCCTTTATCGAGCCCCGTGGACGCCTCTCCGAAATGCTGTTCCACACTGTTAGATAACGACAGAGCCAAGCTCACTTGATTCAAGTGTGAGAAATATGACTGGGGGCTTCACAGGAGAGGACTGTGCGGTTCTGCTCCCAGGGTGGAGACGCAGCACGCTCGTTTCAGCCGGTCCTTGGAGGAGGAGCAGGAGCTGCCTAGAGTAAGGAAAGGGCGTTTCAATTAGAAAACACAGGCCAGGGAGGCCGTTGGAGGACGTGGGACGCTCATCCGGGAGACATGGTGTTCTCTTCTCTGTTGGAGAGCCCTCACTCAGTGCTCCTCTGAGACCATGGACAGAAATTTATTTATTTTATTAATTTAATTTTTTTCTTTTTCTTTTCTTTTTTTTTTTTTTTTTTGGAGACAAGGTCTTGCTCTCTAGCTCAGGCTGTGCTGGAGTACGGTGGTGTGATCACAGCTCGCTCACTATAGCCTCGAACTCCTGGGCTCAAGGGCTCTTCCTGCCTTAGCCACCATAGTAGCTGCTGGGACTACAGGTGTGCTCCACTATGCCTGGATTTTTTTTTTTTTTTTGTAGAGACAGGGTCTCACTATGTTGCCTAGGCTGATCTCAAACTTTTGGGCTCAGGACACCCCCCCATCTTGGCCTTCCAAAGTGTTAGGATTACAAGTGTGAGCCACCACACCCAGTCAGAATTTGCTTTTTAAAGTTAGACAGTGAACATTGAGCTCAGAGTAGTGTCTCCCAGAATTCTTGTAATGCAAGGAAATCACTAATAATAATGATAAGAAGAGGCAAATCTCACTGAACAGTGAGGAGGTGCCACTGTTCTCTGCCATCAGGAGTTGGCTTATTTAATCTTTGCCTTATCCCTGTCAGTCTGAGCGCTGTTTTCATCCCCAGTTCTTACTAAGAAAGAAACTAAGGATAAAGATACAGTTGGATGGCCCCGTTGCAGGAAAGTCTCCACTCATGATTGAGTTAATGTGAATCATGAGGAAAACGCTCAGTTGACATTTATACAATATGTGTATATGTATGGACTTTATCCAGAACAGGGCATTGGAATTGAAATATGCCCATCTGTTTAGTTTTCTCTATCTATTTTGCATCTTTTTACAATAGACAGAAACTGTCTTTGGAAGTGATTAGTGATCATTTGCATATATTTTTATAGAGTGGCTATTTTTAGATCTAATAGAGCAAAATTAATGATTTATAAATTTGCATAAGATAAGCTATTGTGGCCAGGCCTGGGAGCTCATGCCTGTAATCTCAGTACTTGGGAAGGCCAAGGCAGGAGGATTATCTGAGCCCATGAGTTGGAGACCAGCTTGGGCAACATAGTGAGACTGTCGTTACAAAAAATTAGCTGGGCTTGGTGGCACGTACCTGTAGTTCCAGCTCCTAAGGAGGCTGAGGTGAGAAGACCACTTGGGCCCAGGAAGTTGAGGCTGCAGTGAGCTCTGGGGGTACCAGGCTGCACTCCAGCCTGGGCCACAGAGTGTAGGACCTTGTCAACAAAGAGAGGGCCGGGCGCGGTGGCTCACGCCTGTCATCCCAGCACTTTGGAAGGCTGAGGCGGGCAGATCACCTGAGGTCAGGAGTTTGAGACCAGCCTGGCCAACCTGGTGAAACCTCATCTCTACTAAAAATACAAAAACTAGCTGGGCATGGTGGCGTGCACCTATAGTCCCAGCTACTCAGGAGGCTGAGGCAGGAGAATCACTTGAACCCGGGAGACGGGTTGCATTGAGCCGAGATCGTGCCCTTGCACTCCAACCTAGGCAACAAGAGCAAAAAAACTGTTTCAAAAAAAAAAAAGAAAGAAAAGATTTTCTGCAGCATCTGTAATATGCTGGATGACATTTTAAAGTTTCTCTTATTTTAAAATGAGACAAAGACTTCAAGATTAGAAATGAGAGATTTCTGTTGAATTGAGCAAAGAGTTTGTATTATTATGAAGCCCGCTCCATCCCTGATGAAGTATTTCAGAAGGCGCTCTAGTCTGTGTATGAAGTACATTTATTATACATGTTAGGTGTTCAAGTTCTTGCAGTCCTCTGGCTTCTGATCCCTGGATCCTCATCATTTTCTGTTCTCTAGAAATAATAACTTCATTCCTCTTGTGCTCACTGGAAGGATGAGTTCTAATAGGAAAGTTTCCCTGAGGATGGAGCAGGGGCAGGACACCGTTGTGCAGCACGTGGTTGTCAGGAGCGGAAGGATTAGGAACTGTGGTGGGAACCTTTCTCCTGCATTACAGGGTACGTGTGATAAAGACTTTCTGAAGTCACTTTTAGAATCGTCCTCATTCTTTTGCAGATGTGCTTGTTTGGAGCAATGATCGAGTGATTCGCTGGATCCTGTCAATTGGCCTTAAAGAATATGCAAACAATCTGCTAGAGAGTGGTGTTCACGGAGCCCTGCTGGCCTTAGAGGAAACCTTTGACTTCAGCACCTTGGCCCTGCTGTTACAGATTCCGACACAGAACACACAGGTGACACCAAGCCTGTCCATGTCTCACTCACAGTGTTCAGTTGGCACCCTGACGATAAACAGTTATTCGAATAGAAAGAACACTCAAAAAAAAAACCCTCAGACAACTAGTTTTTTGTCTGTCATCTTTCCCTTTTCTGTTGGAAGCAGTGAGAGTCCTGCAGTAAACCAGATAAGGAGGATTTTTCATTCCAGCCCATGTGCTCAGAAGAGTGACGTAGATTATTTAGTTCTTAAGTGGAAGGAGAAGTATTGTCAGCTGTGCCACATGCAGATTTTATTAATTTTGTTTTTATGGGTAATCACCTTATGTAATTCTTTTTGACTCATGGGCTCATTTGAAAAACAGGGAACTTTTATTACTCTACAGAACATTAATATGCCAGGTAAGGTGGCCCATAGCCATAATCCCAACACTTTGGGAGGCCCAGGCAGACAGTTTGCTTGAGTCCAGGAGTTCGAGACCAGCCTGTCCATCATGCTGAAGCTCTGCCTCTACAAAAAGCACAAAAGAATTAGCCGGGAATATTAGCACATACCTGTAGTCCCAGCTACTTGGGAGGCCGAGGCAGGAGGATCACTTGAGCCTTGGAGGTGGAAGCTGTGATGAGCTGTGATTGCACCACTGCACTCCAGCCTGGGCAACAGAGTGAAACCCCATCCCAAAAGAAAAAGAACCAAGAGGCTGGGGCAGGAGAATCGCCTGAACCCAGGAGGCGGAGGTTGCGGTGAGCCGAGATCGCGCCATTGCACTCCAGCCTGGGCAACAAGAGTGAAACTCCGTCTCAAAAGAAAAAAAAAAAGAAAAAGAACATCGAATATCTTTTGCCAATACCCCTGACCACCCCACACAGCATACCTTTGTTATTATGACTCCAAGGATCGTGGACCCCTTTCCCCAAAGGTCCATCCATAGACTTCACGTTAGAAGCCCTGATTTAAAATATTATTATGGTTCCATGTAGTCATAGCAGTGAGGGAGTTGTTTTTTTGTTTTTTTGTTTTGGGGGGTTTGGTTTTGTTTGAGATAGAGTTTTGCTCTTGTTGCCCAGGCTGGAGTGTAATGGCGCAGTCTTGGCTCACTGCACCCTCCACCTCCCAGGTTCAAGTGATTCTCCTGCTTCAGCCTCCCAAGTAGCTGCCACCATGCCTGGCTAATTTTTGTATTTTTACTAGAGATGGGATTTCGCCATCTTGGCCAGGCTGATCTCAGACCCCTGACCTCAAGTCATCTGCCTGCCTTGGCCTCCCAAAGTGCTGAGATTACAGGCGTGAGCCACCATGCCCACACCCTAATTTTTATACTTTCAGTAGAGACAGGGTTTTACCATGATGACCAGGCTGGTCTTGGACTTCTCACCTCAGGTGGTCTGCCTGGTTCAGCCTCCCCGAGCGCTGGGATTACAGGCATGAGGCACCACACCCAGCCAGCAGTGAAGGAGTTTAAGTCTTGGTTTAAAAAACATTTATGATGCTAACACCCTTTAAGTTAGATTTGGTGAAAATTTTATTTGTTATTCTTTGGTTATTTCAGGCTCGTGCTGTCTTGGAAAGAGAATTTAACAACCTTTTGGTCATGGGGACTGATAGAAGGTTCGATGAAGTAAGTTTTTGGCCTCATGTTCTTTAAATGTGTATGAAATGTGTATAGATGTTTAAATGTGTGTGAAATGTAAGTTGTTATACTTGGGGCATCTTATAGGTAGGCAGTCCCTCTGGATGTTAGAAATTAGGCTTCACTCTTATAAATTTATTAACAGAAGCCTTTAAAAACTAATAACTTAAAGAAGGTAGTTTTTTTTTATTTTTGCTATTTAATTTTTGACACTTCCCTCAAAAATGTTTTTCACATCACAAAACATTGGTTGCAGCTGAGGAACAGAGTCTGTATGCTGGGTGTGGGGGCACCGGGCATCCTACTGCAGTCCAGAGCGTGCCTCCCACGCCCCTCGGTACTGGTCGGGGACAGCGTGTTTCAGAAGTATATTAAAAACACAAAGTGTTAGTTTCCCCTTAAACAAAACCATGACTCATTTGTTCCACACTATTAGGAGTCTCTTAATTGGACCTCAAGAAAACTTGAGTTTGACAAAGAGAATAGAAAGCCACCTCTAAAGATGAAGCACTTGGCCATATCCTGGCATGAGATAGAATTGTTTATAGCTTAAAACTTGTTTTTAGAGCTGTGCATGGTGGGGGCACACTTGTAGTCCTAGCTATTTAGGAGGCTGAGGCGGGAGGATGGCTTGAGCCCAAGAATCCGAGATTACAGTGAGCTATAATCACACCACTTCATTCCAGCCTGGGCAACAGATCGAGACCCTGTCTGTAAAAAAATAAATAAAGATGAAAAATAAACTTTTTAAGATAAATAAAAATGTATTATGTAGCAAGAAACTGATTCCTGCAACGTAAGAAGTAGAACATGATGCTGGGTACAAGGAGTATCCCCACGGCCCTGCACCCACCTCACTCAGCCATGATGCTGGGTAGAAGGAGCATCCCCACGGCCCAGCACCCACTTCACTCGGCTAGCTGAGACACAGCCAGACCATCACCATGCCCCATTTCATGCTGAAGTTCCAGTTTGGGCAATACACTGTGTGGTCATAAAGAAAGGATTACCTACATGTGAACAAGAAAACGTACTTGAGTTCAGCAGTCATTTTAAAGAACATTTAACTTTCCATCTCTGACCTTTAGTTTTTAAATGAACCTTGCTGTTTATTCTTTAATTTACCAGGATGATGATAAAAGCTTTAGGAGAGCACCTTCATGGAGAAAAAAGTTTAGACCAAAGGACATTCGTGGCTTAGCTGCTGGGTCAGCAGAGACGCTCCCTGCAAACTTCCGGGTGACTTCTTCCATGTCTTCACCCTCTATGCAGCCAAAGAAGATGCAGATGGATGGTACGTGGTAGGTCGTGCTAGCCTGCTGCTTGCGGGGAGCATGAGCAGCTTTCTGTCTGGAACATTAATCATGGTCTAAAACAGCCTCTTTAATATGTTACAAGGCACTTGAGTATGGTTGCATGTCCAAAATAAATGTTTTTAAATTAACTCTAACATTTGTTTACAAAAGTTTAACCATAATAATAGAATTTTTAAAAACATTTTGTCTAGTTGAATCTTAGCATATTTTTCCAACTAATGAAGCTCAGTACTTGCCCGTGTTCTCGGGGAGACTGAGGCCTCCTTGTAGCTGCGTGTACATGCCAGGCTGTGCTGGAAGCTCTTCCAGGAAGCAGTGTAGTAGCAGCTTCCAGACCACAGAATTTAGTGCTCTCTACACCGGAGAAAATAACTGAGTACGTTTGAAGTAACACAGTTTCTAGCTCACGTAAGCTCTGCCTGCCTTTTCTTCCCTCTCTGCTGCTGCTGTTTGTGCAGTCACATGTCTACCTCCAAGAAGTTCCCAGTGGAGTGAGGCAGCCCTTGAATATACCAGCCAGAGAGAGCATATCACCGCCATGATTTCAAGCACTGTTTGGGATTTTCCCCTTTGACAACCACTTTGATTTGAGGTTAACAGTTGATCATGGCTTCCTGACAGGTCTCTCAGCTCTAGTCTTGCACTCATCTAATGAAAGGCAGAGCCAGGCTGCCTAGCTTTGACTCCAGCTCTGCTGCTAGGAGGTGCATGACCTTGAGCAAGTCATTTAACTACACTGTGCCACGGTTTCCCCATCTGTCAAATGGCCATCGTAGTAGTGTCTTTCCCCATAGAGTACCTGTGACGATTAACTGTGTCATTCATAAAGCTGGTGAAGTTCTAAGCCTGTGTCAGTGGCAGCTGCTCGGCAGCCCCTGTGCTCCAGGCGGCTGTCACTCATTCTCCGTTCTGAGGGCAGCAAGCAGACTGGAGGAAACGAAGTGGCATTAAAAACTGTGCTAATCTTTGAGGCCCGGAGTTCGAGACCAGGCTGGCCAACATGGCAAAACGCCATCTCTACAAAAATTAGCCAGGCGTGGTGGCACATGCCTGTAATTGGAGCTATTCAGGAGGCTAAGGCACGAGAATTATTTAGACCTGGGAAGTGGAGGTTGCAGTGAGCCAAGATTGTGCCACCGCATTCCAGCCTCGGCAACAGAGTGAGACTCTTTTTTTTTCAAGTGCTAATTAGGCATGGTGGCTTATGCCAGTAATCCTAGCACTTTGGGAGGCCAAGGCAGGAGGATCACTTGAGCTCAAGTTTGAGACTAGCCTGGGCAATACAGTGAGACCCCATCTCTACAAGATAATAATAATAATTGAAAACTGTGCTGAGGGGTTTGCAAAATTTTTTGTCATTAGCCCCTCCTATAAGTAGGTTCATAAATTTTATTCTCTTATCACTTGTATAAAAATCAAAAGAAAAGTACATTTATATAAAACCTTAGTTAAACTGGACATTTTGGGTGTGAATGGCTTACTTTGTGGAATTTTTAGTAAAAGGCTATATTATTTATGTATTGTTTGCCAGAGTTTGATAATATATTAAGGGGGAAAATCCAGTATATCTTTTTAACTAGGAACCTTTAAAAAATTACCATTTTTCTTCCAAGAATCATGCATATAATTCTTAGAAAGTGTAACTGTAGCGTGGCTTTCAGCTCAAGCTCTGTCACCTGAAGAGTCCACACGAGTGCTTTCTTGTTTTCCTTGTGGCTTCGATTGCAGTTTTCCTTCTGATAAATCACATTCCCCTTGTCAAATGTTAACAGGAATATTAAGAATGAGAGTTCGGATGAATGAAAAGTAAACCTAGGCCGGGCATGGTGGCTCACGCCTGTAATCCCAGTACTTTGGGAGGCCGAGGTGGGTGGATCACCTGAGGTCAGGAAATCCAGATCAGCCTGGCCAACATGGCAAAACCCCATCTCTAGTAAAAATACAACAAACTTTGCTGGGCATGGGGACATATACCTATACTCCCAGCTACTTGGGAGGTGGAGGTTGCAGTGAGCCAAAATCATGCCACTGCACTCCAGTCTGGCCAACAAGAGCAAAACTCCATCTCAAAAAAAAAAAAAAAAAAGTAAAGTAAACCTAGGAAAAGGTGTAGGGAATTTATTATAAAGAAGACTTTTTACCTTTACATAAATGGCTCCGGCACAAGCCTGCTAAATTGATTATTATCCTTGTGACAGGGTCTTACCCTGTTGCCCAGGTTGGAGTGCAGTGGCTCAGTCTCAGCTTACTGCAACCTCAGCCTCCCACATAGCTGGGAACTCAGGTGCACACCACCACACCCGGCTAATTTTTTGAATTTTTTGGAGAGATGGGGTTACACCATGTGGCCCAGGCTGGTCTTGAATTCCTGGGGTCAAGCAATACTCCTGCATTGACCTCCCAAATTGCTGAGATTACAGGCATGAGCCACCATCTCCAGCAAAATGGATTGTTTTAATGGCTTTTAAAATAGGGGAATGCGGGGTACACTCCAGCAGGTCTCCCAGGCTCTTAGGGTCAGAGGATTTGTGAAGATCATCTGTCCTCACCAACAGTCCAACTGTCTCAGCGGCTTTGCTGGAACCATGCAGGATGTTGAGTGTTCCCGGTACACCTGTGGAAAAACAACACATGCCGGGAGCAGCCGGCACCTGCTTCTGATTTGTACAAACTTACAATCCAGGCCGTTCACGGAAATCAGGCTTACTTATGGCCACACAGTGTTTCCTGAGTAAGAACCAAAAAAATCTGTGGTCTCTATGATGAATATTTCTGGTAGGAGGTGAGGCTGGCCATCAGTTTCTAGATCAGCCCTCAGCCCACACCCCGGCCAGTGCCCCATCCCTGCAGCCAGACCTCTTCACCTGCTCTGCTCATCCCCTGGGAAGAAAGGGTAGGGCTTTCCAGATACCACAGCCAGTGCTGAGCAGCAAGGTTCTCACCCCGTCTGAGGCTGGCCTTGTGCCCGACGTCGTCTGCCTCTGCGCTCGGTGTGGCTGGGCGCGTCAGCAGCGCTGCTTGGTTGTTTACTTCACACCTGTTAGAGACGGAGCACTCGGGGCAGAGAGGAAGCCCCACTGGCCTATGGATGTAGAGCTTAGTAAGAGACAAAGGGATCACTCTAAGTAGGTGTCGTTTACGTAGATGTGCATTTTGAAATTGTTACTGTACCATTTGGTGCTTAGTATTTCAGAGTAGTGTTCCAGAGTCTCCGGGAGCTCCTGGGGAGCTGGGGAGAGCCACCACCGGGTGACACTTGCATTTTTCTCTGGCTCCATCCCACCCACTCAGGCAGCTCCCCCCAGGTCCCTCCGTAGGCGCTGCTGTAGGTGTGAAGATATGTGTCTACTTGTGCCCCCATGTGATGTTCTAAGACTAACCGCACGCTGTGTTTGCACGCTTCCTCTCGTGGCTGTTGAAACAGGCAATGTATCAGGAACACAGAGGTTGGATTCTGCTACAGTCAGGACTTACTCCTGCTAAAGTCTCCTGTTGGTGAGTAGAGAGCACCATAACCCCCCGAGATGGCTCAGAGGCACAGCACGAGTCGTCGGGGCTGCAGTGCCAGGCTAGGGGTGTGGGCCATGAAAGCCAATGCAGTGTGTGGGGAATTTCAAATAGACACACTCTCCATACCATTAAGATAGTTTCATTGTTACAGTCGATCATAAAAAGGTCAGTGCGTCTTCTTGTATTTCCCCCTTTTCCTTAAACCCCAAAACGCTGACTCATTTTAATTGTCCGCGGATGTCTTCAGCGTGGAGCAGGCCGAGCAGAACATGGCAGAGCACGTCAGGAGGCAGTCTCTGGCACACTGGCCTCATCATGCACAGCGGTGTAATTCCTAAGCTTGCTTCAATGAAGCAAACGCAAAGTGTCATGGTTAATTATGTATCAAGTTTCATCAGGCTGTACGAGGGTGTGACACTAACAGCCTTCAGTGTGGAGAGACTGCTTCCTAACACTGGCCTCCGCCTGCTGAGTGGCCTGCTCTCTCCTTGCTGCTCTAAGCAACTTTAAGGTCTCCGCTGGAGTATTCGACTGGTTTGTTCGTCTTTTATTTTTAATTGATAACTTGCAGATATAAGCCCAAATGAAGTCAGCCAAGGAGTTCTCATTAACGTGCACAGCCTGTGATGTTCCATCCAGTGATTCTCAGCAGCTGTGGCACAGAAAGTGAGGGGTCCCGGGGGAGGCGCGCTGCGGGTACGTGGGGCCCCAGCGTCAGAAGCGCCCGTTCATTAGTGCGGCCTGGCCTGTAGTAAGAACTGTTTTTTTGTTTGTGTTTATTTTCCAGTTTACCCACACTACTTCTACAGATGATTACGCAGCATTTTGAATCCAACAAAGACGACATTTTAGAATCCAATGGAATCTTTAATCTGTTAATACTTGTTATATGGACCCTAAGATATTTTATTACAGAGTTTTTAATTAGTGAAAAATTCATAAATACCATAGAGAAAATATTTTAGAATTTAATGTTTCTTATATTTATGTAAACTTATGACTCTTCATTTATATAGTTACTTACTTTTTCATGTATATCCAGGCTATAAATATCCTTTCAAATCATGTTCTTATACCTAATTTTAGTCTTTCAAATGAATGTACTGTAATGCTTGTATGTATAAATCCTATGAACAAATATAGGGCTTTTGTAAATTATGCATTTATTGTAATTATTGTTTAATTTTTTAATGGTAAACCATGACAAAGGATTTTACTACGTTTATAAAGTTATGACAGAAGCAATGTGCATTATCCTTTACAGATGCAACCTAGCTCTACAGCAATCATTTTGAAATACGCATACCTAATTTCAAGCAATTGTTGTATTTTAATGACTGACCTTAAGTATACTTTTTCTAGCAAGAAATGCTTTATTCCGCAGCGTGAACAGATTTAAAATAGCTGGTGTTAAATACCAGCTTCTAATAAAGTGTGGACTGAAAAGACTATCATGACACTCTGAGAAACCCCAGCACTGGTTAACGCTTTCCTAGCCTCGTCTCTGGGTTTGCGGAGCTTGTCTTCAGTGGCTGACAGAGGCTGGGAGCTGGGAGCAGTTCTCTCACTGGAGAGGCTCGGGATGGGGTCACCTGGGACCAGCCCAGCCCCTGCACCCTCTTCCCTGCCTCTCCTCCTTGGGCGTGGGCGGAGAGAGACACCCATGGAGCCCAATTAGGGCCAGTCAGCCGGCACCGTGCTCTCATCCTGCAAGTCTGTGCACACAGCGGACGAGGCAGGAGACCCAGAAAACCGTGTAGAGCAACTCTAATAAAGGCCTTATTTTTCTTACGTAAATCATCTTTTTACATTTGTTTGTAAACATGTTTAAAGAAAGAACCTAGTGGGACATTTTTAGACTTTGATGATATAGCCATTGTGGATTGTGTAAGTTGCAAATGTGGCTTTTTAAATGGCATATTAAAAAGCCAGCAAAGCGTGTCAGACCATGGCGTGGTATTTATTGTGCAGCAGATACAGAGATAGAGGCAGCCTCTTTCACATTTGGTTTCTGCTTTTAATTTACTTGTACAATTCATTGTTACTGTTCTGTTTTTCTAATCTTTTGTGAACTTCCTGATTATGTAACAAAGTATGTACAGTCTACTTTTGAACTATTTTTATCACAGTATTATTTATTGCTTTCTTTCAATAAAGTACTGAAGCATTTTCCACTGCCAATGAAGAATGCTGAGAATACACTGTGATTGCATTGAAACTGGCCATAGTTGTTTTGGAAGGCAGGGTCCCCGTATGAAAATTGTCTTACACAAGTCAGTCGACAGAACAGCCAGGAGATGGAAGTGCAGGTGGAGGGCGTCATCCCGCCCGCGGCTCTGGAGGTCCCGAGCCCGTATCAGCGCAGGAGACAGGGGCCTGGTGTCAGATGCACACGTGTGGGCTCACACACACGGTCTGCGGGTAGGGTGGCTGGGGACAGCCCTTGATCCAGGGCTGAAAGGCCGGGCCGAGGCAGTGGACGACACGTGCGTGCGCATCCCTTCTGCCGTTTCGCAGATCGCATCCTTCCTCATCGCAGGCTTCGCACTCCTGCCTGCTCATGACGTAGCTCCCAGGGCCGCATCCTTCCACACCGATGGCCCCTGGAAATCCGGAAGCCTGGTTCCCTAACAGCTCACACCCAGCCCAGTGTGGCAGAGCGGAGGCGACAAGCTGACGGGCTGGGGGAGTCAAGCAGGGCCCACCTGTGTAAGTGGGGGAGCTCAGTCCCCTCAGGCTGCAGGGCTGGAAGCTGATGCCCAAGAGGAAAGCCAGGCACCAGCAAGTGGCTGGCCCTTCCCCTCTTCCCACCTCAGACAGTGTCGCCGTTGAGCCAACACCACCCCAGCTGGAGCGGGGGTCAGCGGACACTGCCGATGCCACCCTGGTCTCCCATTTCCTCCCTCTGTCTCCGAGCTGACACCTCCTCTGAGGGGCACGTGTCGTCACGTGGGTCAGCATGTCCCGGGCAGCCGTCAGGGGTGTTCGGTGCTCTCCTGTTTAGAACCTGTGTTTGCTCATCTTCCCACTTAATGTAGGGAAAGCCTTGTTTTCTACATTTCCTAGTTATTGAGGTTAAGTGTGAGATTTAAAACGTAATGTAGTGCTTCCTGCTTTTTTCCATCTAATAGTTCGTTTTGGCTGAACAAAGGCATGCCTCAGGTATCTTAAAACTTCCAGAAAAAAAGGGACTGGGGGCAGTGGCTCACGCCCGTAATCCCAGCACTTTGGGAGGCCGAGCTGGGAAGATCACTTGAGGCCAGGAGTTTGAAACCAGCCCAGGCAACATAGTGAGACCCCCTTCTTTACAAAAAAAAAAAGGGTGAAGATATTTTAAAATAAAACGACACTTGGCATGCCAATAGGGCTGGCATCTAGGACTGTTCATCTTCCTACGTGACTGTGCAAAGCAGCACCTGGCAAAAGACGCAGCAGGAGGGTTCCCTCTCCACTCCGAGCGGCTCTGCACCAGACTCCTCTCGGTGCTGGAGGGACCACAGTAAAACAAAATTATTTCACCCTTCTAGTAAAAAGCGTTTCTAATCCTGTGTGCATCCAGGGTGCAGCCCAGGGGTGTAAAGGGAGGAGAAGCGGCTCTAGGGAGGCCTGCATCACACACCAGAAATGCTGAGAGCTGTTTCACGTTCACGCTGCTTACTTACCGTCTCCTATGAACAAAACCCCAGACAGTTTCAGAGAACACAAGTGCAAACGGACCTGTATCAGATAATATCAACACCCACTTTCTTCGTGTGACCTGTCATGCACTGCGGGGCGGGGAGACCCCGCAGGTGCCAAGGCAAGGTTCTGGAGCCTCAGCCATATGAATACAGAACTAGAAAGGAATTAGAGACAGAGTCACACAGTTATTCCTACATGTCATAAGTAATCACGGTTATTCATATATAATCACAGAAATAGACTCATAGAACCTTTTTCTGATGATGACCGGGTTATGAAGGATGGAACTGAGGTGACATGGTGAACAAAGTGATCCTGACGCAAGACGCTCTAAGCCCTCTGTCAACGCCCGCATAAGGGCTGCTGGAGGGCGCCTCGGCTGTGTGGCAGTGCCAGCGCTGGGAAAGCGCCCGCCGTTTAGCCAGCTGTGGAAGGAGACGTCCCAGGTGTCTGAGACGTCTCCTTCCTCTGGGGAGTGAGGAGGAAAGTCCGCTCCTCCAAGCTCTTGCAGGCCTGACGGGACGCGCACAGACATCTGGGGGCTTAACTGTCTCCACGTGAGGCTGCGCTTCACTGGCCATGTTCCGTGGCTACTTTCATGATCCACTTCTGCACCTGGTTCCTCTTTTTCTTAGAAGATAGGATCAGTAAAAGTAATATAAATCTTAATGTCTTTGTTCTTTCTTGACAAGCATGGGAAAGGTGATGACACATTAGGTTTTCTCCTCGCCTCGACTACTTGAAAGTCCTGGGCCCCTGTCTCCAAGACACGTGATGGACCTGACCCTACCACTGACCGCCAGGGCCACGCCCTACCTGCCCTGCCCCTGCCTCGTACTCAATACAAGTCAGAGCGTCCAGGCACTCGGGGCCACTGCCGGACTCCGCGCTTTGGTGGGCAGTGGACCCCTGGGCCCAGACTCTTCTCTTGATCTCTGTGTCTTGTGTCTTTATTTCCAGTTTCTCATCCCGCACCAGCAGAGAGGGGCTCACAGGACCCTGGAGGGCTGGACCCTACAATGCACCAGCTCCTTGTGAATATTTTAAATAGGTTTTGCCAACTGGCCTCAGAAGAAGCCAACAGAGTACAGTTTTTCACTCCTGACGAAGGGCAGTTGACAAGCATGACGCTGCCTCATGCTACACAGCTCTCACCTTCAAACAGGCCAAAATGCGCTCATTAATCAAAAGCAATCCAACTTAGGAAGGGGAGCGTTACAAAGCCTAGAGTTGAATCACCGATTCTCCCGCGCCCTCTTTTCATTTTTAAGTTTTTTGTTACAATCAAAGTAATACATGCACATCATTTAAAGTAAAAACAAAAACAAAACCAGCAGCCCGTGCCGTTGTCCTTCCTCTTCCTCCCCGCTCCCTAGAACTTGGGGAATGGATCTGGCTATTCCTCCTGTTGGCTTTCTTACTCCCAGATGGTACGCGCTCAGTGTGGCCTCCTGCTTTTCCTGCTTCCTCCGTGCTGGGCCTGGTCTAGTGGCTTCTCATTGTGACTGATGAGAATTTTAGCACCTGGCACCTCCCATCCCTGCTCCTGGTCTCCTAACTAAGTCGAACTGCTGGGGTCAAATGCATGTTCTCTGTTTTCATTATTGACTATAAATATTACTTACTGCTGGGTCAAGTGGGATACTCTGATCACAACACAGGGGGCACATGGTAAGACGATATTCCCCAGTATTCACAGTGGAAATAACATGATGCCTGGGATTTGCTTTAAAATAATCGTAGAGGCGGAGGGATCTGCTTATGGACTAAATACTGACCATGTGGACTGATGATGGTTGAAGATGGGTGATGTGTTCATGACGGTTTTTTAATCCACCTTCACATTTGTGTGAGATTTCCCATAATAAAATTTTTGCTGAGCGCAGTGCTCACACCTGTAATCCCAACACTTTTCGAGGCCAAGGCTGTAGGAGTGCTTGAGGCCAGGAGTTCAAGACCAGCCTGGGCAACGTAGTGAGGCTCTGCCTCTGCAGTAAATTTAAAATTAGCAGGGTGTGGTGGCTCATGCCTGTGGTGCCAGCTATTCTGGAGGCTGAGGTGGCAGGACCACTTGAGCTCTGGAGGTTGAGGCTGTAGTGAGTTACGACTGTGCCACTATATTCCAGCCGGGCAATGCAGCAAGACCTTATCTCAAAAACAAAATACAAAAAATTTCGGGTTTTTTTTTTTTTTTTTTGGCTAAGGCTCATTCTGTCGCCCAGGCTGGAGTGCAGTGGCATGATCTCAGCTCACTGCAACCTCTGCTGCCCAGGTTCAAGTGATTCACCTGCCTCAGCCTCCCAAGTGTTGGGATTACAGGCACCTGCCACCGCACCCGGCTAATTTTTGTATTATTTTTAGTAGAGACGGGGTTTCACCATCTTGGGTCAGGCTGGTCTTGAACTCTTGACCTCATCATCCACCTGCCTCGGCCTCCCAAAGTGCTGGGATTACAGGCGTGAGCCACCATGCCTGGCCAACAATTTCTAACAGTTGTCTCGGGCAGACCTTCTGTGCGATACACTGTCTTTGTCTTTGGATGTCTGAGAATGCTGCTTCTTACCCCTTCACTTCGTTACCGTAATTTTGCCCAGTTTCAAACTCTGACTGCAGCCCACAGCTGAAATATTTTACATCACAACCCAGCACACCCCATCCACACTACAGTTCATCAATTCTGCTACTGGAGCAGGAGCGGCCGCAAACAAACCTCTCCAACACTGAACTGGGAGGGAAGTAGTGTTTATTTGGCCGGGAGCAGTGGCTTACAATCTTAGAAATTACATGTGAAAACGTCTTGATCCGTGAAGCAGACGTGGGGCACGTGACTTAGGTGGGGGTCTGATCGTGTTTAAGCAAAAAACGATGCCTTCCGGAAAGATCCCTCCATACCATGCCTGCGATCTCTAGGGCTTAAGGGCGGCCCCAGTCTGCTACGTTTTACCTTTCCTATTGAAATGCAATGCAGAAGGCTAGGGGGAAGCGGTCTTAGATACTTAAGAGGATTAAGGGTGATTAAGGGCCTCCTTCCTCACTGTGACCATTTTTTTACATTTTGGCATCTTAAATTAGGATGTTTCTTACAAGCAGTGATACTGAAGGAAATCAAAAGAATTTACCCCAAGCTGGGTGCAGTAGCGCATGCCTGTAATCCTAGCACTTTGGGAGGCCAAAGTGGGTGGATCGCTTGAGCTCATCAGTTCAAGACCAGCCTGGGCAACGTCGCAAAACTCCATCTCTCCAAACAGTACAAAAACTAGCCCGGCGTGGTGGTGTGTGTCTGTAGTCCCGGCTACGCAGGAGAGCCCGGGAGGTGGAGGCTGCAGGGAGCTGTGATTATGCTGCCGCACGCCAGCCTGGGCAACAGAGCCAGACTCTGTCGCAACAACAGAAACATTTACCCCAAACTGTATTTCTGACATTATCTTGAAATGGCTCTTACATGGCCAACAGAGAAGTGGCCTTGCCAAGCAGTCTACTGTCAGGGAAATTCACATTGTAGAGAATCTCCATCAATGCAGCCAGGCCTCCCCTGGATCTAGGAGAGGTTAACTGAGCACAGAACACCTTGAAAGGTCTGAAAAGAGCCATTTATCATCTCTGATGACTTCTACTTGTGAGGTTTCATCTCTGTAACACGAGCCCGCTGGCTAGCCAGGCCTCTTCCTCCCACCCTCCCAGACCCCGATTTGCCAGGATCCAAGCCCTCGTTCATTCTGTAGCCCGCAACACCTGACGGTGGTGTCCAAGAAGAAAACAGTTTCTGTTTCTCTTAGTTTGTTTCTGCTTGAGCCAGTAAAGCCCCTCCTCATCCCTCTTTTCGATTTATCACTAGAGACAGAAACTAAAAACCATGGCTTTGGGCTGCTAAAAGCCCAAAACAACAGACAACAACAAAATAAGGCAGCTTAGCCAGGCCTGGATGAGCGTCTGTGCCTCACCGTGGGGCTGGGTCTCCATTCTGAAGGCTCCCGTGCACACATAGTAAATACATGTGTGCACCTCTTCTCCCATCAGCCCATCTACATGCCAGTGATCTGCAGCAAACCTTCAGGGCGCCAAGGGCCAGGCTGCAAATTCCCTGCTACTCCTCCCAGTGAAAGGTAAGAGCCTAACTCCCCTCCCCAAACCTGGGCTGCCCTTAGTGACTTGCCTGACCAAAAGAATCTAGTGGACTGCCTCAGCCTTCCAAGTAGCTGGGATTAAAGCACCCACCACCACACCTGGCTAAGTTTCGTATTTTTAGTAGAGACAGGGTTTCACCATGTTGCCCAGGCTGCTCTTGAACTCCTGACCTCAGGTGGTCCGCCGGCCTTGGCCTCCTGAAGTGCTGGGATTACGGGCGTGAGCCACTGTGCTCAGCTCCCTACCCCCCCCCTCCTTTTTTTTTTAAGTCAGGGACTCACTCTGTCACCAAGGCTGGAGTGTGCTGGCATGACTATAGCTTACTACACCCTTGAACTCTTAACACCGAGTTCAGGGATCCTCCCGCCTCAGCCTTCTGAGTAGCGGGGACTACAGGCATGAGCCACATGGGCCTGGTTCCAAACATACATATTTGAAAGTCATTCTCACGTTCTACATATAAAACTCAACTTTAATAATTCATGTTCCCACTGCTCACAGTATTGGCTTTCCTATTTATTTTACATTTTGAGACAGGGTCTCCCTCTATCACTCCGGCTGGAGTGCAGTGGTGAAATCATGGTTCGCTGCAGCCTTGACCTCCTGAGCTCAGATGATCCTCTTGCCTCAGTCTCCCACGCAGCTGGGACTACAGGCACAGGCCACCAACCCGGCTAATTTTTTTAACGTTTTGTAGACACAGGGTCGCACTACATTGCCCAGGCTGGTCTTGAACTCCTGAGCTCAAGCAATCTGCCTGCCTCGGCCTCCCAAGATGAGCCACTGTGCCTGGCCTTTGGCTTTCTTATTTAGTATTATTTTCACATTTGCTTTGGAACTTACATTCTAGGTTCGTTTTAAGCTGGAAATGTTCCATTTTCTCTCTTCCTCACTGTGTATGACGCTGTCTCCCGTCCTGCAGCTGCCTCAAGCTCTCTGTATTAGGGTGGGCTAAACATCAGGAACAAATAGACTCCAAACACAACGGCTTCTTAAACACAGCAGGATTCTCTCTCACTTTCATGCCACAGGCCAGGGTGTACATCCAGGTCAGGCAGAGGAGGAGAAAGGGGCAGTCAGGAAGCTCTGCTCCGTGCAGTGGTGAAGGGACGCAGGCTGGTGGGCTCTGCAGTCTTCAACACGGTTTCCAAGGTCGCGTCTGTCACCAGTGGCAGGCTGAATAATGGCCTCCAAATACGTCTGCATCCTAACCGTCAGAACACGTGAGTGTTGCTTCCGTGGCCAAAGGAGTCGGCAGATGTGACGAAATCAGGATCTTGAGACAGGAAGATGATCCTGGATATTCTGGGTGGGTCCCAAATGCGATCCCAGGTGTTCTTGTAATAGGGGGGCAAAGAGACATGTCCATATGCAGAGAAAACAGGTGTGCAGACCATTGCATGGGTCTGAGTGACGCAGGAACTGAAGAGGCCACAGATGGAGCCTCCCCTTTCAGGCTCGTCTCCAAAAGGAACAAGCCTCACGGACACCGTAACTTCAGCCCATGCAACAGGTTTCAGACTTCCAGCTTCTGGAAGGGAAGGGCACGCACTTGTGTTGTCTGAGGCCCTGAGTGTGTCATCGTGTGTTGTAGTAGCCTGGGAAGCTGATCTGAGGTAGGGGCGGCCCCGGGAGGTATGACGGTCCAGGCTCAGGAGTCATGCATGTCACTTCCCCTCGCGTTCCATGGGCGAGGACCCGGCCACGTGGCAGCTCCTGCCTCCGAGGGCAGCTGGGAAATGGAGTGGAGCTGGACAGCCACATCCACACGCCCACTTAGTACCAAGGAGGGTGGGGGCGCTGGGTGGACAGCCACGTCTGTCGCCTGTGTGCGGAGTCCTATGGCCCTGCGTGGTGGTGCAATGCGCCAGGTCCCATCTGCACCCCAAGTCAGGGACTGGTTTGCTCAGATCCTGGACATAAGGCTGTTTAGACATCCCTCTTTGGCTACCTGGGTTTTAAAATTTTTCCTTTGCTTTTAGTTTTTGAGGCAGGGTCGCACCACGTTGCTCCAGCTGCTCTGGCACGCCTGGGTTCAAGTGGTCCCCCCAACCTCGGCCTCCCAAGTAGCTGTGACCACTAGCACGCCCCGGCTGCGTGCTGCTTTTCAGCTTTCTTTCACAAGCATGAGTGACCCTGGCCCCGCAGCTCTGCAGTTCCAGGCCCACTCAGCACTCTGCATTTCTCTTCATTTCTGGCTCACAGAGATATCAACCTTTTTTTTTTTTTTTTTTTTTGAGATGGAGTCTCACACTATTGCCCAGGCTGGAATGCAACTGGTGTGATCTCAGCTCACCTCCCAGATTCAAGCAATTCTCCTGCCTCAACTTCCCAAGTAGCTGGGATGACAGGTGCCTGCCAACATGCCCGGCTAACTTTTGTATTTTTATTAGAGACGGGGTTTTACCATGTTGGTCAGGCTGGTCTTGGACTCCTGACCTCAGGTGATCTGCCTGCCTCGGCCTCTCAAAGTGCTGGGATTACAGGCATGAGCCACTATGCCCCAGCCACCAGCTATTTTTTTGGTTGTTTTTCTTTTTCTTTTCTTTTTTTTTTTTTTTTTGTAATTTTAGTGGAGACAGGGCTGCACTGTGCTGGCCAGGCTGGTCTCAAACTCCTAACCTCAAGTGAGCCACCTGCCTCAGCCTCCCAAATTGCCAGGATTCTAGGTGTGAGTCACCGCACTCAGGCTCTACTTGCTTTTGAGCACAGCTATACTTTTTGCTTTGCAAATTTGACATTGTCTGTGTAATTCCTCTGTGGCCAGCCTCAGTCTCTGCCACACTCTCCTGAAGGAGCGCAATGGGCATGTAGAAGAATGCCCCACCCCTTTCTCCCTGGGAGCCGCTGTGAAGTAGCCTGCCCTTCACCTGGCAGCAGACTGGTCTTTTTTTTTTTTTGAGATGGAGTCTCACTCTGTCACTAGGCTGGAGTGCAGTGGCACGATCTCCGCTCACTGCAACCTCTACCTCCCAAGTTCAAGGGAGTAGCTGGGACCTCAGTCTGCCTCAGCCTCCCGAGTAGCTGGGATTACAGGCATGTGCCACCATGCCTGGCTAATGTTTGTATTTTCAGAAGAGATGGGGTTTCACCATGTTGGCCGGAGCGGTCTGAATCTCTTGACCTCATGATCCGCTCACCTCAGCCTCCCAAAGTACTGGGATTACAGGTGTGAGCCACCGTGTCCGGCCGCAGACTGGACTTTCTAAACCACGAACACTGCCCTCCTGCTGAAAAGTCAGCTGGGAGTTTTAGCTTTCCTTCTCTGTAACATGGAAGCAATAATGTCCACCTCACTGGCTGCAAGTGGATTCACAGCTGCTCAGGCTGGGAGACGGGACGCAGGGGACTGACTGCTGATGAGTAGGGTTTCTTTTGCGGGGGGTATATGTTCTAAAATTAGACTGTGGTGATGGCTGTACAACCCTGTGAATACACTACAAGAAAAACCCCAAAACACTGAGATGGGTGTACTGAATTTTATGTGAATTATATGTCAATCAATCTGGTCTTACAAAAATGATTTCCGGCTTGTAAAGCTGTTTTGAAAATAAAATGGACTATCCTGGCTGAACAATCTCATCGTGGTAGCTCTTCACATGTGAGGCCCCTGCTTCTCCGGGCATGCCTGCCCTGTTTGTGCCCTATTTGGCCTCCAGTACCCACATCTGTCACGCTCAGTCAAGACGCCTCCCCCTGGAGCCTTCTCCAGGGCCCCTTCAGTCACCTGCCGTTCAAATCTGGATGGCCTGTGAGGCCAAATTATGGTTTTTTTCACCTTTGTGGTCCCCTTCTTCCATGAAAAAAGTAAAAATTATATTTCATAATTAGGTTACTGTAAGGAAAAATATATGGCTATATTTTCTTTCTTTTTTTTTTGTTTTTTGAGACGGAGTCTCGTTCTCTCCCCCAGGCAACGGCGCAATCTCGGCTCACTACAACCTCCGCCTCCCAGGTTCAAGTGATTCTTCTGCTTTAGCCTCCCGAGTAGCTGGGATTACAGGCACCTGCCATCATGTCCGGCTAATTTTTGTACTTTTGTAGAGACAGGGTTTCACCATGTTGGTCAGGCTGGTGTCGAACTCCTGACCACAGCTGATCCACCCGCCTCAGCCTCCCAAAGTGCTGGGATTTACAGGCGTGAGCCAGCACGTCCAGCCGCTATATTTTCTTTAAATGTGTTCTTGAATAAAATGCATTTTCTTCAACCTAAAAATTCATTTTTCTAATCTTAATAGAAGATTTATCTGGGCACCCAAAGATATGTCCGTGGCCTAACCCTCAGCACCTGTGACTATGACCTTTTATGGCAAAAGGTGTGACGTAGTGAGGACCTTGAGAGGAGG
Source organism: Saimiri boliviensis (assembly GCF_048565385.1). NCBI lineage: Eukaryota > Metazoa > Chordata > Mammalia > Primates > Cebidae > Saimiri > Saimiri boliviensis. Next base: position 129,603,643 of record NC_133454.1, read on the forward strand.
GGCTTGTGCTGGATCAATGCAGTCACAAGGCTGCTTTTTTGACTAGACAGTTTCATACCTCTATAGAGGCAGAAATTAACCTTTCAAAAACAGGCAGCACTGTGGCCTGGCCATGTGGTGCTTCACACATGGAACCCCAGTGCAGGAGGGTCACTTGAGCTCAGGAGTTCGAAATCAGCATTAGGAACATAGCAGGACCCAGTATCTACAAAAATTTTTAAAGACTAGCCAAGTGTGGTGGCATGTGCTTGTAGTTCCAGCTACAGCTACTTGGGAGGCTGAGGTGGGAGGACTGCCTGAGCCCTGGAGGTGGAGGCTGCAGTGAGCCATGATTGCGCCACTCCACTCCAGCCCGTCTCTAAAAATTCAAGAAAGAAAAAAAAAAAAAAGTCGGCAATGTAAAAAAAAAAAAAAATTTTTTTTTTTCCAGAGACGCTATGTTGCCCAGGCTGGTCTTGAACTCCTGGGCTCAAGCAATCCTCTGGCCTTGCCTCTCAAAGGGCTGGGATTACCAGCCTGGCCAACAATCTTTGTCCACAGAAAACGCAAATTAGCTGTGTCCAGTTAAATGCAATTGACCATTGCACTAGACATAGACTAGTTTTTGCAAATTCATTTCAGCATTCTTTTGACTTCCTTGGGTTTTTTGGTCTCATTTTTTGTTTTTGTTTGAAACAGGGTCTCCATTGCCCATGCTGGAGTGATCCTTTTGCCTCAGCCTCCAGGGTAGCTTGGAGCACAGGTATATGCCACCATGCCTGGCTAATTTTTTTCTTTAAATTTGTTGTTGTTGTTGTTCCGTAGAGACACAGTCTTGCCATGCTGCCCAGGCTGGTCTCAAACTCCTGACCTCCAGCAATCCTCCTGCCTTGGCCTCCCAAAGTGTTGGGATTACAGGCGTGAGCCACTACATCTGGCCAAATTCTTTAAATAATTCGTAAAATCTTATGATGTATTTTTGGAGTTAAATTAAATATTTGACATGTTCACTTTATATGTGTATGAAAGTCATGACTTTATCTTTAAAAAATAGTCAACATCTGACATTTCCTTCCGCCACCCGCACTCCCATCCCATCCTCACAAGTGACAGTTTCGCTTTCTACATGCCTCCGGCATCCATCCGCTTCTCCCCATCTTACCTGCCGCCAGAGAGGTGCACGAATTGGTCACGTTAGGCTCTACCTGGCCCTCCTCCCATCCACTCTCCACACAGCAGACAGAGTGATCTCATTACAATTCAAACTACTGTACATGATGCATTGATCTATTTAGAGACTGGGCGGGGAGGGAGGCTCACTATGTTGACCAGACTGGTCTCAAACTCCTGGGGGATCCTTCCATCTCGGCCTCCCAAAGTGGTGGGATTACAGGCGTGTGCCACCGCGCACGGCACAAACTTCACTGAGGTCTCTTACCTGCTTAACTTCCTCCGAGAACCTCCCGTGACTCCCAGAACGAAGACCGAGATCCTCGCTGTGCTCCTTCAGGCTCGGCATGACCCCGCCGCTCTCACACCCGGGCTCGGCTGAGCTGGGCCTCCTTCAGTTCCCCTGCTGCACGACCTTTCCTGCCTCGGAACCTGCTGATGTCCCCGTCTGGGAAGCTCTTCCCTCCTTACCTTTACTCCTAGGGGGCCGTCACATCTTGGCTAACCTGTGAATTGCCCAAAGAAACCTCTGGCCTCCCGGATGGGCTGGGGTCCTAGCTGCTTCTCTCCAGGACGATGTCATGAAACTCTCACTTCTGGGCATCGATCTCACCTCCCAGGTGAGCACCCCTGCGGTTTAACGCCTGACTCGCCTTCCAGGCTGCTGGGTCCCTGCGGCCCGGGCTCGCGTCCCCGACACGCACGTGGCCCTTTCTGGAGGGGTGCACCGTGAGCGGGCGGACGAGGACCGCGGGGTGCGCGCGAGGGCGCGACGCTGGGCCCGAGCGCAGGGAAGGTGGAGGCCGGCTGCAGGGGCTCGCCGCCCCCGGGCTCAGGGCCCGCGCGTCGCCCCGGGCTGGCTGGCTTCCTTCTCCCGGCCCCGGGTACCCCGCCGCGGGCTGTGCGCTTCTCGGCGCCCCTCTTCTGCGCGCGCGACGCTCCTCTCCGGCGCGCCCTGCAGGCTCGCCACGGGCCGGGCTCGCGCTTCGCGGGCTGCCGGCGGGACCCGGGGGTCGTGCGGGCCGGGACGCCGGAGCGGGGCGGGGCCGGGGGGCGGGGCCGCGAGGGGGACCCGGATGCGGCCCCGCCCCCCCGCCCGCGGAACCGGAAGTGGAGCCTGGCGCCTGGGAGCGGAGGGCGCGGAGGGAGCGGCGGGAGTCAGGGCCGACCCGGGCCAGACCGAACCCCGGCGGCGGTGAGCGAGCGCGGCGTCCGCCCGGGCGGCAGGCCTGGCTCTGCGGCCCCCGCCTCCTGTGGCGTCGGCGGGCCGCAAAAGGGGAAGGAAGCGACGGCCGCAGCGGTCTCACCGCTCTTCCGCTCGCGGTTTCGGGAGCTGGGGCGGAGCGGCCGGGCTTCCCCAGCCTGGGGCGGGGCCGGGCGAGGGCCGGGGGTCCGCGGGGGCCACGAGGTCGAGTCTGGGCCCGAGGGGCCGGGCTGGGGTCCGCGGAGGGCTCGGGGCTGGGGTCCGCGGAGAAGGTTAGCGAGGGGCCCCACGGGGGTCCCAGCTCTGAGGGGACGGTCCCTGGGCCCCGAGGGCTTCAGGGCAGGAGAAGGGCCAGGCTGGGAGGGGTCGTGGGTCCAAGGGAATAGGAAAGGGGGATGGGCTCCGAGGGGGAGGGGATTGGGGCCTAAGGGCGAAGAGCTGGGCCTGTGGGGTTCGGGAATCCGAGCGGAGGGGGCCGGGTTTTCAGGGGCCGTGGAAGGTGAGGGAGGCGTGTTAGGGAAAGGGCCAGGGCTCTGAGAGAAAGGGGTCCGAGGGGTGCGGATTGGGGTCTGCCGAGGAGGGGTCCAGGGAAGGGAATTGGGGTTCGAGGGGAAGGGGTCCGCGGCTCTGGGGGGCTCGCTGTGGGACGCGGCGGAGCAGCTGGGGATCCTCCCGGCCCGCACCTGAGCGGAGGTTTTGCAATCAGGTCAGTGGAGGCAGCGAGGCGCGGCTGCAGCTAGTCGTGAGGCTCTAAATTTGGAACCGTCCCTCCTTCGGGGTGTATTTGAAATCACCAGAAAGGTGCTTTTGGGCTTTCTGTTTATTGCGTTTCCATCATCTGGATAGTCTAACGGGTGCCTGATCCCCGGCGCTGGAAGGCCTCGGGTGAGAAGGGACGGGGCTTCCTCCCACTGGAATCTGTGGACGTGTCTGGCCCCCTAGGAAGGAATTCATTTTCTGCTGAAGGAAGCTCCGCAGGCATCCGATGAGCGCTCCCTGGAATCCCATGCGCTCCCTTTGGGCTCAGTGTTGACTTGGCTGCACAGGGTCTCTTGGGGGGACTTCACCCACTAGATCCTTAAGGCATGGCCCATACCGCAACCCTCAAGGCTATGGCGCAGGAGGGACGCCTGCCCCGTCTCCAGTCCCGTGTTTCACCGAGCGGGTGAGTCACCGGCTCCAGAGCACTGAGTCCGTCCTGTTTCTCCTCTGGTTAGAGAAGTATTCGCCAGATACTCAAGGAACAAGGAAGAGTCTTTTAAGTGGGAATCAAGGACCTATGAGAATAAAAAGTTGGGGAGGCAGGGTTGTTTTGGTATTAGGTCCCCTGGAACTGGAAGCTAACCGTCTGCTAAAGCTTACTGAAAAGAAGTTCCTTGTGGCCTGGGGCGGGGTGCAGTGGTTCATACCAGTAATCCCAGCACTTTGGGAGGCTAAAGTGAGAGGATTATTTGAGTCCATGAGTTCCAGACCAGCCTGGGCAACATAGGGAGACCTTGTGTCTACCAAAAAAGAAAAATGCGCCAGGCATGGTGGCGGGCACCTGTAGTCCCAGCTACTTGGGAGGCTGAGGCAGAGGATCTTGAGCCCAGGAGTTGGCGGCTGCAGTGAGTTATGATTGCACCGCTGTACTCCAGCTTGGGTGACAGAAGAAGACCCTGTCCCCAGGCTGGAGGGCAGTGGCTCTTCACAGGTTACATCTAGCGCACTGCAACCTTGAACTGCTGGCCTTAAGTGATCTTCCCACCTCAGCCTCCCAAGTAGTTGGGATGGCAGGCCCAGCTAAAGCTGCCTTTTTTGTTTTTTTTCTTGAAATGGAGTCTCACTCTGTTGCCCAGGCTGGAGTGCAATGGCGCGCTCTCGGCTCACTGCAACCTCCGCCTCCCGGGTTGAAGCGCTTCTGCCTCAGCCTCCCATGTAGCTGGGATTACAGGTATGCACCACCACGGCCGGCTAATTTTTTTTTTTTTTTTTTTTTTGAGACGGAGTTTCGCTCTTGTTGCCCAGGCTGGAGTGCAATGGCGCAATCTTGGCTTACCGCAGCCTCCACCTCCTGGGTTCAGGCAATTCTCCTGCCTCAGCCTCCTGAGTAGCTGGGATTACAGGCACGCGCCACCTTGCCCAGCTAATTTTTTTGTATTTTTAGTAGAGACGGGGTTTCGCCATGTTGACCAGGATGGTCTCGATCTCTTGACCTCATGATCCACCCACCTCGGCCTCCCAAAGTGCTGGGATTACAGGCGTGAGCCACCGCGCCCGGCCTGTATTGTATTTTTAAATAGAGACCATGTTGGTCAACTGGTCTTGAACCTCTGACCTCGTAATCCACCCGCCTCAACCTCCCAAAGTACTGGGATTACAGGCGTGAACCACCACACCTGGCTTAAAGCTGACTTTTAATTGTAGTGTGTTGATGGACTTGTTTTTAAAACACTTTTGAAATGACAGTGCACATAGTTGGCAATTCAGATCTTCAGTCTGTGCCACATAGTAGGTGCTCAGAAAAAGGTGTCCTTGAGAGTGAATTGCTGTGAGTGCTGTCTACTGCCTCGCGTACAGCCAAGAGCAGGGGACTGTGCTCTGTGAGCAGGCCTGGCTGTCACTGTGGCCCAGGCCCACCCCATCTGCTGACGCACTGCTTGGCCGGAATGGTAAAGTGCCGGGGATGAGAATGGGCGGGGTTTCCCTGGAGTCGGTGTGGTGTAGGGAATGTGTCTGTGATGCGATTTTGGCTACCGAGTGCCTTTTTGGTTCCTTTCTCGTGCTCTGCCGAAGGTGCTGAGGCTAATGGAAAGCTGATGCTGGACAGATAGTTCTGTCTCGTCATGTATAACGTTCTTCAGCCGGACTCGGTGGCTTACACCCGTAATCCCAGCCCTTTGAGAGGCCAAGGCAGGTGGATTGCTTGAGCCCAGGAGTTTCGAGATCAGCCTGGGCAACATGGAGAAACTCCATCTCTATTAAAAATAGAAGAATTGGCTGGGGGTGGTGGTGCATGCCTGTACAGCTCCCCAGCTACTCGGGAGGCTGAAGTGGGAGGATCACCTGAACCTGGTACACAGAGGTCACATTGAGCTGAGATTGTGCCTCTGCGTTACAGCCTGGGCCACAGTGCAAGACCCTGTCTCAAAAAAAAAAAAAAAAGCTGCTAGCGGGGGTGCTGCTCAGCGCAGTGGCTTGTGCCTTTAATCCTGGCACTTTGGGAGGCTGAGGCAGGCAAATCACTTGAGGCCAGGAGTTGGAGATCAGCTGGGCCAACATAATGAAACCCCCATCTCTACTAAAAATATAAAAAATTAGCTGGGTGCGGTGGTGCATGTCTATAGTCCCAGCTACTCGGGAAGCTGAGGCAGGAGAATTGCTTGAACCCAGGAGATGGAGGTTTCAGTGAGCTGAGATAGCACCAATGCACTCCAGTCAGGGCAACAGAGCAAGAGTCTGTCTGAAAAAGAAAAAAAAAAAACAAAACAGGAATTTTCCACTGTTTAGACAGAGCGAGACAGCTTCACGTTTGTGTAGTCTTGACACTGACGTTTGCAAGGAAGGTTTAATATTAATGAGGTTGGACAGAGTCATTGTCTTCTTTTGAATAGTTTTTTTTTTTGTTTTATTTTTTGAGACGGAGTCTTGCTCTGTGGCCCAGGCTGGAGTGCAGTGGGCAGCTGCTCAGGCAGTCCGCCCACCTTGGCCTCCCTAAGTGCTAGGATTGCAAGCCTGAGCCATCGTGCCCAGCCATCTTTTGAACACTATTTTTTGTAACGGCTTTATTGAGATATAATTCACATACCATACAGTGTACCTGTTTAATGTGTACTATCCACTGGTTCTTAGTATCTTCA